>NC_139144.1:17866140-18466140 GCF_964270905.1 Leucopleurus acutus | reverse complement strand
TGATGGATGGTGACGGTGACTGTACCACAATGTGAAGGTACTTATGCCACAAAACTATACACTTAAAAATGGTTAAAATGGTAAATGTAATGCTATGTCTATTTTACCACAAAAAGATGAAGCAATTGGCAGTAAGAATTTTTTTAAGTTACTCTTTCAAACGGAACCCTTCCACACTGTTGCTGGGAATGTAAATTGGTGCAGCCACTATGGAAAACAGTATGGAGGTTCCTCAAAAAACTAAAAACAGAGTTGCCATATGATCCAGCAATCCCACTCCTGGGCACGTATCCAGGCAAAACTATAATGCAAAAAACTACATGCACCCCAATGTACATAGCAGCGCTATTCACACTAGCCAAGACATGGAAACAACCTAAATGTCCATCGACAGATGAATGGATAAAGATGTGGTGTATATATATAATGGAATACTACTCAGCCATAAAAAAGAATGAAATAATGCCATCTGCAGCAACATGGACGGACCCTGAGACTATTATATTAACACTAAGTGAAGTAAGTCAGAAAGAGAAAGACAAATGCCACATGATATCACTCATATGTTGAATCTAAGATATGATACAAATGAACCTATTTATGAAACAGAAACAGACTCACAGACATAGAGAACAGACTTGTGGTTGCCAAGGGGGAAAGGGGGGTGGGGGAGAGAAGGATTGGGAGTTTGGAATTAGCAGATGCAATCTACTATATATAGAAGGGATAAACAATAAGTTTCTACTGTATAGTACAGGGAACTATATTCAATATCCTGTGATAAACCATGATGGAAAAGAATATGAAAAAGAATATATATATGTATAACTGAGTCACTTTGCTGTACAGCAGAAATGAATACAATATTATAAATCAACCATACTTCAAGAAAAGAAATTTTTTAAAAATTACTCTTTCAAATGTAACATAAAACCCATACTTAAAAAAGATTAGAATCTACATACTTTGATTAACAGGCAGATATGCCGGAAGAGAGGTTCCCAAAAGAAAATTCTCCTGCCAGGACATGAGGAATGACATTCATTCAAGACACACTCCTGCACAACTCCCTCCCTTTCTCTTCCATTTAAGAAAGTATATTAGAACCTAAGAAAGTGAGAGGGATATTATCTGCGGGTACCCTGAAATAATCACCCATTTATTTTTTAAGTGATTTACAAACTCTGGTACTTTATTACGGGTAAAACTGCTTGTGAGACACCTCACATGGACCCTGGCACACCAGTGAGCTGAAAACTCCTGGACTCAGGTCCCATCCAGCATAAGCTAGCAAGCAAAATTTAGCACACACCCCATCAATCCCTTTAGAGCATTCAGACAGTAGCTGAACTAGTAAAGTGATTGATTTTTATCCCCTCAAGTAAGAATTAAGGCAAAAAAAAAAAAAAGAGAAAGCTAAAAATTTCTTGGTACTAATTTTAACTGTAGGTAATGGAAAACTCATTTAGTGCTCTGAATCTGTAATTCTAAATTATCCATCATCTCTGAGCAGAGTAACATATGAGGGTCTAAAATTACTTGAGAAGGCACTGCTGCCCTCTTGTGAATATCATCTTGAAGAGCGGAGTTCGTCACCATTTTTAGAAGTACGGTGATGGCCTTTTAAAAAACTCCCATCGGAATCAGAGGGGTATGTTGAGTAGAATTCCTTTATTCACATTCCAATTTGTATAAGAGATGAAGTCTACATTATCTGCCATTAATTGAAATCAAAACAACAGCTACCATTGTTGGAGCAATTGCTATTTGCTGAACAAAGACATCCTCAAAGTAGGGGTTGGCGCAGGTTCATTTACCCAAAAGCTCTGAAAAACGCAAGTTCTAGTAACAAATCTGACATGCTTATACACTTCATCCCATAAGTGTGACTGTGCACGTTTTACTGCAGAATTACTAATGTGTTTGATTATAGAATGCTGCTCCAGACGCTGCTGGCACCTTTATGTAACACTTGTATGTGCACTGTTATCTTTCTAAAATAAATATCCTTTAACAATCCTGAATTCTAAAACTCATCTGGCCCCAAGATTCCAGAAAAGGAATCATGAAATTGCATTCTCAGTTCAACAGATGAAGAAACTGAGGCTCAGGGCGTGGCAGTTATCTTGCCAAGGTCATACGGTGAGTAAGAGGCAGAGGCCATGAAAGAGAGTGTGGGCTTATGACGGCTGTGCGCTGTGCTTTCCATTATACCGACTACAGGGAAATAACCATCTGAATAAAGAATGGAAGGTAAAGAGATTAGATATTTGGTGTTCACCTGGGTGGGCTTCCTGGCATAAGTATAGTATGGTTTAAAAAGTTGGACACATTATTTGGGTGTGGCAATGGATTTTCCTCGTGATCACAGTTTTAAATCAATTCTATTTTCTTTGTTTTTAGTTCCTATCTTCATGAAAAAATATGAAAGTTTTCCATGCTCACACATCAAACTGGCTTAGGTTTCACAACTGTTGCAGTTTGTTTCATATGCTTTGAAACACTTATAGTCTTCAAATATAAAATACATCTGTGTATATATATGTAAATATATAAAATATCTTTCCGGGAATTTGGGGTGTGGGTCCCAAATTTGTGTCCTCCCCTACAGGGAGACTGATGCACCACCATTTTTATGCTTCCTAAAGGAGATGAGTTTTATTTGTAATTTAGCAGCAGGATCAGTATGGGCAGAGGGTGTTTTAAAGTCAGGTCATTTGAGCCCCGATGCGGAAGAGAACACGGGCAGTTCACGTGATCAGCTGCACTGCTCTGTCGGCTTCAGCAGCGAGAGCGCCAACACTTACTATCAAAAACAAAAGTCCTAGGTGTCGTCAGGTAATTGTTATATCTATACGACTTAACAGTAAATACGATAAAATTAAGACCAGAATGAAAAGACGTCCATGGCACCCTCTGGGCTATGTGCGGGCTGGCATCCTCTCCACCGCGGTAGAGTCCAGCGTCATCCTTCCTCTGGTAACCCCCAAATAAATTGATTCTTCCTGTTGCAGCCTGAAGCTACAGCAATTCTGGCTCCTTTCACCGGAATGAAGGCCAGTCTGCAAAAGGCAGGAAGAGGCCAGGACTTCAGACGTGGGGGAGAAAGGACACATTTAGTGTGTGGTGTAAAAGCCTCTCTTTTTTGCCGAGGAGCATTAGTGGGACGCCCGTGAGCCACCACCTGAGTGTATCCTGTCAGCCCATCCTATTCAGTTGTGCCACAACTTCCTTTTCTTTACCAAAGTGAATCAGCTATGCATATATCCCCATGTCTCCTCCCTCTTGCGTCTCCCCCCCACCCTCCCTATCCCACCCCTCTAGGTGGTCACAAAGCATCGAGCTGATCTCCCTGTGCTATGCGGCTGCTTCCCACTAGCTATCTATTTTACGTTTGGTAGTGTATATATGTCCATGCCACTCTCTCACTTCGTCCCAGCTTACCCTTTCCCCTCCCCGTGTCCTCAAGTCCATTCTCTATGTCTGCGTCATTATTCCTGTCCTGCCCCTAGGTGCTTCAGAACCATTTTTTTTAGATTCCATATATATGTGTTAGCATACGGTATTTTTCTCTTTCTGACTTACTTCACTCTGTATGACAGACTCTAGGTCCACCCACCTCACTACAAATAACTCAATTTCGTTTCTTTTTATGGCTAAGTAATATTCCATTGTATATATGTACCACGTCTTCTTTATCCATTCATCTGTCAACATCACTAATCATTAGAGAAATGCGACTTCCTTTTAAAAAGAACTATTGAAGAGTTGTCGTATGATCCAGCAATCCCACTCCTGGGCATATATCCTGACAAAACAATAAGTTAAAAAGATACACGCACCCCTGTGTTCACAGCAGCACTATTTGCAATAGCCAAGACATGGAAACAACCTAAACGTCCATCGACAGAGGAATGGATAAAGAAGATGTGGTACATATATACAATGGAACACTACTCAGCCATGAAAAAAAGAATGAAATAATGCCATCTGCAGCAACACGGATGGACCTAGAGATTATCATACTAAGCAAAGTAAGTCAGAAAGAGAAAGACAAATACCATAAGATACCACTTATATGTGGAATCTAAAACATGACACAAATGAACCTATCTACAAAACACAGGCTCACAGACATAGAGAACAGACTTGTGGTTGCCAAGGGAGAGGGGAGGTGGGGGAGGGATGGAGTGGGAGGTTGGGATTAGCAGATGCAAACTAGCATATATAGAATGGATAAACAACAAGGTCCCACTGTACAGCACAGGGAACTATATTCAATATCCTGTGATAAACCATAATGGAAAAGAAATAAATAGATAAAAAGAAGACTTGAAATCTCAGAATGGTAAGAGTTGGAAAAGAGCTCTCTCACAGAACAATAATGAATGCACACAACTCTGTGTCTCAATTTAATATTTTCTATTGAACTGTCTCAAAAATCACGAAGAGGTTAATCTAGAACTCCTACACTTAGTCCCTATGGTGCTCCTGGAAATAGTTTGACCCTTACCCCTTTTTTTTTTTTTTTTTGCGGTACGCAGGCCTCTGCTGCGGCCTCTCCCGTTGCGGAGCACAGGCTCCGGGACGCGCAGGCTCAGTGGCCATGGTTCACGGGCCCAGCCGCTCCGCGGCATGTGGGATCCTCCCAGCCCGGGGCACGAACCCACATCCTCTGCATCGGCAGGCGGACTCTCAACCACTGCGCCACCAGGGAAGCCCAACCCTTGCCCATTTTTAACTGGATTGATGGCGATAACAATGTCTATGTATTTTATGTAATGAAATAAAGGATCTAGTGATACAGCTAGCAGCTATTATAGAGAAGACACAAATGCCACCTTAATGTGATTTCTTAAATATTTAATAAGCTGTGTTTTAGTGTGGTCTGTCTGCTAACACTAGGTCAAAGATAATAAAATAATGAATTAGCTTCCTTGGGAAAACAGGGAAGCAATGGGCCTATTATGCTAAAAGCTCTTAAAATGGAAGAATTAAATATACTTAAAAGTTAAATGATAAAAAACGTGTCCTTCTAAAATCCCAACAGTCTTTAAAAATGGGTTCCTTGCTGAGGGGAATAAGTAATTTGCTGCCTGCTCTTTGGTATAACACAATAGATATGATAATAACTTCATGGAACCACTTAAATTATTTTTGATAAACTGCTTTAAGTGACTGCATGTTTCCATTTAAAAATATGTGAAAAACTATAAAAACACCAGTCTACATTTTCCCCTTAACCTGATGAAATCAACAAAATCAAACACTTGAGCAATTTCCCTATGTCTTCAATGACAACGCGTTTAAGTATACAGTACATGGGATAATAACATAACTACGCATTTTATAAATGCCTTGATGTTTTAAAAATATTTTCACCATTTTTTTATCCGGTACATCGTGAGCAATAAAAAAAAAAAAGAACAATGAGAGTTCTTACAGAGCTCTGAGTACAGCAGGCGAGGTAAGACTGGAGACTGTACCATAAATAAATCAGTGGTCCAGGAACGGCACAGCATGCCATGAGAGTTCAGAGAAAAGCCAGTTATCTTGGGATTATGAATAAGAAAAGATTCTGGGGTAAGAGATAGTTGAACTGGATCTCGGCAAGGATTTAGAAGGATGCTGGGGGGGTCCAGCTGGCTGCCCAGGGGCTAAGGGAGGGCTTATTATCTGCCCATCAGAAAATGCAGGTGAAAGAGCCCCTGTGGCAAATGTGAGGCGAGAGAGAGGGTATCTCTAGGGCACTTGCGAAAGATCAGTCGGGAGTGGCTGCCCAGCTTGAGGGCTGCTCTGCCCACACCAGCTATTGCTTTGATAAAGTTGGCAGTTTTGATGAATAAACTAACCTCGACATGATAATGACAGAACTGAGTTTCAGGGATTCAAGTGTCTGGAAGACTTTGTTGTGTTTTTTTTTTTTCCACATCTTTATTGGAGTATAATTGCTTTACAATGCTGTGTTAGTTCCTGCTGTATAACAAAGTGAATCAGTTATACATATACATGTGTTCCCATATCTCTTCCCTCTTGCATCTCCCTCCCTCCCACCCTCCCTATCCCACCCCTCCAGGCAGTCACAAAGCACACAGCTGATCTCCCTGTGCAATGAAACACCAGTAAGGGGACAAATCTGGAGATTTCTCCCAGGAGCTGGAGAACTGGCCCTACAGAGCAGGGAGTACCAGGGCCACCGTGGGAAAAACTAAAGTTGTGATGTCACTGCAGTCCTGCTTCTTCGACAGAACTGTTAGATAATAAGTATCTTAAATAACAAGCAGCCCTGTGTGATGACTTACTTAGTACTTTTGAGTACACCTAGCTTTTTCTAAAGAGTGGATATGCACCAACTCAGTAGTACAACAAGAACAAAAGATATTACTATACTGTTTCTAAGGAAATGACCAAAATGAAGAGTTTTAACAGAGAAGGAAATAATTTGTTCCATGGGGCACAAGCCGGAGGACCTTACTAATGTCTGGGGTGAACGGATTGATACCTGCGTGCTTCTCTCTTATTCTCTTTCCCTTCTCTTTAAAGAAAGAAACCTTTTTTATACATTTATTTCTGGAGACATGATTACTAGAAAAAATCAGATAGTTGGTTACCTAGATAGTAACCAACCTATTTTCATTAGGAATTTTTGTTTAGCTGGAACTTATTAAGAACAAAGCTACTCTGGGGCCTTCATACCATGAATGGCATTACTGCATCTCCAAATTTCAGTATGAAATCAAATGCATTTTCTATCAAGTCACACATGGAAAGTTTTCTATACTCAAGGTTTTGTTGTTTGTTGGTAACTGGCCAAAGCAGGACATTTAGGAAAGAGATGGGTATTTTTCTTCTGCCAGAGATAAGAGCCCCCTGTCAGTCAAAACCTTTGAAGATTGTTCTCTTGGAGTGGAGAAGAAAGAGAGGGAGAGAATATGTTACAGGTAAAGACAAATTTCTGCTTCATAACTACAGATTCCAACGTAGGAACAATAAGTCATCCCCAGGAACAGATGCGATCTTCAACGCAAATCAGTGTGAAAAACAGTGGTTCTCGCACTCTGCTGCTCATTGGAGCCACCTGAGATGATCAGAAGCCTCCCAATGCCCAGGCCACGCTCCTAACCAATTACGGCAGAAGCTCTGGGGGTGGAATCTGGCAACAGAGTCAGTGTTTTTAGAACTCCCCATGTGATTCCAACCGTGCAGCCAAGTTTGAGAACCAGTGTTTTAAATGCTCATCTGTTCTCGACTCTCTAAGTATAGACTGGCCTTTTGTAATCAAATTTAAAATTGTCTGTGGAAAATGAACACAGAACAGGAGAATATTCTAAGAAAGTCAGCTTTCATAATTTCATATTACAAGTCATTACATTTCCGGTAAGAGCTAAACTTTAGTGGTGGAGGAGGTTGGCTTTAGCATTCTTTAAATCATCAGTAAAAGACGATTACATGTCTTTAATATGACCTAATACTTGAAACCCTAGGTATTACGTGAATACAATTTGGGAGAAGGTGACTAGTAACGCAGAGAGGTACAGATAAAGTGCTGGGATTGCAGAGAGAAGCGAGAGATCAATGCCAGTTCAGTCAAAATGCAAGGTGGTATTTGATGTGGACTTTACAGCGTTCCCTCCAGGAAGGAAAAGGAGCAGGAAGTGGAAACTGAGGGCTACACACAGGAAACAGAATAGCTCGATTTGGCAGAGGTAAAAAGAAAAAAAGGCAATGCATTTGGAAAAGGAGGTTGGGGCCACTTCTGGGAGGATCCTGCAGGTCTAAGCTTGAAGTCCTTGGTATCTGGAATGACAGTTTCTACCACGGTCTCACTTGACCTTTCCGCAGTGTGGCGCTGTTGTCCGCTCACCGCTCCCCTCTCTGTGCTCCCCTCCCTCGGCATCCACAGGGTCCTTCACTTTCTAGCTCTCTGATGAGCTTTCCCAGCCCCCTTTAGACTTCTCTTCCTCCATTCATCCTATATATGTCTCTCATTCCCCCAATTCTACCACGTTTCTTAAAGATCTCTTGTCCCAGAATTCTCCTCCAGCCTTCTCATCCTACAAAAGTGCAGTGTTTGAATGACCCTCATGTGCTTGGACTCCAAGCTGGTTGCTGGATGCTGGATGCCATCTGCTCTTCTCTCTCCTTTCCCCCACCGCCTTAAGAAGCCATCAGGTTCAGCTGAATCTCTCTCCCGCCTCTCTCTAATTTTCACCTTCTCTAGGTGGTACCACCCGCCCGGGTACCCGAAGAGCTCTAGTGTCGCTTCCTGCCTCTGGCGTCAGGACCCTCCAATCCGTTCTCCACATGGCTTCCACGGCATCATTCCAAAATTCTGGTCATGTGACTCCCCTGCCCAGGTGCCTGGGGACCTCAGAGTCATGTTCAGACTCTCCACTTAGCACATATAGCCCTTAGGATCCCACACTAGCTCAGCCAACTCATGGTTTATACGGAACTGCAACGGTTAGTTTCCTGGTCTGTCCCCAGCAGAAACTTTTCACTTGCACAGACGGGCATCTATTAGAAGGCCACCGGACTCCATGACACTCGTTTCCAAGTCTGTCTCCATTGGGAGCCTGTTAGCACCTCCCAGGGGAGGGCAGGAAACACTTCTTTTTCTGCTTTGTGTCTCATGCACTTAGCACGGCGCCTGGCACATAATTAGCACTCAGCTGAATAAGTGAGTGGCTAACAGGGTCGTGTGGTAGAAGGGCTCATTCATCTGTTCAATGAGTGGCTGAAGGAGCGATGTGAACAGGCGGCTGGGGTGAGACTTCGAGAGAAGAGAGAAATAGGTGCTCCTAGGAAGAGTCAGGAGTGCCGATGCAACTGACAGATGGTGTTCATTAACCTATTAAATTCGTGGGCTTGTCTGGCTCGACCATCTGAGCTTTAAGTCCACCTAATGGCTCTGTTCCTCTGTCTCCTGCCTCGGTTCAGTCATCGGAGACCAGGTTACATGGTGCCTTCCACATGGCTACAGAACACCACCCACCTCCCACCCCTTCCTAGTCAGGTCATTTGTTCCTTTAAAGCAACACACTCTATCACTAATCCTCCCAGGAACAGCTGTTTGCATTGAATTGAAAACCAATAGGCAGTTATTCACAAATGCCAGGACTGACTCCATCGGGGGGACTATCAAGGAATATGTGATCACTTTCAATCTGTTTCTAAAAAAGGCTTTATAATGGGTTTCAAGGTGGATATTTGATCTGGTCAGTTCTTCTCCAAAAGAGATACAATGGATTCTCAGCTTGCGCAGAAAAGACAACGGATTTCCCAGGGATAACAGAGTAAGTGGGAGAAGGGGAGGAGTTTACATTGTTATTAGATATCTTCTGAAATGCAGGTCTAAACTGTTCATAGGGATTGTTTGAGTGAAACCTTATTGTCCTGGTCTCCCCCAGACCAGCGCCCTGGATGCTTCATAGATAAAACTGTCTGAAAGATCAGGGGAGCTGATAACAAAACTCCTTTGTATATAGTCATCACTCACTAAATTTTGTCAGGAGTTAGTGGTATCATGAGAAGAGCAGAGAGATAGATTTTTGTCTGTGTGTGTAGGCAATTCTAGCAGAAACTTCATCATCCATCTCCTGGAATGCTCTCCACACAGCCACCTTAGGAAGCTCGATACTCATTCTAATCCTGCTACAGCGGCTCCTCCCATGAAGCTCCCCTTTCAGAACTGGCTTCAGAACCAAATTAAAATCCACACATGTTCTGTTCCTTTAGAACAGGGGTCTGCAAACTTTTTCTGTAAAGGGGTCAGATAAATATTTTAGGTTTGGCGGCCACACCCTCTCTGTTGCAACAACTCGACTCTGGCCTAACTGTGTAAAAGCAGCTACAGATGATACTCAACAAATGGGCGTGGCTGAGAGCCAACAAAATGTTATTTCTCATGGACGCTGAAATTTGAATTTCACGTAATTTTCACATGTCATGAAATTTCATCCTTCTTTTGATCTTCTCCAAACATTTAAAAATGTAAAAACGCCTTTAAACTCGCAGGCCATACAAAACAGACAGAGGGCTGGATTTGCGGCAGCAGTAGTTACAGACCACTGCTTTAGAGCAATGCTCACCAGCCTTACCCACAGGTACAGTGTCGGTTCTGAATGACACTGGACCACTTCAGAGATCAAAGTCAATCTCAGGAGGTGAAAAGGATGCTAGAGATTCAATGAGGTACTCATTGAGGACAGTACTCACTGAGACAAAGCAACAGGGATAAAACAAGAAGAGTAAAGGAGGAGGGGGCAGAGGAGGAGGGAGAAGTGGAGGAAAAAGGAAAGAAAGGAAAAGAGGAGCAGGAAATGGAGGGAAAAAACGAAAGAAAGGAGGTGGAAGAGAAAGCACTTCTTAAGTGACGAGTATATATCAAACGTTCTTCTAAAGACTTTCTGTGCTTTATTTTATTTAATCCTCCCAAATCCTGTGAAGTAGGCATTACTCCCTTTTTACAAACAGCCATTCAGGGGCAGGACTGCAATTCAAAGTCAGATGTATGTCCCTCCATGACCCACACTCTTTCCACTCCACTGTGGTATCTAGACAATCAGATCTGTCATTTTTATTATTTTTAGGCACAACTTAATTTAGTGAGGTTCCAGTACACTGTTTTTAAATCTTCAGAAATCCTAAATAGGAAATTTTTGTAGCCACATAAAAGAGGTTTTTCTTTTATTCAAAATCTTTACTAAGTACATTTTTCTCACCTTAAGATGCATGTATTAGCAATGGTTACTCAATGGCACATGGAAAATGTACATCAGTATAGTATTTGGAGAACCATAAATAAACTAATAGAAATGTGTCTCTATATGCCAATGAGTTTAGATTCAATAAGAAATGTTTACTTTTGTCTCACTTTACCTGGATTCAAACATTTATTGTATTCCCTTATCTTTGCTTAAGAGTATAATTTATTGGAGACATGAAGCCTTTATCAGGTTGGTGAGCCGTTTAAATTACATTAGAACCTGTCCACACTGCTACCACTGCTTCTCAGGGTAAACTAGCCATTAGCTGGAGCTGGGGGGAGTTCTCCATTACTCTTTCCAAGAACAGCTGGGAAAGTGTTTTCCTTCACCAAAAAAGACACCACATAACTAACCATATGGGCCATCACTACTGACTCAGATGCAGGTGTAACTTGCCTTCTTTGGGAGGGAAGGGTTATGATTCAGATCTTGGGTCTCTGTTATTGCTTGTAATGACTTTTCTCCATTTCTGTCTGGGGTGGAGGCATGATGGGAGGTGGTGCAGATCAGCCTGCTTGGAACGAAATGCAGCAGGACCCTGCAGGGCCTTCCTGGGGAGAGACACCTCCACCTCCGTGGCCTCTGCCTTTTGTTTGTAGAAAAGCTTTAGCTTCCTAGGCCTTCTCTGAGTTCTAAAGAGTAAATGTAATCAGAGAAGCGAGAGCATGAAACAAAGGAAAACAGTCAGGCAAGACAAAGGAATAATAGTTTAGCCATAAAACAAAGTCAAGGACCTTTATTTCCTCCTCAAGGGCCACAGGTAACATCCCAAGGAGCCGTATCCTTGAGTTGTTTTGCAGATACTTAAAAGCCCCCACCAAGTAGAAGAAGTTGACTACATGATGGCCACAAGCCTGTAGCCTCCCCAGACCGGCTGGAGCCTGAGGATTGATAATGCTGACCCCTGTGAATCACTCTGTGACCTCACCATCAACCAATCACAGAATTGTGCTTGAGCTGATCAGGCCCCCCCCCCACCCCCGGCAACACACACCCCTAACCTTTCCTTTTAAACCCCCTCCCTAAAAGCCACTTGGGAGGTTGGGCATTTTGAGCATAAGCTGCCCATTCTCCTTTCTTGGCTCCACCTTGGGTGCCTTCCAATATACGCTGTATTTCCCTCACCACAAGCCGGTGTCAGGAAATTGGCTTTGCTGTGTGTCTGGTAAGTTTGGTTTGGTAACAGGAATAGCACATGTGGTGAATTGGGCTGGGACTTCCCTGTAACAAAAGTTATCTAGGACTCAGGGTGGTTATAGGACATAATCTCCTATTTGAAATAAAAATGCAGAAGAACCACTGGAATAATTGGAATAGTACGATGAAAGAAATTTGGCTTTCCGTTAAAAATCCTACATATACTGCCAACAGCATAAATGGAAAAAGTATAGATTCTCTGCCTCTTGGTTGAGTTATATAGGTACTTGACGTATGTTTGTAAGCTTCTGAAGTCTTTGTCTGACTTATCTTTGTTTCTCGTCTCAGGGCTAGCAGTGTCGCTCAGGGCTGAGCACGAAGCAGGCACTCAAGAAACGATTGCTGAATTAATTCGAGTCAACAGCTAAGTCACAGAAGTTAAGGCTTCAGAGCCTTATCTGGGAATTCCATACTAGCAGGGACTTTGACCTGTTGTAATAAAATTCTTCTGAGTAGTTCTCAAAGTGTGGTATCCAGACCACCAGTATCAGCATCAGCTGGGAACTTGTTAGAAAAGCAAATTCTTGGGACCTACCCCCAGCTCCACCGAACCAGAAACTCTGAAGGTGGGGTTAGAATCTGTACAGCAAGAAACCCTTGGCGATTCTGATACATACTGAAGTTTGAGAACCACTGTAATAATCTAAACTAAACTAAAAATGGTATTGTGGGGTCCCTTCTTTCCTGAAGGAAGGGATGCATTTCCCACGTATGGGGCAAACGTATGATGTTAATAAACTTGGAAGGTTTAGATAACACGTAGGGTAATACATTAATCTTGTCGAACTTTGAAGATTCCATTTCATGCCAAAGTCTCAAAGGTCAACATGCAAAGGTTATCTAAGCCACAAACCACCAGACGTCTCTGTTCCAAGTGAAAATACTACTTCATTTAACCCACTCTTTTTCAGGTTTCTGTCAGTGGAACACCATTCCTATCTGATCCCAAAGCTAAAAACCGCCTCCCTCAAACATTTAAAAAGAAATCATTTATATCCTTACAAAGTTGAATCAGCAACCATCAGTGTAGGACAAAGCAGGGTCAACAGTAGAGAACAAAGCAGACATTTTGGCTCTTTGTGATGACAACTGTCTAAACATTTCTGATGGATTTCGTGGTGATGTTTTTCGGAATGGCATCTTCCAGAAGTTACACAATAAAGAATTAAAGTCAGAACTTGAAAAAGCTAATTAAAGAAAATGAACTGTAATCGTTTTGGGGATGCTGAATTGCACCAACATTATCCCTTTAGTCATTTCAGCACTGTGCACTATCATTATCTATTCTTTCAGGGTTCTGAAAAGGCTTTAGAATCTGCTGACTGTCACCCACTAGCTACGGATGCCACAAAGCTCTGCAACACCACTGGACCATGGCAAATGTAAAAAAGATAGTTAACTACCGCAAACAGCACTTCTGTTGCCAAATAAACAGTATTACAAAGCTGGACTTACAGTGCTCACATCTGGGTACTTTCCGAGAGCAATCTGTACATAAGCAAGAACAAAAACTCCTGGGATTAGTCACATTTCCAATGGTTCCACAAAGAAAACTGGCAAATCCAGGATCTAGTCGCTTAGCTGTTGGCAGATGAAATACACAAGATCAAAAGAAAAGAGCTGTGTTTCTGGGCAACCCCTTCTTCTATATACCTCTAATGCAACACCAAATTAATTGGTATACATGAGTGTTTTGAATTAAACCTGCCATGGAAATATTTTATTATCTCCTACATTTACTTTGGGCAAATGCTTCTTAATTTGACTCCCTTCTGAGCAATTAAAAATGCATTATCTCAAGGGAAAATAGAATTAATTTCATTATACAATTTATTTTTGAATTAGAATGGCCAGAGAGCAAGCAAATGCTCAGAAGTCATAAGTCTGATGATACATAATTAGAAAGCCAGAAATTAATACGAGTTAATGATTGGCATAGAAATGCAGAGAAAGATAAGTTGATTCCAAATAGTTCGTTATTTCTCAAACGTGTCTTTCTTGACAGTTAAACATGGGTCACAAGGACTGGCTAGTGACAGAATCAACAGTGTTTTGGTTTAAAAAATTTTTTTTAAGCCTTTACTTTTTTTTAGAGCACTTTTAGGTTCACAACAAAATTGAAATGAAGGTACAGAGATTTCCCATGTACCCTCTGTCCCCACACGTGTACAGCCTCCCCAGTTATCAGCATCCCCCGCTAAGATGATACATTTGTTACCCTTGATGTACCTGCATTGCCACATCATGGTCTCCCAAAGTCCATAGTTTATTTTAGGGTTCAACTCTTGGTGTTGTATATGATATAGGTTTGGATAAATGTACAATGACATGTATCCGTTATTATAATATACAGAGTGTTTTCACTGCCCTCAAAATCCTCTGTGCTCTGTCTATTCATCTCTCCCCGCCAAACCCAACCCCTGGCAACCACAGATCTTTTTTTTTTTTTTTTTTTTTGAACTTAAGCAAGCTTTATTTGGGAACGCTCCCAGGCGAGGTTCATTGGTCCGAGAGAAAGGGGCCAGGGAAGTCGCACCAACCACAGATCTTTTTACTTTCTCTGTAGTTCTGCCTTTTCCAGAATACTTGGAATCATAGTATGTAGCCTTTCCAGATTGGCTTCTTTCACTTAGTAATATGAATTTAAGGTTTCTTCATATCTTTTCATGATTTGATAGCTCATTTCTTTTTAGCCTTGAATCGTATTCCATTGACTGGATGTACCACAGTTTATTTATCCATTTACCCACTGAAGGACATCTTGGTTGCTTCCAAGTTTTGGCAGTCATGAATAAAGATTCTATAAACATCCGTGTGCAGGTTTTCGCATGGACATGTTTACAACTCCGTTGGATAAATACCAAGGAGCACGACTGCTGGATCGTATGGTAAGAGTATGTTTAGTTTTGTAAGAAACCACCAAACTGTCTTCCAAAGTGGCTGTACCATTTTGCGTTCCCACCAGCAATATATAAGAGTTTCTGTTGCACCACAACCTCATTTGCGTTGGACGCTGTCAGTGTTCCAGAGTTCGGCCATTCTCATAGATATGTAGTGGTGTCTTATTGCTGTTGGTGGGTGTTTTTGTTTGTTTCTTTGTTTCTTTTTTCAACTGAGGTATAATTGACATACATTATATTAGTTTCAGGTGTACAACATAATGATTCGATATACGTATATATTACAAAATAAACACCACAGTAAGTCTAGTTAACATCCATGACCATATATAGTTACAGAAATTTTTTCTTATAATGAAAACTTTTAATATCTACTCTCAGCAACTTACAGATATGCAAGACAGTATTATTAACTATAGTTGCCACATTGTACCTTACATTCCCACGACTTATTTATTTTTAACTGGAATTTTGTACCTTTGATTCTCTTTACCTATTTCACTCACCCTCTACCCCTACCTCTGGCAACCAACAATCTGTTCTCTGTAACCTGTAGCTTTTAAAATTTCATTTATTTATTTTTTTTAAGATTCCACATGTGAGATCATACAGTATTCGTCTTTCTCTGTCTGACTTATGTCACTTAACATAACAGAGTCAGGGTCCACCCATGTTGTTGCAAATGACAAAATCTCATTCTTTTTTATGGGTGAGTAATATTCCATTGTGTGTGTGTGTGTGTGTGTGTGTGTGTGTGTGTGTGTGTGTGTGTGTATTTTCTTTATCCATTCATCCACTGAAGGACACATAGGTTGTTCCCATACCTTTGCTATTATACATAACGCTTCAATGAATGGGGGGGCACAGATATATTTTTGAGTTAGTGTTTTCTTTTTCTTCAGATGAATAACCAGAACTGGAATTGCTGGATTGTACAGTAGCTCTATTTGTAATTTTTTGAGGAACCCCCATACTGTTTTCCATAGTGGCTGCACCAATTTACAGTCTCGCCAATAGTGCAAGGGCTCCCCTCTCTCCACATCCCTGCCAACACTTGTTATTTCTTTTCCTTTACATAACAGCCATTCTGACAGGTGTAAGGTGATATCTCCTGATTTTGATTTGCATTTGCCTGATGATGAGTGATGCTGAGCATCTTTTCATGTACCTGTTTGGCTATCTGAATGTCTTCTGTGGGAAAATGTCTATTCAGATCCTCTGCCTGTTTTTCAATTGAATTGTTTGGGGCTTTTGCTATTGAGTTGTACAAGTTCTTTATGTATTTTGGATAAACTCCCGATAAGACATGTGATTTGCAAATATTTTCTCGCATTCAGTAGGTTGACTTTTCATTTTGTTGATGCTTTGTTTCGCTGTTCAGAAGTTTTTTAATTTGATGTATTCCCACTTGTTTACTTTTGCTTTTGTTTCCTTTGCTTTCAAATCCAAAACACCATTGCCAAGACCAATGTCAAAGAGCTTACCACCTATATTTTCTCCTACAAGTTTTATGGTTTCAGGTCATATTCAAGTATTTAATCCATTCTGGGTTAATTTTTGTGTATGGTATAAGATAGTGGTCCAGTTTCATTCGTTTGCATGTGGCTGTCCAGTTTTCCCAACACCATTTATTGAAGAAACTGTCCTTTCCCCTTTGTATATTCTTGGCCCCTCTGTTGTAAATTAATTGGCCATACACATATGGGTTTACTTCTGGGCCTTCTATTCTGTTCCACTGATCTATATGTCTGTTTTTATGCCAATACCATACTGTTTGATTCCTATAGCTTTGTAATATAGTTTGAAATCAGGGAGCATGATGCCTCCAGCTTTGTTCTTCTTTCTCAAGATTGCTTTGGCTATTTGGGGTCTTTTGTGGTTCCATAAAATCATTTTGTTTTAATTTGCATTTTCCTGATGACAAGACATGAGGCATCTTTTCATATATTTGCCATCTGTATATCTTCTTTGGTGTATCAGCAGTTTTTAAATATATTTGTTATACATGTATCTATTTATTGCATGTAAATGAGGAGAATGATCAATGTTTCTTTTGACCTTGCATGAAACTAATGCATCATCACACAGTCTTAAGAGGAAAGGAGGGGAGGGGAGGAAATGAAGAGACACAACTTTATCACCCCATAAGAAGAGCTGAAACCTGATTATAATCTTTAACTAAAACATTATTTAAAAAGTATCTGAACTGTAAATAGCTGTAATTTTTCTGAATGATCAATGTGGTCCTGTAAAAAGACTTGATTGGAATCAGGACATCTTTGTTCTGAACTAATGGTCTCAAACTAAAATGCTTAATGGGGCCAAGTAGTTAATGAATGAATCCACCCAGTGGAAGAATAGAGACTCAAGCGCTGCCTTCTGGGCAGCGGCAGGCCTACTGCTAACAACTCCAGCACGCTGTTGTCAGGGAAATACACACCCAGTGTTGTAAGACCACCTGATTCTTTTTAAAAGGCAGAAATACAAATTTTTATATAAAATCAACTGTTTTAAATGTGGTAGCAACTAATTTAAAAGTGCTGTGTGGTTAGAAGTCTGGGGCTGGTGTCCAAGGCCAGATGCTGTCTAGACCTTGGGCTGCTACTAAGTAGCTATGGGTCTCCTTGGGACTGGTTCCTTACCTGAAAAATACATGTCCAAGTTTCTCTTGTCACCAGGTGTCTATTCTGGTACTTTCATGTAATAAATTTCTTTAATTGTGAAGAAAATGTATCAAAAGTTAATTCTCAGTAAGTTAGAGTACTGAAATAATATCAACATCAGAAAAGACGATCTCAAAACACTGATGCAATCTGAGTCTTGGAGAACTGATTGCTAATTCAGGAGTGTGATCTCTCTACAGAAATTAGTGTTGTTAAATATGCCACATTTACTTAACTGAACAATTGCCAAGCAATTAGGGACATGAAAGAAGTTTCCATTTTCGAAAGACAGTGCCTCCTAGTGGTCGAGAAAACACACTGGAACCAGCCTGCTCTGGGTTCAAAGCAGGTTCCCCACTTCCTAACTGTGACTTATTCAAGGTACTTCAGGTCTGTGTGCTTCAACTTCCTCATCTGTAAAAATAGGGAATCACAGTTCCTACCTCATAGGGTTATTCGGAAGGTTAAATGAGTTAGCATAGTACTTAGAACAGTGTTTGACACAGAAAGCATCAAGAAAGAATCAGCTGTTGTTACTACTACTGGTGTAAAACATATTAACAGCTAAAACCGCAAATCTCCTACACTGGGTGAACTAGCATTTTACTCTAAAATATCCTAAAGAAATTAAACCCAATCTTCATCCTATCAAGGCCAAAATCAATGGACTGCCTAAACAACTCCACTGGCAACTTGTAAATGAAGCCCTAACACGCCACAATTCACAGAAATCTAACAGAGGTCAATATAGGCACTGCGGGTTAATGCAGTGGAACAGGGGCCATTCAGAATCAAAGGATGTAAATGCCTCATCCTCGGTTTCCACCCCCTTGTGATTAATTACAGCCTTACTGTCTCCACCCGCCAGCTGTATCCTAGCTCACAGGTCTGACCCCAACCGAGGACTACAACAGTCTAATGAAAACTGTGCTTCTAATTGTCCAGCGGGTGATCCTGGCTTGGCTAAGAAAGGCTCTTTTCACTCCCCTCCTTTCTGATTAACTAGATGGCTTTATAAATCCCCTTAATAAGTTCATTTGTGTAACCCAAGGCTTGCTGCCCTTCCTTCCTGCTGCTAAGAGGGCTCAGCTGCTTATCTTTGAATGTGACCCATCAAAAGAGAATTGTTAAATTTTTTTTTAATCTGCTAAATTCACAAGTACCACTGGTCTCACATCTCCCCCAATTTAGTAATTTTTCGGTATCATAAAGGAAGTCTAAGTGCGTGCAGCAAATCACGACACTGGCAGAAGTCTTTTCTAGTTTATTAAAAAGGCCTTTTTTAAAAAACATCTTTATTGGAGTATAATTGCTTTACAATGGTGTGTTACTTTCTGCTTTATAACAAAGTGAATCAGCTATACATATACATATATCCCCATATCTCCACCCTCTTGCGTCTCCCTCCCACCCTCCCTATCCCACCCCTCTAGGTGGTCGCAAAGCACTGAGCTGATCTCCCTGTGCTATGCAGCGGCTTCCCACTAGCTATCTATTTTACGTTTGGTAGTGTATGTATGTCCATGCCACTCTCTCACTTCGTCCCAGCTTACCCTTCCCCCTCCCCGTGTCCTCAAGTCCATTCTCTACGTCTGCATCTTTATTCCTGTCCTGCCCCTAGGTTCTTCAGAACCCTTTTTTTTTAAAGATTCCATATATATGTGTTAGCATATGGTATTTGATTTTCTCTTTCTGACTTACTTCACTCTGTATGACAGATTCTAGGTCCATCCCCCTCACTACAAATAACTTAATTTCATTTCTTTTTATGGCTGAGTAATATTCCATTGTATATATGTGCCACACCTTCTTTATCCATTCATCTGTTGATGGACACTTAGGTTGCTTCCATGTCCTGGCTATTGTAAATAGAGGTGTAATGAATATTGTGGTACGTGACTCTTTCTGAATTATGGTTTTCTCAGGGTATATGACCAGTAGTGGGATTGCTGGGTCATACAGTAGTTCTATTTTTAGTTTTTTAAGGAACCTCCATACTGTTCGCCATAGTGGCTGTATCAATTTACATTCCCACCTACAGCGCAAGAGGGTTCCCTTTTCTCCACACCCTCTCCAGCATTTGTTTGTAGATTTTTTGATGATGGCCATTCTGACTGGTGTGAGGTGATACGTCACTGTAGTTTTGATTTGCATTTCTCTAATGATTAGTGATGTTGAGCATCCTTTCATGTGTTTGTTGGCAATCTGCATATCTTCTTTGGAGAAATGTCTGTTTAGGTCTTCTGCCCATTTTTGGATTGGGTTGAAAAAGCCCTTTTTTAAAACAAAAATTGTAGTTTATTTTTGGCTGTGTTGGGTCTTTGTTGCTGCATGCGGGCTTTCTCTAGTTGTGGTGAGCGGGGGCTACTCTTCGTTGAGGTGCTTGGGCTTCTCACTGCTGTGGCTTCTCTTCTTGTGGAGCATGGGCTCTAGGCGTGCGGGCTTCAGTAGTTGCAGCATGTGGGCTCATTAGTTGCGGCACGTGGGCCCTAGAGCATGCAGGCTTCAGTAGTTGCGGCCCACAGGCTCGGTAGCTGTGGCTTACGGGCTGTAGAGTGCAGGCTCAGTAGTTGTGGTGCACGGGCTTAGGTGCTCCGCAGCATGTGGGATCTTCCCAGACCAGGGATTGAACCGTTGTCACCTGCATTGGCAGGCGGATTCTTAACCACTGCGCCACCAGGGAAGTCCACATTAAAAAGCCCTTATGATTGTCTCATCGGCAGTGAATTTGGTAATTGCTAACAGGTCCAGTAACTAACATTCACATAGGTCTTTATCGTTTCTAAGTGCTTTCCATATGCATAATCTCATTTAGTCCTCCCAACCACTCTGTGAGGTAGGACTATTATTATTCTCATTTTACAAGCGAGAAAGCTGAGGCTCAGAGAGGTTAAGTAGCACAAGATCATGTGACCATTGAGTGTTAGATATGGGCTTGATTTCAGATCTTCAGATATTAAATCGAGTACTCTTTCCATTATGACATGTGTGTCAATCATCGATTGGTTGCCTTTCAGCCCCACACCTGTCCCACTACACTTCATCCTACTGGGGCTAGGAGTTTGCAAACAGTATTTCCACGCTCCTTGACCAACTGTCTCTTCATTCGGTTTTGCTTATTGGAGGTCCTGGTGGGCAATACCAAAGCATGATAAGGACAGAAGATTATTTCTTCTGGTTCAAAATGAGGCAGTTGATGGCAGCTGCTGTAGTAGCAGTAGGGCTGCTACGATTCTGGACTGCAGCAGGCCAGAAAGGCCCAGCACTTTTTTATTGGTTCCAACCCTGTTAGAGACAATACCTCTTGAGCAGAACCAGGATCAAATGTAAGCATCTCCAACCCACTTGCAGCAGCTAGAGTGGGTTCATGGGCTCCAGCCCAGGCATGTTAGCTGCTTCTCATCTAGGTATCACCTCTTCTTCCTTTTTGCTCCTCCAACACCTCTCCCTCTCTTTTTGGAGCTCCAGCCTTTCCAACACATTCCCTTGTTTAAAATACCTAAAGTGCCTTCCATATTCCCCTGTACTTGGCCTTATACAAATATACCTGCTAAGTGGCAACCCTTCGGGAGAGGGATGTAAAGCAGAAGACATGATCCCCACCCTGCAGAAATCTATAATCTCTCTGGGTAACAGAACATTTAAACTAAGAGTCAACAGGACAAAATATATATATATTGAATATATATATTCAATAAATGGCATGCAGACCATTGTGTGATGGGAAAGCACCTGGGTACTTCGTCATAAACCTGATTTGCTGGGGTAAGGAGAGGGATGGGTACTTGGGTACTTCCTTCAGCATGCAGTCAGGTCTGCTCTCAGCCAGTCCAGAAGCAGCCCCATGTCCAGCCCACCCTTCTGGTCTTCTGAATCACTTCCCCTTTTCTGGACTTCCTGCCCCGAAGCCATCTCTGGTGCCAAGTGGCCTGCCCCATTCCTGTTCAGTTTCCTGTTCATTAACTTCCGGCTCATTACATTAGCATCCCTGAAATCCACATCTGCATAATCATACAGAAGAATCTTTTTGTCTATAGCAAACCAGGGCCACAATCATTACCCATATATAAACTGGGACAGAATGAGCCATTACAACAGAGGTTGAGAGGGAGAAAAGGGATTAAATGATTGCCAGACACTCACATTTTTCATCCCTTTTTTTTTTACATCTTTATTGGAGTATAATTGCTTTACAAAGTTGTGTTAGTTTCTGCTGTATAACAAAGAGAATCAGCTATACATATACATATATCCCCATATCTCCTCCCTCTTACGTCTCCCTCCCACCCTCCCTATCCCACCCCTCTAGGTCTTAAATCTACTAATTTCGCTTTTCTCTCTCCAAACATTAAAGAATTCTATATCATTTGGGACTGAGGTATTTTTTTTTTCAATTGAAGTATAGTTAATTTACAATGTTGTGTTATTTTCAAGTATACAGCAAAGTGATTCAGTTATATATATATTTTTCAGATTCTTTTCCATTATAGGCAATTATAAAATACTGAGTATAGTTCCCTGTGCTATACTATATATATATATATATATATATATATATATATATATATATATATATATATATATATATATATGTCCTTGTTGTTTACCTATTTTATATATAATAGTGTGTATAGGTTGATCCCAAACTCCTAATTTGGGATTGAGTTTTGTTTATTTTTAAAACAATAACTACTCTCTGCTGAGGGCTTACTCTGAACCTGGTACTTCTTTCCTAAACTGTGGGATGTTTTCCCACTTTGCAGATGAGTAAAGTAAGGCCCATAGCAGTTAAGCTGCTTCTCCGTTTTCCTTACTTGATACTGACACAGCCAGGACTCACAGTGTCTGATTAGGTTGTCTGACTTCTGAGTCTGTGCACTTGAAAACAACCCTAAACTGCCCATTTCCATGGATGGAGAACAGCACTTGACAACCGCCCAAGTGCCACTGTGGTCGTGTCCTGCGCCAGGGGATGGCATCACGGGACAGAGCCTCTTCAGGGCACTGAGGAGAGGCTCACGGGAGGGGATCTGGAGCAGCTTAGCTCTTTTTTTATGTCCTGGGATTCTGCACATCACTCTGTTTGAACAGGGCTCCACTGAACCCACTGAAGGAAAGCATGGAGCTAGTGCAGGCTTCCTGGAGGTGGTTTGCAAGAAGCAACAGTTACTTCTGTTTCACAGTTATTGGTGGAAATTAGCAGTTCTTCTGATAGTCTCTGACACACTTCAAGGTTTAGAGAGGATGGAAAAAACAAGATGACTACTCAGGGAACCATGGGTTTTCAAGCAACTGGCATCCTTTTACCCCTGTAACCAATGGGTAAGGCTGGGCCTCTGTAAAATCTTAGAGCTGTGAAAGTTTCTCTCTTGTACCTTCCAGTTATGTACCTTTTCTTACGCAGGTGCTAACCTTTCTCTCTCCTTTCAGGTATTCAGTATCCTGATATCTTTCCCAAGAAAGAGCTAAAACGTGGAACCACTAAAGTATTGCATACAGATGAGACCTCAGAGGTTTCATTTCGGCAGAGATCAAAGCTTAAAGTCCCCAGCTTATGCGAGAGTATACAGGTGACTCAGGACACTAATCCTGTGTCTGATACGTGACTGAAGCAGTAGCAGCTCAATAAATATAGCGGTGAATTAAGGAAACCAAACTCTAGCAGGAGAAGTTTAAGTATTAGCCAGGAGGCTGGGAAATGCTTTCAAGAGAGAGGGGGTTATGGGAGACTCCTAGCATCCTGAAATCACTCCATCAATGCAGCATCCAGGGCAGGCCTGGGAGGTGAGGAAGATTTTTTATTGCATTGATAGGAGACACAGTGACTTCAATGTTTGTACCACAAATCACAGAAACAGCAATTGGGAGACCATTAGGAACACTGTTCTGATTCTTATGGTGTTTTTACAACTAGCAAATTAAATGAATTATTGAAAAAAAAACACTAAAAAGTAAATAATGATAATCCCTCTCCCCAAGTAATCTGTTTCCCTCTACCATTAGAGAAACTGCTGTGACTTTGGCACAATTCTTAATGTTATTTATATCTCAAGCAATGCATTATTTTAATCCAAAAGAGAACACTAGGCAAAAAAAAAATCACATTTCTTTGAGGACAGGGGTCTTTACTTAAAATATATGTGGCTGGGCCAGTGAAGGGCCTCCTCTGTGTCTCTGCCAGGCATTAGTCACAAGCCAAATGCCCAATCAGTTTTTGTAAACTTATGATTCGCTTTCATCCCAACAAAGCCCATGTTTGTCACTAGGAGACTTGCTTCTTCGGCTACTGGCTAAAGCATCAGTGACATACTTCAAAGATTTGGGGAACAGTTTCTATTCTTTGCGAAGAACATTTGTTCTCTCAAAAACAAATGCTAGATTTGTTCATGTGCTCCAAATAAATGAGAGGAACATTTCTTTTGATTGTTTTCCAACTCCACCTCCGCGTTGAACAATGGAAAGCCACAACACCCTCTCCTCTTGCGAGCAGAATTTGTGAGTGAGCCGAGTACTAAACCGTGACACTGTGGAACCCTGGGAAATCAGAGTGTGACACAAAAATGAGGTGGAATTTCTTTAGCTAATGACATTAGCTGACAAAGGGCTGGAACTTTAAACTTTCATAAGACTGCATTCATTAATTCATTCACTGAGGAAATTAAGCACCTACTACATGCCAGGCAGTATTCTTGGTGCTGGGGTATATTAATGAGCCCAACAGACAAAACGTTTTGCTCTCACGGACCTTATGTTCTAGTGAAGGGAGACAGATAATAACAAAATAAACAGTAAATTATATAGTTTATAAGGTAAGTACTATGGAGAAAAAAGTAAAACTAGACAGGGAGATAGGGGTTCCCAGGTATGTGTGTGTGTGCATGTGTGTGCATATGTGTATGCGTGTGTGTGCGTGTGTGTGTGTGCATACACACAGGTACACTTGCTTACCAGAGGATCAGGAAATGGCTCTCCAGAAAGTGATATTTAAGCAAAGACCTGAAGGAGGGAGCAAGCTATGGGCACACATGCAGGAAGAGTGTTCTAGACTGAGGAACTACTGTGCAAAGGCCCTGAGGTGGCCTTTATTCAAGGCTGGCTTGTTGAAGCAACAGCAAAGGGGCCAATGTACGGAGAGCAGAGGCGGGGGAGAGGAATAAAAGTGAAGTCAGGGTAAGAGTTTGGGCTTTGCACAAACTTAATTAGGATAAAAAAACCTGAGTATTCTCTAGAATGAAACATTTGACAATGAGATCATTTTAAAAACTAAATACAAATTTAAATAAAATGCAGGTTGCAAAGCCATACTTTATTACTTTTTCAAAAATCTTTTTGATTGAAGTGCAGTTGATTTTCAATGTAGTATTAGTTTCAGGTGTACAAAGTGGTTCAGTTATACATATATATATTCTTTTCCCTTATAGGTTATTACAAAATATTGAGTATAGTTCCCTGTGCTATACAGTAGGTCCCTGATGATTATTGATTATCTATTTTATATACAGTAGTGTGTATATGTTAATCCCAAACTCGCCATAGTTTATTACTAATGGTCATATTTAAACAAAAAAGTATGCATTTATCATGATCATCTCTAAAAGGCACCACTGAAATAACTATAATCTAAGTGGGTGGGAGATTTATGAGTAGATAGTTTTACTGTGTGTTGATTTCAGAATTTGTGGGGCAGGGCTCTTCTGGCCAAAAAGCATAAACCCTCTGCCTGGAATTTTACTACTTGAGTCTAATGATAAGATTTAATTGTTCCTTCTTCTATATCTTCAAGCTATTTTCCAGATCCTTCTATTAAAACACAAACACTGGGTTAGGATGGGAAGGGGGCAGGGAAAAGAGTGGGAAACCACATCTAAAGCACTGGCCAGGTCATTTCGGAGAAGCGGTAGAACTAGGTGCCTTCAAAATCCTGTGTGGATAAGACACGGCTTGGGTTCCTGTGGAAGAGCTCTGGGAGGGAAGAGGCTGGATGGGGAGTGGTGACAAGGTACAAAGAACAAGTGTTAATTGTGACTATTTTTATTCATGTGGACAAATGTCATAGCTGTGAGCAAAGCACACTGACACTAAAATTCCAAGAACTTCTTTTTCAGATAGAATCAGCCTTACAAGAGATAAGAATGGCCAAAACTACTGTAGTACTACCTTGAAGCAGGCAAGCATCCCTAACCATATTATATTGTTTGGCCTAGAATTTTTGTCTTTCTGTAGCACCCACTTATTCTACACAACATGCATGAACATGGGAGAGATATTTAGCACCGCAGGTGCAGCGTAACAACCTTGACAGCCTTTAGATTTATTATTTGATGGAATGGGCAGAAGGGTAATAGCTTTGACTCCCCTATGAGGCCTTATTTGTCATGAACACACAGCACAGTGACCAGAACTCCCAAGGCCAAGGGCGTCCCTTATTAACTAATCAAGCATTCTGGTGGGCACCTCTCTTGCCCAAGCAGAGGTGTGGTGGTGAAGCACACAGGCTCTGGAATTAGACTCACTTGGGTTCTGAACCCCTGTTCTACCATTTACTAGCTGTGTGTCCATGGGCAATGTATTTAACTTTGTACCTCAGTTTTTTTCATCTATAAAATGAGGATAATAACAGGTTACTCTGAGGATAACATGAGATAAAACATGTAAAGTGCTTAGAACATGTCTAGCACTGAGTAAGCTTCCTAAATGGTGACTACTATTAATAGTAGGACATAATGGTTTCTAGAATAGGTATCACTGGGAATATTCAATTCCACTATTAAGTTATTACTGTCTACATACAAATTTAATCCTTCCCAAAACTTCTGTTGGTTTTTTTATAGGCATGAACAGAAAGAAAAAAAGAAAGAAAGAAAGAAAGAAAGAAAGAAAAAAAGAAAGAAAGAAAGAAAGAAAGAAAGAAAGAAAGAAAGAAAGAAAGAAAAGGAAGGGAGGGAGGGAAGGAGGGAGGAAGGAAGAAAGAAAGTTGATATAAAAAATACTGCTTAGGGCATATTCTGATTATTCTCAGTTGTTACTGTAACACTGGTAATTTTACCTTATTAAATATTGAAGAAGTACCATCACCATTGGGAAGACATTAAAATATATAATATGAAACTAAACTTGTCTTTATGGAATACAGCCAGAGAGGCTCCCAGATGTTATTTTTACAGTAAACAGCTATTTTCCATAAAGGCCCTCATATCGTACATATATGCCAACAAAACCCAGAAGCAAAGGACAATTGCAGCCCTGGGTAAGATGAGATCCTTGGAGAACATGACTCAGCTCCATGTTGCGCTAAACAAGGAGCAGCAGGAAAACAGGAAGGGGGCAAATGAATGGCAAGAGTCTTCCTTGGTTGAGGCACACAGGCCAGGACGAAATAGAAGTTAATATAAAGGGACCAGGCAAAATTTGCATCAGGTCTGGCTTTACAACCTAGAATTTCTTCATTTTCTTTTCTGATTTATTAGAACTAGGGAAGAATTGGTACCAGGCACCTGGGAGGTTATTAGCAACAAAAGGACCGGACCCGTTGAGCTACAGAAGGAAACAAGCAGGGTGCCCCCGTGGCATGAACACATGGCCACTTACTAGCCCATCCCATGTGTCTGGGATAAATGAAAGGAGTACCAAGTCAGATCTGGGATTTTTTTTCTGCTTATCCTATGCACATGAAAAGTAGAAGGGAAATTAGATAATTTTTCTATTTTTAAAAATACTACAGTTCTTTTCCATTTGATTGGCTGAATGGACGATCAATGGACAGTGGTATGAGTTTTGATTAAGAAATACCTAGAAGTTCAAAATGAAAAATGTATGAATATAAATTATGATTTGGGCATTTAAAATTATGATTCGGGGCATTAATTATGCCAGAATGTGTCCAAAAGTACACATGAATTCCCTCTGCAGCCAACGCATCACTTTCTGAGACGTGTGATTCATCTTAGCATATGCCCCAGGGTTAAACTGTCTTTCATCTAGAAATCTGAAAGAATTATTAAAATGGAAACGTTTCATGGAAATACCACCTCAGTCATTTGGCATGTATCTAACTGGTCACCCTTTCCAAATAGTTATCACAGGACAAAAAAAAAAAAAAAACCACCATGAACGTAACAACAGAAACAAAACAATGGAGCTCTTTTCCCTGACACTGGACTCAAATTTGTGTGTTAGTAATAATGACAAATTGTCCCATGTTATTGCTTCAAGAACTGTTTCCAGTGACCCTGGGGAATGCTGTGTACTTGCTTTCCTTCATATTTGCCCTTGGCAAAATTTTCTTTATTCAGATCATTCTCTGAGAAAGTCATTTCAGTCTGAGTTGTATACATTCTAGGCTGCTCGGTTAATAAGAGTTTTTGGCCTTGTGGTTTCTACAGCCAGTTATTCTCTTGAAGATGACTGATGGCGTTAATTCTCCTCACACGTGGCCCACGGGTAACCAGCCCCCTTCTTCAAACAAAGTGTACTCATTCTGAGGACAGCCTGGGAGGACCAGGTATCACTGCTGCCGACCCAGTTCTCTGAGTTCCAGGGATAGGACTCACCTAAGGCAGAGATGGCTCAGCTAGGATTGTACTCATGGAATCACGCGACAAAAGCTCCAAACCATGCTGTTCTCTGGCATCTCTACTCACCAGGCCTGCAGCCTCTCTCCTTGTTTGGGGATCTCGGTTCTCTTGCATCTATACAGAGAGTTTCCTAACAGCTTTCCTCATCTTCAATGTGCTTTCATTTTCCTAAAACACCAGTGCCGAATTAACTTTCTCGAAACAATGGTGGGCACACCTTACTTCTCACTCGGGAACTTAACAGGTTCATAACTGAACATAAGTCAGACTCAGTACAGTATATTCACCATCAGACGTATTTCAGATGCAATATAATCATGACGGAACCTTCCCTCTTCACCTCAAAAGCAGCCCTTCTGCATTTTCTATTCCGGTCAGTAGCGCCACCATCCACCCAGTCTCTAAAGCCAAAGGTCAGGACTTGCTTTCCCTCATTCTTTGTTCCTTTGCTGAGTGGCACATAGGTCCACTCAAATACACTGTAAATGGTCCCCTCTGCTAGGATCCTAGGTCAGGCTCTCTTGCTTCTTCTCATTTCTCACCTCTTACTGGTTTCCGGCTTCCTGTTTCACCCATCTATTCTACATACAGCTGACAGAGTACCTGTTCTAAACTCAGATCTAATCATGTGACTCCCTTACTCAAAATCCTGAAGTGGAATCCCACAACCTACCCCAGACTCCTGGCTCCAACCCGCCTTCACGGCACGCCCAGCTTCTCCACCTTCAACCGTACCAAGCTCTCCAAGTGTACCCACCGCCAGGCTTCTAGTGGTATCTGCTCTCCCTGGAATGTCCCTCTCTACATCTGCCCAGAAGATGCCTACTCGCGTCTCATGTTCCTTCTCAAGGATTTTCCTGATGCCACCACGCAGAGTTGTCACATTTGCCTCTGTATCACCATATCCCTTTATATGTACATATACACACACATAAATATATATATATATATATGTATTATTTTTACCTTTTTGGGACTAATTACACCATATTGCAATAACTGTGCTGTATACCTGTCATGTATAGTATAGCCTGCCTGTTACTCTTTGAGGGTGTCTGAAACATAGTAGCTCATGGACAAGTGAATAAATGTTTATTCATTCATGAAAAAAGGAAGAAAGGAACAAACAGCTCTCCAAAGCCACTTTCAACCACATCTTAGGTCTACCTTCTGCTTTAAATTGGTTTACTTATTTTGTCCTTTGGCGATGCAAACACCATGGTTATCTCCCATCCCCCTCAAGGCTGCCATTCCCCCACTGTAACATCTACCCTCTTCAATTTAGTTTTTCTGAACTAGTCTTAGAACCATTCTTCCTTCAATGAACAGTTTAAGTTCAAAGTGGTCATAAACCTCTGTTAGCCTCTCAGTACGTAGTGGTCACCACTCCTCTGAACTCCCAGGGCACTTTCAGCCTTTCCCACACATTTAACAGTCAGTAATGCTACTCTGTGCTTTTTCTTTACGCGTAGACCTAGTACATACGTGTGTAGGTGAACGGTTGATTTATATTTATGTAACTAAAGAGTGTGAGTCACAGAAGGGCCAGAGTCATATCTTACAATGCAGACTACATCATCAGAACTTCTCATAGCTCCCTATACACAAGAAGCAATCAGTAATGTTTAATAATGAAGATGGTCATCCTACAGGCACTATATGTTAGTATTTTATTTGTATTAATGAAACCCAAATAACTCCAAAATAAACTTTGATTTATTGGTGAAATATTGGTGAGATTCTAGGTTCAAGTATGGGCAATGGTCCCATAAGTCATTCAGTGGTGATACAACACCCTACTCGTGCAGAGCTATATTTGACTCTCAGTTGAGGAAAATCTGTTTTATAAAAGGAAGTCTTTCAATTGTTTCCCCTTTATGCAAAGATCTTTGCATGCCCCTCCTGTATGTATTGAATCAAGGCAGCTACGATTCAGTAACAAAAATAATTTGGACAGAATCAGCAAGTCCATTATAAGATAGATACTTGAAATCTATTTCCTCGCTAAACTTGGGGGTTGCTCTACAGAAGAAAAATCCTAGTGTCCAAAGGTTTGTTTTCAGGAAAATGAAAATTTTATGTCATGTATTTACCATAAAGCTGCTCTGGGTGGTCAAAAACCATCAGCAACAAACGGAAAGACCCAGAGAGAAAATTCGGAGGAAAGTTCTCTCTAGGGATGACTTCTGGTTTTGGTATCTAACAAGTATTCATTTCAACTCAACAAATATTTATAGAGCATGAACTCAGTACCCAGGATGGTGCCAGAGGCTGTCTAAGACGTACTTATTTTTTCCTACTCCTCTAGGTAAGAAAGCTTTTTATTATTTTGCACAAGAAACCAATTGGAAGACCTTTTTTAAATATTAAAGCATATCTTTAGTTGGATTCTCTGTAAGAGGGAAATATTACATAATGAAGAAATATTTTACACATACTTTGAACTTAGACTGATATATTTTTCAGCTCATTTGAATAATCTGAATATGGTAGCTGTGTCTAGTTATATTTGTCAAATTCTATTTCTCAGATTTTTTTTTTTTTGCCCCAGGAAACAAAGCCATTTAGGAAACTACATTAACGCCATGTTCTCTGTGCTTACTGACCAAAAAAATAAATACAATAGAGATTGACAGGAACCATTTTCTCTGTGCCCCTTCTCCATGTGGACTGTTCTCTGCCGTCCATCCTCTCTTTTCATAACCTGTTCCTATGGCCTTTCCTTCACAAGGCTAACAGCTTCTGTCAGCAAGGCTTTTATTCAGTACTGTATCAAGAGCTTTGCAGAAAAATGTTAATCATGTTCGCTGCTTCTCTTTGTTTACCCCTTCAATTCTTGTAGCATTCAAGCTAACCAGGAAAACGCATGTCTAATCACAAATGTGAACTCCCTCTTAGGCAGTTATTTTGGTGCATTTCTCTCCTAAACATATCATATAATTAGAGGTTCTGTGAAAATCAAATAAGATGAGTTTCCCCAAATATGTCTTTCACATTAAATATGCATTATAATGACTTAAACACGTATTTTGCGTACCTTGAGTTCCAAGAGAGGAGCTTATGTATGTCTGCCAAGGAAGTACTTAAATATTTTACTATTTTTCCACAAATATTCCTTGTAAGGCAGACATAACTAAGCATTTTAAAGTAATAGTAAATTGGGGGTTAGATGTCATTAATCAAATAAAAGAAGTCATGTATCCTAGGAACCTTCCGAAGTAGACCTCTGAATGGTCTTGTCACTGCTAAGTCTAAATGGAATAAAGAATCTTCACTCAAATCCTATTCTTGAAAATATCAGAATGTCATCGTTCACCATTAATTTCACGCCAATTATTAAATAGGATATTGGTGACACCACTACTTCTATATATAATTGTTCCATACATGAATTCTCTAATGTATAAAAATTCCTTCTTGCTCAGAATGAACTTGTTCACTTTTTTTGGAAAAAATTTTTTTTTTCTTAAATAGCCTTTCCTTTGTTAAAATGCTATAGCTGGAACCTCAATACGCAGTGGTAACACCCACCACGCCGGCACTGCTGGATCACTTCTCTGATGCTCAAACCTTCTCTCACCATTTTAGAACATGGCTTTCTCATCATTTTTGCCATCTTGCTGAAAATTCTGGGGTCAGGAAGTTTTAAAAGTAGCAGTAGAATTCTTATGTCTCAAATAACAAGTATGAGATACTAAACAAATAAAAACTCTCAAACACAAATCTTTTCAAACCGTCAGACAGGCAGAACCCCATCAAGATGAGACGTTTTAGAAACAAGCTACGAAAAGAAAAGTGGTTTAATGGGAATTCATAATACAGCAAGAAACGTCACGACCCTGCATGAAGCTGACTGGAAACAGAATTACCCTGGCCCCGATGATGGCAATCCCTGCCTCTGGGAAGAGTGGATTTCCAACTGAGTTGCCAAGTTCACCAAATGTCTAATGGGTTGGCCCTTTGCATAACTCTTTCTGTATTATTCAAGCGAAAATTGTACTCCATAGGTATTTTCTGCTTTTTTTTTTTTCTTTACAAAAACTTTGAGAAGAAGAAAAATGAAAGTCAGGGCAGGATTGCCCATAGGACAGACAGATGGCATCAAGGATTTACGTTTAGCTGGAAGACCATTCCTTCTACAAACCTCACAGTTTTATAGAGTTCCTGCTAGATGTAACATAGAACACTTCTGCCAGAGGAGAATATTCCTGTAAAAAATCTCCTCGATCTGTGGTTTTATTTACAAAGGCACTGGTGTGAAATATACACCCGGAAGACCCATGTGCAAATGGGCCCACGTGAGCGACACACAGGCGGTGAGACGGCACATCCCGCACACCTCAGGTGCAGCCTCGGCTTGAGGAGGCATCGCAGGAACACATTAATCAACACGTTCAAGGAATGCATTAATCAACACCGCCGCGTCGGCTGGCATGCCCCATTGTTTAACCGTGCATTGCTAACAAACGCACAGCAGCAATATGAATGTGAATTTCCACCATGCTGCAAGAAACAAAACCCTTTTCAGGACTGGCCCCATGCACCATATCCCACTCGACTCGTTCAATAGAAATCATTCTCTCCTGGATGCGTGCTAGTTTATGGACTTGCTTTTTGCAACAGTCAACCAGAAACAAAGACGCTTTACAGACCAGCTAAGTTTGACAAAAGCTGTAGAAATGCCTTCTGCAGATATGAAAACTTGAATCCTTCTAAGAGCTTTTTTTCTCTTTGCCTTACAAAACGAATTGCTGTCACGAAAGACAAAATAAAACACAACAAAGCAAAGCAAAAAAAAAAAAAAAGTCCAAGCATCTGTGTCTGCACTCAGATGTGACGGCAACACACTGCATTCCCAGCAGGGGCCTGGGCCTGGCCTCTGATCCACACTGGACTTCATTTTCCTCCTGGGTAGTTCCCTAGATAACGGTCCTGCCAGGATTTGACTCCCTCCAGAAGCAGCCCCGGAAGAAATGTCCAGATGCTGGGAGGAAGGGATCTGATAAAGCACCTTCAGAACCTGGGCACACAAACCTACCTTTGTGTGTTCAGAGTTCTGTGGACCTGAGCATTTAAGGCTTTCCAGTACTGTTAACACTCAGAGCATCTCACTCAGTAGGTTAGGGGGAGCAAAATATTGATTTGATAATGAGAATGCTGAACGTAAATATCATAATTCAGAATGAATAAGGGATGCCCTTTACTATGATCATTTTGAATAAATGTGCTCCCAGGGGCAGAGTTATTTCAGTAGCGGTTTTACTGCTGGGAGCCAAGGTCACAGGGCAGTGGCTCCCCTCTCTGGTGGTCCAATTCCAGCCCTTCAGTGAGCCCCCCCACATTAAAGTTCGTGTTCCCCTGATCCAGCCTTATCTTGTCACCAGTTCTAATTCTGATGACCTAGAAACCATTTAAAACCTGCAAGCCAAAAGTGCAGCAGGGAAAACAAATCCGATCCAGTAAGTATCTGTTGTAAAGATAATCCCATCAGCCCTCTGGTGTATAAATGCTAAGTCGCTACACATTTCCAGTACTGGGGCGACTCAGGCAATGTTCTCCTTCTAGTCCCAAAACAGGTATTTCTCCCCACTGGACCACAGTGGGAGGAGAGGGGAGGGATGCATGTAGGTTGCAGAATTCCTTCTACTGACTACCAGCACTGATTGCTACTGCCACAGGACACAATGCCACCCTTCCCATCACTCTCTCACCCACTCCCACTATCTCCCAACAGAGGATGCTGATGGCTTTCTTCAGACGCCTTTCCACAGCTCTTCCGGAAACAACTACCAAACTGAGCAGCCCGCAGCAGTGGGAGGCAGATAGGGTGGATTTCCAGAGGAAAATGGTTGTGTCTCCTAAGAATCACGAGGACAGGATGCAAGGGGCAGAAGGGACTTGATCAACAGAGGCATCTCAATCATGGATGCCATAATGACTCAGCGATAAAGATCAGGAAGTGTATTATAACTCAACCTCCCTACAGAAACACTGTCCATGGGATTTCACATGCTTCCATCTGACTCCAGGTCACAGGGTGTTCCTCAGACTCCATACAGAAATGGAAAACTGAGCAGTACCCCGGGATGGAAGGAAAGAACCTACATCCCCTCTCATTCGGCTTCCAGGAATGCTGCTCTTTGGTAGTGAGCTGTCATTCCACGAAGAAGTTTGCCGGGACCACAGGGGAGGGACTGTCCAAGCTCAGTAATATTTCAGGAGATGCTGTCACTGAGTGGAACGCTAGAGCTTGCCCTCATCATAGGTCAGGGGAAGACGGAGGAAGTTAATAAGTATCAGAAAAGACTGTTCCGGTTTTCTAGTTGATTCAATACCCCAATTTTAACTGGTATAAAACCCTTTGCTTAGATTTACGTCCCTGTCTTGGTTTTTGGAAGTTCTGGGCTTCCCAGGGTAATTGCTTTTATTTATTTATTTATTCAGGGTAATTGCTTTTATTGATGAGCTTTTCATCTCTAGTTCCGTAGGCAAGTATTCCTTTTGTGGATGACGTTTGTCTCCTAGGCTTGTCTGGTGTCGAGTAAACACGAAATGAAACTTATCAGCCTTAAAATGACCCTGTAGGACAACATTTTGATAGATCTCTATACTGTCCAACAGTATCCAAAACAGTAGTCCCAGCTGGACTACTGTTTAAATACTGATTCTCATTTACAAATCAACTTAGTCATAAGAGAAAGTCTTTTCACTGTTACCAGTTTTACTTTTATCTACTCAGAATAGAACTACCAGCCTCCTAAGACATCTGCATCATTTAAAAAAGTTAGTACCACGAGTCCAAGGGAGAGAACAACTTTGAAATCATCAACCAAAAACAATCATGAAGTAACTCCAATAACCTGCCAGATTTTCCCTCTTCTACACCTTGCCTAATGGGAACGTGCTTTAAGGTACAGCACGAGTATGATGCTTCCTCAGACTCATCACGGTTACAACCAGGACCCAACTTACACAAACGCAGCGAGAGCAGAAAACCAGTATTCAGAGTGATTTTGGGGGGTGCCCCCTGCAACTCGGGTTGCTTATAACAATTCCACCATTAACTGTCCCTACATTTCAGCTCAGGGTTTTCAAGTCAGGTAGAAGGCAGATTTTCCTTGGAGAGAACTTACACATTAGTGCTGCTGGTGAACGCGAACGCAGTTTTCACATGCAACTGGACACGGGGAGGGGTAGCACTTTCCAGACAGAGGGATGTGGGGTGTGGTGAGGCTTCACAGACCATGGCTCTGGCTGCCCACATCTTTCGGATACCACAGCCCGCTAGGGAACATGGAAAAGCCTACTGAAAACTCTAAGTAGTTTCCAAAACACTTTCTATTCGAATGTCAGAGGCCGAATTCTTGAATAGCCCGAGGACGTTCTGAATACAAGTGTGCTTTAGAGTTTCAGGAAGTTCCAGGGCGTCTTTGTGAGGCAAGGGAGAGACACAGGAAGGCAGTCAGCGTTTAGTTTCCACCAGATGAAATCCTCCATGAAGATAAAATGAGATATTTTTGTGGCTCTGCTAGAGCCTAACGACTAAAAGTTCACTGTAGTCATCTGACAAAAGTGCAGCCGAGAAGATAACTGAGAAGAATGTACCGAGAAAGGGAGAATTGAACTTTTTCACTTGTTGCCCTAGAAGACAGAGATCTGAAGTCAAAGAACTCTCACATGCAGTGAATGGATGAGAAAATAATGCAACCAGCCAGGAAAACTCCCTGAGGAATCACCTTATGGAGCCCCACTGCTGCCACCTTACAAGGGCACCATGCACACCTTCCCAGCGGCCCCTGTGCTTGCCTTGTCTTTGCGTATATTCCCCCTTTCACTAGAAACCACCATTTACAAATAAGCTCCTGGTCTTTTGGTCTTCCTACCTCTCCTGAGTGTCACACAATATGCTATCTACAGAAGAATCTGCTATCACTTACTGCTGGTGCTGGTGTTTTATGGGTAGGCCACTTTACTTACCACTGAGACAGGAAGACAAGAGTACAGCCATTTTGGAAAAGGACCAGGGAACGGCTTTGAGCAAAATAGGCCTTGGAAGCTAAAGAACAAAGGTCCTGGGGGCCTGAGTCCCATAGACAAAAACCAGGCTGGCAGGAATAAAAGATGAACCTTATCTCTGTCACACTCACGAGTATACCTAGTTGCAACAAGACTCAACTATAAACTTTATCCTTATCCGTTCCGGGACTTTCTTGCAGAAGATTCTGCCGCGCTCCTTTCCCCTCAAAGAAGTACTCCTTATTCCTGCCAGCCACCACGGAGCCACCTGCTGCCGATCAAGAAGTTTGACAATTTGTGGAAATTATCAGTGATCACGAGACCAGCCCTCTCTATTCTTATAAAAGCACCTTGCCCCTTCTACTCAGGGAGCTGGCCTTCTTTCTTGCGCACAAACTCTCTCTTTTAGTAAAAAGCTTTGCTTGCCTAAGAGTCTTGTGGAAGCGGTACTCACTTCTATGGTATTGCTGTCCAAGGATGTGGAAAGTGTGTGCTGACACCACTGTTACTACTAATTCTTAGTTCCTAACAACTGTGGTTCAGTGTAGGCAAACTTCCACGTCCCTGCTAGAATGAAGGGGTCTCTCACACTGTCTCACCTTGCAGGTGTATTTATTTTATGAAATACGGACACTTGTTGGAGGAGGTATGTCTAGGTATATCAAAACTTTAGCAGTCATTTTCCGTTGACGAGGGAGCTTTCAATTAAAAGAGCCATTCATACAACATTCAGGCTCTTTCGGTATTGGTCAAAATTATCTAACTCAGCAATGTTACTAATCTTTACTCATTTTCACTTTGAGAACTCTCCAAGCAGAACAAAACGTGTGCTATTTGATTCACAAAGCAGCCTCCTTAGTTTCCAGGCTACTGATCTGGGGATTTCTGGCGCGATTTTGAAACATCACAAAAACTAGTTAGTCATATACATTTAGTTTCAGTACAACATAACGGAAGCAAATTCAACTGAGGCATGAAAAATACAAAACAACATATGGATGGATCAATTTCAGACTTCTCAAGGACAAGGGACAACATCTTGCAAGATTTTCCTACCTCAGAATCTTGCCTACAATCTTCTTTTCTTAATTAACTTCCATGGGACTCTACTTGTTAAATAAAACCTATGAGATAAGAGACCTAACTGCTGAACAATCATGCTTTCATAAATTCCTTAAGGAAGCTATTATTGGGTGAGATACAGTTGTCTGAACTGTGTTCCAGATCGTCAAGTAAGATATTTTTCATCAAGTTCAATGGCCTTTGAGAAGGCATCATTGGCCTGGCAGAGTCTGTTCTAGAGCTGATAATTCAAATGATAGAAATTGGACTAGGGTGGGAAAGAGATTTACAAAGCAGAAAGCCTGTATCAAAGTAACACTGAAACTTTCCAAACAGACTTTTGTATTACTTGGACAATATGTTCTCAGGAGATTTTTGATAGATGATTGAATCAAAAAGAAAACTTTCTTACAAATAATTGCTTACCGTTTTAAATCTTTCATTCCATCAGAAACCTATTGTTTACTAGCAATGCTTTTATTCTGCTATCTATTTTCTGAACTTTGTACAATTCATGATTTAGAAAAAACAAAAATCTTATTACTATGAAAAGACGTGAAGAGCTGGTTTTCTTCCCTGTGTATTTGATCCATCCTCTCTGACATGCAGTACGATTCATGTTTCTGCGACCATTATCCCTACTCGCTGTCTTTCATCATACTCTCTGGATGGACAGTATTAAACATGGCGACACTATTACATAAACACATCATTTTATGGTATAATTCCCTTCTTGAACCAATTACTAATTCAAACCTTTTAAGAAGATAAGCTCCTACCTTTGAAGAAGATCTTCTTATTTGAAGAGATTGTTCTTCCTTTGACTTCTTTAAACCAAAAGTCTTGGCATTGCTCTGTGGGTGGAAGAGAGGGGAGAATGTTAACAAGACATTCGTCGTCAATCACAGCAGATTGTCCATACATTAACTCCAACTGACTCCCTGATGGGAAACTCAATTACAGGGGGAGCCCTACAAGGAAAGACAAATTATGAATAGATTTGCCAAAACACATCTCTGCTGGTTTCAATCAAAAGTGACAGCAGAGAAGTGACTACAACTCTGGTGACCATCCCATTAATGGATCCCAATCGAGAGAGTCACGCCTGGTGCCTTTTTTCAGTTTATGGAAATAGAGGGTTTTTTGGTAATGCATGTGTATAGCGTGGCTAAAATACTTCCATATTGTGTGACTATTATTACTATTAGTGAAGTATTTTATTTAGTAGAGTAGGAAATCTTCTCTGTTTGAAAGGCCCCAAGTTTTCAATGAGGGTCACAAAGAAATGATGGGTGCAGCGTAGAGCAGAGAAGACCCACCTGGGCTGTGACAAAGGGCCAGCTATGGACAGTCCAGAGCTTGACCATCTCCAAGTCTCCTCTCCTCAGCCTGAATGTTTCCTTTGCAAATATTCCAGCTGAGAAATAGCCAGCAAAGGACAGCACAGACCGGGAGGAAAACAGTCACAGCTGAGTACATTAGGTCTCTCTTTTTTTTTTTTTTTTTTTTGAGACAACCAGTTCAGGGACACCCATGGTTTGCTAAAAGAGGATTTGTGGCTTTTGGGACTTTGGGCTTTTGGAAACAGAAGTCATACTATCAACCTCTGAGAAACCTTTCAGAGAAGAGAAACAAGTGTCAATTCAGGAATTCCTGGCTGCACTCGAATATGAAGACAACTATCAATTGCAAAATGATTCTATTACTAAAATAAAAAGATATGGCATCATCTCAGATGCTTTAGTTTAGGCACGTGTTACAAAATATCTTCTGTATTCAGTTGCGAAAAGCTTTATCTTAATTACATGTAAAACCACTCCATCGATTTTCACTGGATCTGCCGCAATGACATTTTATCAGGACAAAATGCTAATGTTGCAGTGGTTAGTGATCCTCGCATGGAATTAAAACCAATTTTAGGGTAAATGAGGTTTTCTTTCCTTGTCATTTAGTTCCCACTTACAAAATCTCTACAGGTGTGTAGGAAAGAGTCTACAAGGATTTGAAGCTATTTCTACAATAAAAACAATTCAACCAAATATACTGAACATTTCATATGTATCTGTCAATAGACTGGATAAATACAGATAAGAAAACGGGAATTAAATAAGACATGTTTCCTACATAAGGGATCGCAGTCCATGCACTGATGGGAAAACCAGAACTACCACCAACCACCATACAATGCAGTATTTATAGCGTATACTATGAAACCACAAAAGAACAATTGATTCTACAAGGGGGCATCAAGGAAGGCGTTCCACAGGACACAAGGCTTGAGTTAAACTTTACAGGTGGGTAGAAAGGGCATTCTGAGTAGAGGGAAGGGCAGAATCAAAGGAACGGCAATGACCAAGTGGGTGGTATGTCCACACTAGCAGAGCAATGGAGCTATAGGCACAGTGATGGTGGGAGGCCGGGTATATGGCCAAGAGGGGAGGCTACTGAGGTCATACGCTACCAGAGTACAAAGGGCCTTGAGCACCAACCAACTGACAAGTCTGAACTTGAACTTGAGAACAATGCAGGCCTACTGGGGGTATTAGGCAAGAGGAAAGAACAGTTGTCAGTAGTGTAACTGCCCAAGAGAACGGAGATTGGAAAGGGAGGCTGCTTTGGGGATGTTTCAGGCACCAACATACAAGATTCTTGGCTTGTAGGGGTAACCCCTGGCTCTTCCCAAAGCCCACCCCCAAGATGAATCAGAAAACACAGATGGAACACTGATGTACGGATAGGAACACTGATTTGGTCAAGACATGCAATGCTACTGCAAAAATAATAATCATCTAATTTCATTAATGGAATGATTTTGTGACACTTCATTATCCTAATATATGAGTACACCTTTACAGGTGGAACTTGATCAGGTCAGCATGTGGATGGGGTCTAGTTTCTCTCCCCTCCACCTAGCCATCTCTCCATCTTTCTGCATCTCTCTCCCCCAGGGCAGCTCGACTTGCTTCGGGCCCTGCCCGGGACCTGAGGCAGGTGGGGTAGCCCAGTGCCAGGCCTGACACTAAGGAAACCTGTCCTCCTGAATCCTTTCTTTCTGTTATGGGATGTGGGCCTTCATTAGTCTTCCTCTCCACATTGCAGTGTTTATGTCTGACACTGGTTTGGGCTTAAAGAAATCAGCCCTACTTAATGGAGGGTATTGCTTCCAGACCATTACTCACCTAGGGGAACGGAGCCTGTTGCCTCTTCTAGCCTACAGTAAGAGAGCTCTGCACGGGGACTCAAGATCAAGGCCGCAGCTTCTAATGCCTTTGTATTTCATCTTGCTTTGTCAATGTCCTCACTACAAGCATCTCCTTTGGGGACCACAGAGGTAGAGCAGAATATAAGCATTATTGGGTCCTCTGGCCAAAATACACCACAATCCTTTATCTCCAAATCATCTTGGTAAGACAGTTACGCTACTCAAAAGGTAGCCTGTTCCTGCCTTCTTAAAGGCTCTGCTAAAACAAATTTCTGTGTATGGCAAAATCAACAGAAACTTAGAGAGTGCTCGAGTTTGCCAAACTAAGCCCTTTAAAGGCATCTTCACCCCACCTATTTGATACCCTCACTGTGTCTGAAACACTGACGCCACGTTGCTGGGGAGCTGTTGCTGAAAATCTATATCACAGCTGACTGGAGGCTACTGCTAGATATTGGGGAGTGAGGCCAGTAAAGACACAGGTCAATAAAATTAATTTTACTATAATTTTTACCTGGAAGACCTAAGAGAACTAACATGTAATAGGCTACACTGTGTCCCAGACACGCAGGTGATGCACCAGTTCTATAAGCATCATTATTGCTTTGACACAGAGGCAGAAACCGAAGCACAGAGAGGTGAAGGTAATGACCCTCGACACACAACTGGCAAGTCATACGTTTGGAACACAAGACCACTTCTGTCTGAATCCCAAACTCGGGCTTTTTCTACTTCCTCCTGCGGCTTTTGAGAGAGGACAGGATAAACTTGGGATTGCGGATGCTACCGAGATGCAGTTAGAGGGGAGCAGGAAATTCTCAGAAAGAGTGGTCAGACTGAGTGGAAGAGCCAGAACTAAGGAGCCAGAAATAAAAGGGTCAAGAGGGGGACCACATTGTGGCCCACGGTGTCCAAACCTACAGGAAGGACCCAAATGGGGAGAACTCAGCAGCTGGGAGTGGGAAGTCCCCGCAGCCCTGAGCTGGTACTACCCCCGCCCCCCCCCCCCCCCCCCCCCGCCGTGGCCTATGCTTTCCTGCTTTCAGCGACACCTGCTGCACTAGCATTTCTATGTCCCTCTGGCAAGTACACTGTTTACTAATAATGTCTCACAAAGGGGCAAGTATGAAAATACTACTGGGTATGGTATGGAAGATGTTTTGAACACGGATTTTTAAAGAGGAGGCAAAGGAATGTGGTTCTTTTGATAAGTTTGAATCGTTTTCAGAATAATTCAATCCAGGGCAAAACACCCTAAAAAGAACACTTATTACGTAATTTCGCATAGGTATGGTCTCCCATACGCATCATGTGGGAAAATGATTTCATCCTTGCTTATGTGTATTATTGAAAGCCTCATTTTTAACCTCCCTGTGATGATGTAAGCCCTCAAGCCTTTGCAAAGACCACCAAAAGACTATGTACTAACTATTACCATGTCAGCAATTATGCCAAACATTTCTAGGGAATGAATGTTTGTTTGCTACATTCGTTACTCTTGCTTTGACAACTGTGTCAATGGCCTTTCATCGCCCAGAAACATTTAGGTCGACGGCACAGGATAATACATCATTGCGAAGGATTATTTTCCCAATAACAAAGTAACATTAGATTTTTTTCAACCAAAATACAATCAACTTATCCGATTAAATAAACCCAGTCCTAAGTCAAAAGGTCAAGGTGAGATCTGATGTCATTTAAAAGTCGCCTTCAGAAAAGATGAATAACATCTAGGTGAAAAACGTAACAAACCCAAAGGCCATGGTACACACAGTAAAACAATGAAAATAAAAACAATTCAATGGTGCGTAAGTATAATATTAAAAATTTTCTACAATTCAAGAAAGTGAATACTCGCCTTCGCCGCTCATAGAAAAATAACATAATGAAATTCCTAAGAGCTCCAAAATAAATCGAACTATTGATTGGCATTAATTTTTGGCAGGATTTGTTTGTTTATTTTCAAATGAGAATCCACAACCTTCAATACAATCAGAAATCTATTTGGCAAATGCTGTTAGGAAAAAGTATCAGTGAGCAAAAACGCTCAAAGTCTCACTTAGTTCATGCTCTCTGCACAATTGTGAGGGCACTAAAAATGCTTCCTCTTCAGCTGCTGTGAGGTTGATTTCTAAAAACTGGCCTTAGTGATGATAGTCTACCCTTTGGGGCATCTACCTTAGTGATGATGGCCTTAGTGATGATAGTCTACCCTTTGGGGTAGACTCCATCAAAATATCAAGCATCTGACTCCTCAAGCCAATTCTGTTTTCAACTGTGACAATTATTTCCTGTTTCTACTCTTAAAAAGTAAATATAGTTGATAAACACTTCTGAACACCAATTCTGAAAACCTTACACGTAACGATACAGTTATACACCTGCACTGGTATGTATTTATGTCTCACGCAAAAGTGTTTTGTGCTTTTATCATGAGGAAATGATAGTAATTTACCAAGTTATTTTTAATCTTTGGTCTTAACAAAACTTCAGTAGTAAATCATGGACTAACTCCCGAACCCTTCTTTTTTTTCTTAACTTCCTGCCTTTGACATGATTCTTGGACTGAATCTGGGGCTCATTCATACTTATTAACTGGAGAGAAAAGGATAAACAAACAACCCTATTAAAATTGGCATTTATCTTTGGTTTCTCTGGGGTATGCCTGTCATCTAGCAGCCTAATTCAGCTTGGCATGGCAAAAGGCCAAAATCATCTTGAAAGCCGGTTCTCCCCGTTTCAGCAGCCTATGAAACAAAATACATTGCAAAAAGCAGAGAGTATGGTCTGAAATAAAGCAGGTTCTCCAGCTAGTACCTCAAAGAGATGGCGCCCAGAGGGGCCCACCTCTACCACAACCTGGCTGGCGGGGCTTCTGGGGACACGGAGTGCCGACTTCTAATCCCAAGTTTAGCATCAAGTTCAGCATACTCTTGCAAGACCAATCAACTTGTTGGGACTTGGGACCAGCTCCATGACCTCTTAAATGTCAGGGTGGCGCAAGGCAGGGATCTATCCTGATGGGAAACTTGCAGGTGAACCAGTGTGCATCCGGCCTTACCATTCAGAGAAATGAAACCACTGGTCCCTTGATAAATCAAATTAAACAGATTGAAGATGGACCATCCCCAGAAGCTTTTGAATGTTTCAAGTGACATCGTCATCTGCTACCTTGTAAACTGGTGCAAACAACCAACAGTGGGCAAATTACACTGAGGCTGGATAAATGCCATCTTACCGTCTGTCAGTGCACTGGCCATCATGCTGTCACATACATTACTGGAACATTTCATGGTACCTCGGACATGGCACATTTCATGGTTTTATAGGAGGAATAACTAGAAGTGGAAACCTAGAGATCCAGTGGGAATACTGCTAGCTGTTCACCAAAGAGCCATTGTCCCTTCCGTCACGGAGAGGGGCTGTGAGGGAGAAGCTCCTGTCCGGGGTCTACATTTCCAGCTCCCCTTGTATCTGGGCAAGACCTTGAGATGTAAGAGAGCTAACATGTATCACTTCTTTGCCCAGATGTTTAGGAAGCAAGTGTGTGTTTCTCACACCTCTTATCTCTCCACTGTTGGCTGGATGTCAATGCCCAATGTGACTTTGGAAATCACATGGCCTGGCCTGTGTCAGTGGAGGTTCCTGAAGGGTGACGGGTAGAGAGCCTTCCCTCCATGCAAATGGTCTACATTACTAGCACTGGACCGTGATATGAGTTAGAAAGGAACTCTAATTCAGTGACATTTCTACAATTTAGGGGATTGTTCCAACAGCTAGCTCTGCTCTATCAGCGTCAGCATGTCATAAACACAAGAGAAACTTTAAATTAAATCTGTTCCTCGTTGGTCCTTTTTCTGTGTCTATAATCTAAGAGGCGTAGATTTAATTTTATAATATTAGTCCATGCAGAGCAGTAGAGCAAAAGTGATTAAAGGATATTAAATAAGTCCTCTTAAAGACAATTAAAGTAACAGTGTTTTACTTTGTTTAGGGAAGAAAAAGCATAAAGGAGGCTGGTTAAACTGTCAATGAATATACGAAGGTCCTAAAAATTTTATATTGCAGATAGTGAGAAACTATTTCTCAACTTCCCTAAATATAAACCAAACAAATACCGAAGATTTACGTGATGGTATAAAAAATAACACTGTACCTAGACCACAGGGAAGACTGAAAATAGAGTTTTTGAAACTTATAGTTATCAGTGGGGAAAACGGAGGGAGGGATAAACTGGGAGATTGGGATTGATATATACACGCTAGTATATATAAAACAGATAAACAACAAGGACCTACTGTATAGCACAGGGAACTCTTCTCAATACTCTGTAATGGCGTATATGGGAAAATGGTCTAAAAAAGAGTGGATATATGTATGTGTATAACTGATTCACTTTGCTGTACACCTGAAACTAACATAACATTTTAACTCAACTTTACTCCAATAAAATTTCTTTTTTTAAATGGCAGCAGCATAGTAAGTAGTGGGTTAAAACCTCAGTTTTTTCTTTTTCTTTTTTTTTTTTTTTGCGGTACGCAGGCCTCTCACTGCTGTGGCCTCTCCCGCTGCGGAGCACAGGCTCCGGACGCGCAGGCTCAGCGGCCATGGCTCACGAGCCCAGCCGCTCCGCGGCACGTGGGATCCTCCTGGACCGGCAGGCGGACTCTCAACCACTGCACCACCAGGGAAGCCCAAAACCTCAGCTTTTAAAGTTCACCATCTCTTTGACTCATTAAAAGCAAATTAAATTTTTTGGGAGAAAAAAAAGAAAATCGAATTTTTGAGAGAATCTCTTAGTAGGTGAGGCTGGAAATCCACTTTTCTAACAGGCACCCCCAGGGGGTTTTGATGTATGTGGTCATGGGCCACACCACGAGCAACGTGGTAAAGATGGTTAGACACTGAAATACGCCACTTTGTGAGGTTGTCACATTTCCTTCCTAGAAGAAAGTAGAACTCATCCACAGGGTGGAAAACAAACATCGGTCGACAAATATTACAGGCCTCTGGGAACCCAGACAGGTAAGACATGACTCCATTCCTTAAGCAGCTCACGGTCTTAGGAGAGTGACTGTGAATGTATATCCGTGTGTGTGTGTGTGTGAGTGTGTGTGTGCGCGCGTGCGCACGCGTGCCCATATGCAGAGTAGGTTGTGAGGAAGAGGAGGGAACCAAGATGATTCCAGGTTAAATTGGGCGAGATAAGCTCTCACCCCGTGGGTGGGCAGATGTCCTCCAGTGTGGCCCCTGGTACCCCAATCTCTCCCGGGCATCCTTGTCCTGGAACACAATCTCCAGATAATGTTACCACCAACCAAGATACAGAATGAAACAGAGGCACCCAACCCTATTCAAGAAGCAAAAGCAGTTCACTTTTACATATTTTACATATCAAACTTCCATGTGAAAGTGATGGGAAGAAAAGATGCTAAGGCAAACAAAAAACAATGTCTAAAACCACATGGCTGTATGGGGAGCTCCTGGTAATGGGTAGTTTCAGTCGGATGATGAAAAAGTTCTGGAGATGGACGACAGTGATGATCATACAACAATGTGAGTGGACTTATTACCCCTGAACTATACACTTCAAAATGGTAAATTCTGTTACATATATTTTACCACAATAAAAAAACCACGGCTATAAGAACTAGACACAGCATAGAGAACTGTGTGGATACCAAGGGGGAAGGCGGGGTGGGATGAATTGGGAGATTGGGATTGACACATATACACTATTGATACTCTGTATAAAATAGATAAACTAATGAGAACCTACTATATAGCACAGGGAACACTACTCAATGCTCTGTGGTGAACTAAATGAGAAGGAAATCCAAAAAAAGAGGGGATATATGTATATATATAGCTGATTCACTTTGCTGTACAGTATAAACTAACACAGCATTGTAAAGCGACTATACTCCAATAAATTAAAACAAACAAACATGGTTATAGATTTTCCTTCTAACTCCATAAGTTAATGAATATAATAGGATAGTTTCCAGAAAAAAAATTCAAAGTACACCTTACACTCATCAATACACTCTGTGTCCTTGAAAAGTCAGGAAAACATTAATTTATTCAACAAATATATATATATATATTTTTGCGGTACGCTGGGCCTCTCACTGCTGTGGCCTCTCCCGTTGCGGAGCACAGGCTCTGGACGTGCAGGCTCAGCGGCCACGGCTCACGGGCCCAGCCGCTCCGCGGCATGTGGGATCTTCCCGGACCAAGGCACGAACCCGTGTCCCCTGCATCGGCAGGCGGACTCTCAACCACTGCGCCACCAGGGAAGCCCTCAACATATATTTAATAAGCAACCACTATGGCCCAGACACTGTTCTAGGTAGTGAAGAGACAGTAGTGAGCACAATAAAATCCTGCCCTCATACAGCACTTATTTATTCATCTCCTCATACACTCAACAAATATTTATTAAATGTCTATCACTTGCCAAGTTCTACACTGGGCACCAGAGATATAATGGTGAAAACACAGTGAAAATATCCACAAACCAGACCCTTCCTTGCCCTCATGAAGCTTCTAGGAGACTGCAGGAGACAGATATTGATTAAATAATCACAGAAATGAGTATAACATATCAACTCTGAAAAGCAGAGATGCATGGAGCTCCTAGTGTGTGGTGATGGGAATTGGCTTCGTCAAGGAGGCTGGTCTTTCTGAAGGAAAGAATGACTGAGCTGAGTTGTGATGAACGGGGCTGGGAGGAAGTGTGGCCTGAGCAGAGCAGAGGGAAAGGGGAGTGGCCCCAGGGAGGCTGGAGAAGCAGGCAGAGGTCCGGCCGTGCGGGGCCGTTGGAGATGTTTCAGTCTTTACCTAAAGGACCCTGGGAACCCATGAATGCACTTTAATGAGGCTGGGGGTGGGAAACGAATGATTTCATCAGAAATAAGATTTATTTTGCTGCTCTAACAATTTTAAAATGGCCAACTGAAAATGAGGGCAGAAACAAGTGAATTCCTATACCGTTATAAAAACAGGTGAAACTCTGAAGCTTTCAGATGAAGGGTAGTATTTAACATATCAAAGAATTATCATGATCAGATGAGAAATTAGGAACAGCACTCTTTTTTAAAAATTCTTTAGTGTTGATCAAAACACAGTCTCTCTATTCTATAATCTACTAATGAAGTTGAATTTGATTAAAAGTGAGTCACCTGAATTTGCAAGCCTGGTAAAGTAGGTTGCCTGCACTTGATTAATACTGTTTCAAGTGGATACTTTGGCGGAAAAAGGGAAACCATTTGATCTAAGAAATGAAGTGTATTAAACTTCACAAAATGTGATGACTTGGGCTTCTTTCATTAACACGTAAGGTGCAAATGGGACAGTTAACTGAACACTGCACTAATTTGATTAGTATTTAAGAACTTGAACAAAGAATCAAACACACAGCATTTCTTCCTTTAAAATATGGTTATCAGTGCTGATATACACTGTTGAATGGGAAAAAAAATTCAGACTGGCATAATGCTGTGTGCTAAGAGCAGATATATAAGGGAAAAGGAAAAAACTCTACCTTCTGTATATAGTCAGGTTTGCCATATGCTGCCTATTTTAATGTGCACAGATTTAAACATTCAATAAGTAGGTGACAGATATTTCTGCATTTCAAATTCTGGACAAAAACGGGAGGTAAGGAAGCATCAAACTCTTGATTGTGTAGTTGAGCTGGTGTGACCCCTGAACAACATAGTTCATCCCAGACTATCTCTCAAAGTTCAGGAAAGTTGTATAGACTTGACCCATATAATTTGCACAATTCACCTTTTCACCAAATTGTCATGATACAAGTCAGATCTGTCAGTTCACTGTCCTGCTTAAATTACCTTAAGAATGCAATGTAGATAGCCAGAAGAATGCTCCCAAGGATGCTTTAGCCACATTTTATTATAAACTACCAAAGCCCCCTTGATTTTATAGGTGCTGGGAACTACGGCTTATTTGCAGAGGTCTCTACTACTATCACTTTTGGGGACATAGCCTTAAATTTAATCTGACTTGATTTAAAACCTAGTAATTACATTCTATCAATTTACACTTTGGTCCTACAAATTTTAAAATAATTTTTAAATTACATGTGCAAAATTCTTCTGATTTTAAAGCAAAGTTTTAAATGCCCAATGAAGTTGCCCAGTGGTATCAAAACTCTAGTTCATATTCTTAGCAGATGTTACAAACAATAAGTCAGATTGTAAAGAAAGGGATGAAAATGCAGTAAATCAGATTTAGGAACAGTATAGAAGAATGAATGCATTTCCCATAAAGGAAAGGGAGAAAATCTTTTTTTAAAAAATTAGAAGTATAATTTGTGTATCTTTTGCTGTTGTTGGCACTAAACCTATCTCACCAGAAAGACGAAATGAGAAGAGGTTTGAAAAACTTTGAAACATTCGAATAAAGACTAGACATTTCTTTTTTCTTTCTTTTTGCTATCAGTTTTCAAAGTTGGCAAGTCCTTTTTGTTTCAAAATTCTCTTTAGATGCTCTAGTTTTCTAGTCTCTTCTTGATACGGGCATGAATTCACAAGCAGTCCCCTCACTTTTACTCTTCCCCACGACTTCCTGAGTAGTTGCCATGCTCATTGAACTGAATTTGAGGTCTTTTCATAATACTGCTCTGGAAGGAGAAAGGAATGAACCACAACAGAAACAAAACTAAATGGGTTCCAAATACAACTTTGATGTCACTTCAGTGATGTTTCCATAATATTGACTAACACCCAGGACCTCCAAATGAGGACTGTGTCTCCATTTCTCAGTTGTCTATGCAAGCACTAATTTTCAACCTTAGTTGTATTGATTTTTTGAGCCAAAGGGAACTTTCTGAGCATAAAAAGGAAACGATAAAAAAGCAAAGGAATCAAACAGGATTTCAGTTATGGCTTGGTAGAACCCCAAATCACACCTAAGCCTACCAATATAGATTTCTCCCTAGGAGTATCTGAGTTGAGTGGCCTAATCCTGGTCAATACCAAAATGGCTTTGGGAGTCTCAGACCTCTCAGGTCTCTAAATCAGCCTCCCAACTTGAGAGTTTGAAACCCTGGTCTTACAGAAACCTGAATACTATTAGTTCCAGGTCACTGACCAAAGTTAAGTCCAAATATGAAGTTGTCCATTTAAAAAGAGGTCATCTTTCATGCAACATGCCCTGTATTAAATGAACCATTATTTCTAAATAAAGCAATCAAATTATGAATTCAATAGCTTACCAGGTGACATTACGCAAATCACTTCCTCGCTGGGTACAAAACGGAGTTAATAACCCTGACCTATTGCCTAAGGTCTCTGGGAACAATTCATTTAGGAATTGTCTAAGCGCTGTATAAATGTTACTGGCGTTATGAAAGCTTGGTTTTATTGTCATTGGAACACCACCATCCTAAAAAGGAATTCAGAGGTTTGGTCAGAGGTGAACTAACAAGGCAAGGTCTATGCTAATACAAGTGCCCTCTGACCTTGGATCACTGAGCTTGAAAAATCACACAGATCAGAATGTAAATGAAGTTTGCATTTTCAGAGACAAAGTTTTTGTTAATTTCTTTCCTATTCAAGTCCTTTGCTTTGAAAATCATTACTCTGGAAGCAAAACAACCATTCCATTTTCAATTCCCTCCCCCCTTTTTGTTTTGTATTATTCTCACTGCTATCCCCAGCATCATTTGCATTAAAGCATGACACTGAAGGCATCCAAGGCCTTTCTTTCTGAATCAACTATCTGGCACACCCAGGAAACATGCCTGTCAGTAGACATGGGCTGTGCAGAAATCAAATTTCTTTCCTTTTCAGGTTTTTTAAAAATTATGTGATTCCCAGACTGTCATCACTTTTAGAGAAAGTCAGTTCCCTTTCCCCAGTTAAAGTTCCATGATTCATTTGTTTATCTGACAAATAGTTACTGAGTACCTAGTCTGTACCAGGCACTGTCCCAGGGGCTGGAGAGAGCAATGAATCAACAAGGCAGAAATCCCCGCTCTCATGTAGCTTATATTCTAGTGGGTGAAGACAAGCAGAAAGCAAGATAAATAATTGAATAAACAGAATATATTCGAATTCAAAAACAAAGTACGGTGAGAGGATGGGAGGGCAGAGGTGGGAAGGGGTTGACATTCTAAATATGATGGTCAGGGGAAAACTTGAGAAGGTGTGACCTGAGTACAGCTTTGAGGGAGGTGAGTGTGAAAGCTACTGGGGAAGGGTTTTGCGGGTAAGGCGAGAGTTCCAGGGACATGGAAGGGCCCTGAGGTATGAGTCTGCGTGTCTGAGAACACCAAGAAGGTCAGGGTGGCTGAAGGGAGTGAGCAAAGGAGACAAAAGCAGGAGATGAAAGCAGAGACGGAATGGGGCACCAGATGAGCTTGGGCTGGCACCTCATCGCAAGGCCTCTGACTTCCACTCTGAGTGAAGCGGAAAGCCCTTGAGAGGTTCTGAGAAGAAGAGTGACATGCTCTGAGGTCCATTTGAAAGGCTACAACAGGCTGCATTGAGAATAGGCTGCAGGGGAGCACAGGAAAGACAGGGAAAACGATGTAAAAGGCTACTGCAATAGCTCAGCGCAGATATTAGTGGCTTGATCCACTGGGGGTGGCACAGGGGTAGAGCTTCACAGCTTTCAGTCAGTAATCACATCCTTTTCTTCATCTAGCTGTGGTTTCTTATGTGAATTAGTTCACTCTCTGAGAAAGTAATTTTTCTTTAAAGCATTCCCTTCCATACCCTTCCTGTCAATAATAACGCTTTCCCTCCCATCACAACATCTTAGGTAGGGTCAAAACATGCCACATTTGGATGTAGTCAAGTCAGCAAGTAAACTACAGTTAAAAGATAAACTGAGGGGGCTTCCCTGGTGGCGCAGTGGTTGAGAGTCCGCCTGCCGATGCAGGGGACATGGGTTCGTGCCCCGGTCCGGGAAGATCCCACATGCCGCGGAGCGGCTGGGCCCGTGAGCCGTGGCCGCTGAGCCTGCGCGTCTGGAGCCTGTGCTCTGCAACGGGAAAGGCCATGACAGTGAGAGGCCCGCGTACCTCAAAAAAAAAAAAAAAAAGATAAACTGAGGCATGTTAAAATTGTTTGAGTTTATTATTTGAGAGAAAATCTATTAAAATCAGGCAACACCCAACCTAGCAGCTAGAAAGGGGCTCCAAGGAGCTGTGCAAAATGAAAGACCTTGATGGGCAGAAGGGAGCAGGAATAAGGAAGTTACACCAGGAAAACAGCAGGTTAGTTATTATAAAGTTACTTTCCTTTAGGGAGTAGCAGGGTCTATCAGGCAGGTTACCTCACTAGGGCTGACCAGGTAACTCCTCATTGGCTGGTTTAAGTTTCCACTTCTGTGCAAATCAAAACTACAATGAGATACCACCTCACACTGGTCAGAATGGCCATCATTAGAAAGTCTACAAATAACAAATGCTGGAGAGGGTGTGGAGAAAAGGGAACTCTTCTACGCTGCTGGTGGGAATGTAAATTGGTGCAGCCACTATGGAAAACAATATGGAGGGTCCTTAAAAAACTAAAAACAGAGCTACCATATGATCCAGCAATCCCACTCCTGGGCATATATCTGGACAAAACTATAATTCAAAAAGATACATGCACCCCTACATTCATAGCAGCACTATTTACAAGACATGGAAGCAACCTAAGTGTCCATCAACAGATGAATGGATAAAGAAAATGTAGTAGATGTATATACAATGGAATACTAACTCAGCCATAAAAAGGACTGAAATAATGCCATTTGCAGCAACGTGGATGGATCTAGAGATTATAATACTAAGTGAAGTAATCAGACAGAGAAAGACAAATACCATGTGATACCACTTACACGTGGAATCTAACATATGACACAAATGAACTTACCTATGAAACAGACTCACCTAGAGAACAGATTTTTGGTGGCCAAGGGGGAGGGAAGTGGGGGAGGGATGAATTGGGAGTTTGGGATTAGCAGACGCAAACTATTATATATAGACTGGATAAACAACAAGGTCCTACTGTATAACACAGGGAACTATATTCAATAGCCTGTGATAAACCATAATGGAAAACAATTTTTAAAAGAACATATATATGTTGTAAAGCAGAAACCAACACACCACTGTAAAGCAATTATACTCCAATAAAGATGTTAAAAAAAAGAACATATATATATATATAATATGTATACATATATATGTATAACTGAATCACTTTGCTGTACAGCAGAAATTAACACATTGTAAATCAACTATACTTCAACAAAATAAATTAAAAAAATAAGAACAGGTGATACAAAAAAAAGATTTCATTTCTAGGAGAGCTGAAACTGCAATTAAGTCTGAGTTTGGTGACGTTACGCTTATTTAGCATAAGTGACTCCATTTTCAGCCTGTTGTCTTTTATTTTTTTGAATTTTATTTTATTTTTTTATACAGCAAGTTCTTATTAGTTATCTTTTTTTTTATTGGAGTATAACTGCTTTACAATCATGTGTTAGTTTCTGCTTTATAACAAAGTGAATCAGCTATACATATACATATATCAGCATATCTCCTCCCTCTTGCATCTCCCTCCCACCCTCCATATCCCACCCCCCAGGTGGACACAAAGCACTGAGCTGATCTCCCTGTGCTATGCGGCTGCTTCCCACTAGCTATCTATTTTACATTTGGTAGTGTATATATGTCCGTGCCACTCTCTCACTTCTTCCCAGCTTACCCTTCCCCCTCCCCGTGTCCTCAAGTCCATTCTCTATGTCTGCATCTTTATTCCTGTCCTGCCCCTAGGCTTTTCAGAAACTTTTTTTTTTTTTAGGATTCCATATATATGTGTTAGCATACGGTATTTGTTTTCCTCTTTCTGACTTACTTCACACTGTATGACAGACTCTAGGTCCATCCACCTCACAACAAATAACTCAATTTTGTTTCTTTTTATGGCTGAGTAATATTCCATTGTATATATGTACCACATCTTCTTTATCCATTCATCTGTTGATGGACACTTAGGTTGCTTCCATGTCCTGGCTATTGTAAATAGAGCTGCAGTGAACATTGTGGTACATGACTCCTTTTGAATTATGGTTTTCTCAGGGTATATGCCCAGTAGTGGGATTGCTGGGTCATATGGTAGTTCTATTTTTAGTTTTTTAAGGAACCTCCATACTGTTCTCCATAGTGGCTGTATCAATTTACATTCCTACCTACAGTGCAAGAGGGTTCCCTTTTCTCCACACCCTCGCCAGCATTTACTGTTTGTAGATTTTTTGATGATGGCCATTCTGACAGGTGTGAGGTAATAGCTCACTGTAGTTTTGATTTGCATTTCTCTAATAATTAGTGATGTTGAGCAGCTTTTCATGTGCTTCTTGGCCATCTGTATGTCTTCTTTGGAGAAATGTCTACTTAGGTCTTCTGGCCATTTTTTGATTGGGCTGTTTGTTTTTTTAATATTGAGCTGCATGAGCTGTTTAAATATTTTGGAGATTAGTCCTTTGTCTGTTGATTAGTTTGCAAATATTTTCTCCCATTCTGAGGGTTGTCTTTTCATCTTGTTTGTACTTTCCTTTGCTTTGTAAAAGCTTTTAAGTTTCATTAGGTCCCATTTGTTTATTTTTGTTTTTATTTCCATTACTCTAGGAGGTAGATCAAAAAAGATCTTGCTGGGATCTGTGTCAAAGAGTGTCCTTCCTATGTTTCCCTCTAAGAGTTTTATGGTGTCTGGTCTTACATTTAGGTCTGTAATCCATTTTGAGTTTATTTTTGTGTATGGTGTTAGGGAGTGTTCTGATTCCATTCTTTTACATGTAGCTGTCCAGTTTTCCCAGCCCTGTTTATTGAAAAGACTGTCTTTTCTCCATTGTATATCCTTGCCTCCTTTTTCATAGATTAGTTGACCATAGGTGCATGGGTTTATCTCTGGGCTTTGTATCCTGTTCCATTGATCTGTATTTCTGTTTTTGTGCCAGTACCATATTGCCTTGATTACCGTAGCTTTGTAGTATAGTCTGAAGTTAGGGAGCCTGATTCCTCCAGCTCCGTTTTTCTTTCTCAAATGGCTTTGCCTATTCAGGGTCTTTTGTGTTTCCATACAAATTGTGAAATGTTCTGTTCTAGTTCTGTGAAAAATGCCATTGGTTGTTTGATAGGGATTACGTTGAATCTGTAGATTGCTTTGGGTAGTAGAGTTATTTTCACAATATTGATTCTTCCAATCCAAGAACATGGTATATCTCTCCATCTGTTTGTGTCATATTTGATTTCTTTCATCAGTGTCTGAGTATAGGTCTTTTACCTCCTTAGGTAGGTTTATTCCTAGGTATTTTATTCTTTTTGTTGCAATGGTGAATGCGATTGTTTCCTTAATTTCTCTTTCTGATCTTTCATTGTTAGTGTATAGAAATGCAAGAGATTTCTGTGCATTAATTTTGTATCCTGAAACTTTACCAAATTCATTGATTAGCTGTAGTAGTGTTCTGGTAGGATCTTTAGGATTTTCTATGTATAGTATCATGTCAGCTGCAAACAGTGACAGTTTTACTTCTTCTTTTCAAGTTTGTATTCCTTTTATTTCTCTTTCTTCTATGATTGCCGTGGCTAGGACTTCCAAAACTATTTTGAATAATAGTGGTGAGAGTGGACATTCTTGTCTTGTTCCTGATCTTAGAGGAAATGCTTTCAGTTTTTCACCACTGAGAATGAAGTTTGCTGTAGGTTTGTCATATATGGCCTTTATTATGTTTAGATAGGTTCCCTCTATGCCCACTTTCTGGAGAGTTTTTATCATAAATAGGTGTTGAATTTTGTCAAAAGCTTTTTCTGTATCTATTGTGATGATTGTTGTCTTATTTTTAACACTACTCTCCAAAAGCACAAATGGGGCCTCCCTGGTGGCGCAGTGGTTGAGAGTCCACCTGCCGATGCAGGGGACACGGGTTCGTGCCCTGGTCCGGGAAGATTCCACATGCCGCGGAAAGGCTGGGCCCATGAGCCATGGCCACTGAGCCTGCGCGTCCGGAGCCTGTGCTCCGCAACAGGAGAGGCCACAACAGTGAGAGGCCCGCGTATCGCCAAAAAACAACAAAAAAAAGCACAAATGACTTGAAACGGTTCTACTGAAGTTCTCAGTAAAGACACCTGCCACTCTTCAAAAAGTACTGCATTGCAGTATAGACCGTGGAGTGAAAGCCTCCCTCTGAATTGGGTGGGGGGTAAGGAGGGATTGGAGTGGGTACAGAAGTCTGGGATGAGGCCAGTAGCTCTACAAATGTGCTTGCATTTCAAGTTTATTAAGTCCCATCAGTAATGCACAAAGACATGTTTGGAAGCAAATTGTTATTCTCTTTTCATATGCTCTTATGTGTGTATAAGCCAAAGAAATGCTCACTGCCTTTTAACTCTTGTGTGTGTAAAATTTAGTACTCCTTTTTAAAAATCTTTAGCTGGGGCTACTATAATCAGACACGATGTACCAGGCAAATCTAAGCCCTGAGCCCTGATTGCCAAGAAACAAGGACAGACACTCCCTTCTCCAAACAGAAAGGAGGTGGCTGCACTCAAGCATAACTCCATGTACTCTAGGAAGGTGACTGGCCATGCCAACAGCCAAAGAGAAGATTCTGAAATAGCCCTTGTGGGAGAAGGAGGAAACCACATCACTGTTCTCAACCAACCTAGAGGGAAAGTTCTTGGCAACTTCAGGACCTGTGGTGAAGGAGGAATGTGTAACAAGAGTTCTTGGAGTACCATGGCGTGTTCTCTAGGTAGGTGGGAGAACTCTCACTTCTTATCTGGGTCTCATTTTTTGCAGAAGAATTGAGCATGAGAATTTCTTTTTTTTTTAATTTATTTTATTGAAGTATAGTTGATTTACTATGTTGTGTTAATTTCTACTGTACAGCAAAGTGATTCAGTTATACATATACAGGTTTCTATATATTCTTTTTCATATTCTTTTCATTATGGCTTATCACAGGATATTGAATATAGTTCCTTGTACTATACAGTAGAACTTTGTTATTTATGCCGAGAATTTCATTCTGTAAATGAAGTGATATGTGGCCTTTATAAGTGGATTATTACTTTAAATAAATTATCTCTTTTATTCATTTTGGGGGACCAGAAAAAAAATACATCTTGACCTTTAGAAAAACAAAGTTTTCCTGAGTTTGGGGTCCTATACTGTGTTCTAGTTCCTCCGAGTATTTGCATTGCCTGCTCCCTCATCTCCTTCAGGGTTTGATTCAATGTCATCTTCTCGATGAAACCTTCTGTGGCTGCCATGTCCCAAATGGCAACCTACATTCAACTCCCTATCTCCTTTACCTGCTTTATTTTTCTCCTTAGAACTAATCATCTAACATATTACATATTTGATTGATTGATCCTGTTTACAGTCTTGTGCACTGGAACATAGCTTCACAAGGACAGAAATTTTGTCTGCTTTGCTCATGCCGTATTCCCAGTTCCTAGAAAGATGACCAACACATCAACAAATATCTACTGAATGAATGAATGAGTTCCACAGAGTGCATCAAATTAACACAGTGTTAACTTGAAATGTTATATTTAAAAGATCAGTTTTGGCTAGCACATGCATACAAAGTTTTTCTGGAAGGATACACAGGAGACTGAAACTAGCGTTTACCTTGGGGGAGGGTTGAGGGGGAGAAATTTACATATTATTTCACAGCTGTGCTATTCACATCTTTAGATCATTGGAATTTTTATTGTCACTCAGAGATGTCTGGGTGATGTGAATTATGGGCCATTTAAAATTCTTTTTAGGTACACAAATAAGAAATGCTGGAGAGGGTGTGGAGAAAAGGGAACCCTCCTACACAGTGGTGGGAATGTTAAGTTGGCGCAGGTACTATGGAAAACAGTATGGAGGTTCCTCAAAAAAACTAAAAATAGAGTTACCATATGATCCAGCAATCCTACTCCTGGGCATATATCTGGACAAAACTCTAATTCAAAAAGATACATGCACCCCTGTGTTCATAGAGGCACTATTCACAATAGGTAAGACATGGAAACACATAAATGTCCATCAACAGATGAATGGATAAAGACGATGTGGTACATTTATACAATGGAATACTATTCAGCCATAAAAAAGAATGAAATAATGCCATTTGTAGCAACGTGGATGGACTTAGAGATGACCATACTAAGTGAAGTCAGAAAGAGAAAGACAAATACCATATGATATCACTTATACATGGGATCTAAAATATGGCACAAATGAACATATCTATGAAACAGAAACAGACTCACAGATAGAGAACAGACTTGTGGTTGCCAAGGGGGAGAGGTGAAGGAGGGATGGATTGGGAGTTTGGGGTCAGCAGATGCAAACTATTATATATGGAATGGATAAACAATGAGGTCCTACTGTATAGCACAGGGAATCATATTCAATATACTCTTATAAATCATAATGGAAAATAATATGAAAAAGAACATATGTATATGTATAACTGAACCACTTTCCTGCAAAGCAGAAATTAACACAACATTGTAAATCAACTATACTTCAATAAATAAATAACATTATTTTTGCAATGTTCAACAGTAAGAAAACTAATAAATGTCCATTTAACATTGGTTAACCACATATATGTGTAAAAGAGTACACATAAAGATACCCAGTGTATTTGATGAGACATGCAAAGTTAATACACAAAGATACACTGAATAACTCTTCTACTTTTTGAGTGCTCAAAGATCTCAAACATAACAGGATTAACAAATCTGGCTTGAGAGGTATGTTGGTACCAAAGACAAGTGTAGCTAACAAGGACTTCCCAATCATCAGTACACTCTGAACTCTGAAGAGGGAAGTAGGTGAGCGCACTCTTACAATTTTATTTACACTAATGACATGGTAGCGAGTATTTCAATGGAGGCCAAGGCTTGAAAGCATTTCAGTTCTCATTTGAATTTCAGGGCAAGGCTATTATGCAATAGAGTATCCATAATAAGATTTCCTGAGAAAAACGAAAGGAACTATGAAAAGCAGAGTATAGTCAGGAAAGTCAAAGAGAAGTAGGTTGACAAAACAGAATGAAACTCTAAGAGCATAGTTACTTAAAGAGAAGGAAAATTCAGAATGCAAAGAAGGCAGACATGGCAAGTCAATGCAACTTGTTAATGGCAGAAGTAAATACTATTTTCAATACACCTCAGGGAAGCATGAGTCTTGGTAATATAAAGGGACAATTTATTGATTTTTTAGTTTCTTTTCTGGAAAGGAATGTAAATATCAAATTTGAGAAAGATGCCCTGGACTCCTGTTTGAAATTAACAGAGCAATGCAAATTTCTCAAAAGAATCCAGGGACAAAGGAGAAAAGCCCTAAAGGGATGAAGACTTGTTTTGCACAGAGAAAAGGAAGGAAGCATGAACCTCATGAAATCATTTTGCCCTTCTCCCTCAATTCTTTTAACATCACTATGGGATTCTGGTATCTTTTTTCCTTTCTTCTCTCACTGGCTTGATTATTCCACTTTCCAGCCAAGGGCTTTGATTTTATTTTTAATCTACCTAACACCAGCTGTTGCCAGAGCCTTCCTATTAAAGGGCTTAGTTCAAAGAGTCTGATCATTAAAGCAAACACTGAGCACATGGAGGCAACACAGTGTTCTGGAAAGAACGCGGGTCCGAATGCCCAAGTCAGAATCCGGCCCTGCACGTTCCTCGTTGGAGAGCTTGGAGCCCACTGCTGAATCTCACTCTTCTCATCCTTAAAATGGGGATAATAAGACCTGTCCTCTCTAGAGACGATGCTTAGGAGGCTCAAACCAGACAATGCAAACTGAAAAGCACTATAGACGAACGTTATTTTTATGGTGATTTTTATGTTATTTTACTATTCCCAATGGAAAGTATGAACAAAAAAAAAAAAGAGAAAACTGCCCCAGGAAAATAGCAGAATGTCTTCCAATACACTACTACTCTATGTCTAGCTGTAATGAAAGTCAGATATCGGGTATTTTCAGGGATGTTTTCAAGGATGCAAAACTTTGTTGCATGAGTATAATCACACCATGTTTCATCTCATGAAGGTCAAAAAACGGAGAGACACTGAATATAATCTCACAGGTGGTCTCTGAAGATACTTCAAGAGCTAAAGCTAACAAATCCAATTATGGCATTTTAAAAAATGGGCTCCTAATCTAGCTTCTCTTATTCTCTTGATCTCTCTGAAATACAGGAGAATTAATACAGAAAACATGGGGGAAATTCTTGAGCTAGTGCAGAAAGAAGGACAATAGGATTCTCTTTTTAATCAAAAAGGCAAATGGCTAAAGCTTATACCACACTTTGTGCATGGAAAGTACTGCATTACAATATAAAGAACAAGAGGAATGGAGCAGATAAGGGAGAATAAGGCCTGGCTGGAAAACTGTTTTCAGGTAATACAAGAAGGGCCCATGAGACCACTAAGAACACTATACACAGGATATCTATACACAGGATACCAAAATATCTATACACAGGATACCAAAATACATTAAAGTGACATTAACACATCCTGCTGCTGTACCCTGATAGAAAACAGAAACCTACCAGCACTTACTTTTCCCTGAACTGTGCCCACAGTTGACTAGCAAAAAATACTTGAACTAAATCTGTCATGCCCACACCCAAGTCTCTCTTTTAAGTGTTGAACAAGCTATGTGAAAGACACTGATTTTTGATATAAACTCCACGCACCAGATCAGCACACTAAATGAAACCAAATCAAAGAACAGAGACCAGACAGCTTGAGACCAGCCTTTAGGGTTGGAATACAATTCTAAGTTTGGCTTCGGTTTTAAACAGATCATTAAAACGATACCTGAGAGGGGGAACCAAGATCAATCCATCCCAGGAAGCAGTCACACCTTGCTGCCCTCTGTACAGAAGCAAGCACAGATATTACCATACAGAAGAAGTTACCTTACTGCTTCCCGTTTCTGTCCAGGAGCAAAACGAAAACATCAAACAGAGCGCCCATCCCAGCCCATTTCTGCAGATAAAACACTGGCATCTGATCCCTGCTGTGGCTGGACCCCGTGCAGTAAAATGGTAAAGCCCTCTCTGCGGTGATCCAAAGCTGCTCAGACCTCCGGGGCCTCCCAGGGTGATCAGCCTGGCTTTGTGGCAATACTATGGGGGTTAAACATTTCCCCATATCCACTGAGAAGCAAAAGAAATCTGTTTAGCTGCTCCGTTATTTAGCCAAATGCACCATAGGTTATGGTTTGGTAATACCATTGTTTTAAGAAAGTAACTGCCTTGGGATTAACAGATACATACTACTATATATAAAATAGATAACCAACAAGGACCCACTGTACAGCACAGGGAACCCTACTCAATATTTTGTGACAACCTATATGGGAAAAGAATCTGAAAAAGAATGTTTATAAATCTATAGATATAACTGAATCACTGTGCTGTATACCTGAAACTAACACAGCATTGTAAATCAACTGTTCTTCAATAAAACTTCTTTTTTTTTAAAAGAAAGTACCTGTCATATTTTCAGCTATATGGGAGAATGTAAGGTGTTACATAGTTTCTTCTTTTTTTGAAACCTAGTGTTAACTTGAAACATTTTAGAATTCCTCTCTGGTCACTGCTTAAATATATTCTTTCCTTACAGGACACAATAACTCCTTGAGACGAGCTTGTTTTCTCAGCATCAGGACCTACTTCACAAACATGTGTAGCCTGCCATCCAGATGACTCCCAACAGTCATTTCTGCCTTTTTTCCTATCATGGCAGCCTAGAAACTATGTGCTTCAACTAATGTAATGTGAGATCTTAGTAAAAACAAGTATTATAACTATTTTTCTTTGTTTCCTTTTCCCTACCAACTTATTTCTCGATTTCATTCCTCCCATGGTCATTAGTATTTGCCTATCCAAGCTGTAAAAACTCTAAAAGGTTGGCTATTATTATTCTTGTAAGCCAGGTATTGTTTTTTATTAAGTCTTTATTGAATTTGTTACAATATTGCTTTTGTTTTGGTTTTTTGGCTGCGAGGCCCGTGGGATCCTAGCTTCCGGTTGAACCCACACCCCCTGCATTGGAAGGCAAAGACTTAACCACTGGACCACCAGGGAAGTCCCAAGCCAGATATTACTGATACATAAGTACACAAATAAAAATAATAAACAGTGAGCAGGTATTTTCATTAGAGTGCTAAATCCATCAGGGTTATATTTCATGTTAAGAAGACCTAAAGAAAGTAATGGAGAGTGTTCTAAAATATAGCATGTATTTTTACAGTAAGACCTCATTGTTGGCATTGCCACAAATCCTTAAGCCACCTGTTTTGGGTAAAATTTCTAATGATTATTTTCAAGCTTCAAGGTTCTCTAGAAAGGCTTCAAGAAAAGAAGTTTATAAGTCATTCACCAGCTATGATTCGAGATTAGGCAGTGTCCATTTACTAGATTTTCAATTACAGCGATTCACTTCCTAGGAACAAACCGAAAAATCTGTTCCCCATTTATTATAGTGACGGTCAGGAACAATGGGTGGATATATTTCTTTGAAGCTCTTTTCAGCGCTTCTTAAGACTTGCTTAGAATCGTGCTTTTCTTCGCAAAAGCACAACCAACATGTAACATCATCTCCTTCAAAGCATATTGTCAGGGAAATTAACAGTAACCAGAGCCACATGACCTTGGAAACCCAACCAAGTAGGGACATCAGAGAATCCTGACGGGGTTCTACCTCTGAACATCTGTTTCTCTGTCCTACTGAGCTTTGAATCATGCTTTAAAAAAACTTGAAGAATGTAAACTAATTTTCAGATTTCTTTTTTACTCTTTTAAAAGATAAAACAAGTAGAGGGGGAAAGCCTTTAAAGTTATTTCCTCCTAATGACGTATCTGCTGCTCTGTATGTATGTTATTAATGGTACCAGCTGATAGGAAACAGAAAAGAATCAGCTCTCCAAGTCACCAATATGGCACACACTGCTGGGGACAGAAACCAGGCTAGAGAGTAGGACTGCTACTTGTTACCCTTTTGGGTATTTTCCCATCATTTCTTGGGAGTGAATGCTCAAAATTTAAACCTTCCCATTGGAAGGTAGAATGTGCCTATGTCTTTCTATTAATATGTTAACGTAACCTTTTATTTTCCTAGTGGGCTATTCCCACAGGTAGAAAAAAGGCTCACACACCAATGTGAAAGAAGGTTGTATTTTAAAGGACAGCGTAAGGACTACTTAAAATGGTGCTTTAAAGGGCAATTGTGTTCTGAACAGTCAGGGCTGAAAGGAGGAGAGACAAGTCTGATTATGCAGCTTGACTGACCGAGCCTAATCAGGATTATTTCAGCACACTGCTTCCCTACAGCCACAGACCCATTAAACGCTAAACGCTTCTGCGGGCCCACATCCCGCTCTGTCTCCCACTGTGGCCTGTTACTTCTCCACAGCGGCCTTCTCAAGACATTTTTTGGTAAACGGAGGGACTGGGTTTAACAGGCTCCTCCAAAGCCATCATCAAATCTGTCATTTTATGACAACAGTGGGTATTGTCCCACTTTAAAACAGCATCATTGGGACTGCCCTGCAGAAGGGGGCCCTTAGAACTAATTCTTTTACCCTGCAATATATTTTTATTAAGAAAAGTGGAAGTCGACAGCTATGCCTCCTTCCACAAAAGTTGCTCCGGCTTTGAAAACGTAATTTTGCAATGTCTCATTTTAAAATCATGAGGCTATGAACTCTTATCACCCTGCTGACCACATCATTCTCAAAAAAGTAGCTCCAATTTGGGGACCAGGTGATGGCAACTTACAGCATTGAAATGTACATTCTGCTTTCTGTTTCCTGTATCCAATCCTTCAGACTGTCCAGGGACATCTGGACATGTAACTGATTTCTGGTATGTAACTGGTTTTCTGTATGCTATGACTTGGTACCCATTTTAATTTAAGTACATAAAATATTAGATGTGCTTTGTAACCAATATACTTCATCATTTAAACCTACAATTATGTATCTAAATTTTGATTAAAATATGTACAGTCAGAAAATTTCTGTTTTTTTAAATTGAAGTATAGTTGATTTAAAATGTTGTGTTAGTTTCTGGTATACAGCAAGTGATTCACTTATACGTGTGTGTGTGTGTGTGTGTGTGTGTGTGTGTGTGTGTGTGTGTATATTCTTTTTCATTGTTATTTTCCATTATGGTTTATTACAGCATATTGGATATAGTTCCCTATGCTATACAGTGGCACCTTGTTGTTTATCTATTTTATATAGAGTAATTTATATCTGCTAATCCCAAACTCCTAATCAATCCTACCCTCTTTCCCTTTTGGTAACCATAAATTTGTTTTCTACGTCTGTGAGTCTATTTCTGTTTCATAAATTAGTTCATCTGTGTCATATTTTAGATGCACATATAAGTGATACATAATATTTATCTTTCTCTGTCTGACTTACTTCACTTAGTATGATAATCTCTAGGTCCATCCATGTTGCTGTAAGTGGCATTATTTCAGTCTTTTTTATGGCTTTTTCCATTATATATATACCACACCTTATTTATCCATTCATCTGTTGATAGACACTTAGGCTGCTTCCACGTCTTGGCTATTGTGAACAGTGCTGCTATGAACATAGGGGTGTGTGTATCTTTTTGAATTAGAGTTTTGTCTGAAGATATGCCCAGGAGTGGAACTGCTGGATTATATGGCCACTCCATTTTTAGTTTTTTTGAGGAACCTCCATACTGTTTTCCATAGTGGCTGCACCAATTTACATTCCCATCAACAATATCGGAGGGCTCCTTTTCTCCACACCCTCTCCAGCAGTTGTTATTGGTAGACTTTTTAATGATGGCCATTCTGACTGGTGCGAAGTGATACCTCATTGTAGTTTTGATTTGCATTTCTCTAATAATTAGCAATGTTGAACATCTTTTCATGTGCCTATTGGCCATCTGCATGTCTTCTCTGGATAAATGTCTATTTAGGCCTTCTGCCCAATAAAATTGCAGTTTTTAAAAATTTATTTTCTATTCAAATCTTAAAGTCTGAAATATCATAGTGCACATGTAGAATAGTCAACCTCTGTGCCTCTGTATCCTCATCTGTAAAATGCGGATAATACAGGACCCTCCTCATAAAGGTGCTATAAGAATTAAATGAGTTAATATTTGTAAATCACTTAGAACAATGCCTGGCACAGAGTAGATGCTATGTGAGTGCTTGTATTAAATAAATGAAAATAAATCATATACCATCTATAAATGAGCAAATTATTCTTTCAAAATGGAAGAGTCCTACCCTGAACTCTTAGTTTACCTTCATCATTTTTATCTTTGTCATTATTCTGCAGGCTCTTATATCTGCCCAAGTTCACATTCACTGCCAGTTTCCTGCAACATTTTATAAGTTCTCCCAGTGCAGAAATGATGGATGCTTTCCTTCTGAATTCCTTTACAGGAAGAAAAAAAAGGATGCCAATTAGCTAGTTGAATGTGAGATGAAGAATTTTGCTAAAGTAGGCCTAGAAAGCGAATGGAAAAAATGAATTAACTAAGTGTTTCTTTCTCCCACCCTGAAATTCTATGCTAGACCCACAAGCTCACAGGCGGCAGCGGGCATGTTTCTCAAAGCTGCGAATATGCATGGTGGAGACAAGTTAAGTGCCATGTCATTTGGTGGAAGTGTCACAAGAGCCATCTGTTTCTGTAAATACAGTACAGAGACCCAGGAATCCCACAGATAAATCTGCTGGCACAGCAGACTGGCATCCTATTGCTTTTTCATAATTTACTGATGGGAAAAATGCCAAGATTCTAGAAAGGCACAGTGATGCTGAGTTAAGGAGGGAGATTGAGAGAAAATGTTTTTGAGGTGAATTGGTACACTTTTTTTTTTTTTTTTGTGGTACGCGGGCCTCTTACTGTTGTGGCCTCTCCCGTTGCGGAGCACAGGCTCCGGACGCGCAGGCTCAGCGGCCATGGCTCCCGGGCCCAGCCGCTCCGCGGCATGTGGGATCTTCCCGGACCGGGGCACGAACCTGTGTCCCCTGCATCGGCAGGCAGGCTCCCAACCACTGCACCACCAGGGAAGCCCTGGTACACTTTTAAATATTTCAAGAGAACAGACTCTTTCTGAGCCTATGCACTATAAAAACAACAAAGCATTCATTAATTCTCAGCTCTTTCTCTCAATCCCCATCTCCCTCCCACTCCTGCCTCACCTATTCAGAGTATATACAGATTTTCCAAACCACTGCTTTAAAAAAGAACTCTAGTATTGTTACAATTAAGAATGATTTTGTAGGACTTCCCTGGGGGCACAGTGGTTAAGAATCCGCCTGCCAACGCAGGAGACACGGGTTCAATCCCTGGTCCGGGAAGATTCCACATGCCGTGGAGTAACTAAGCCTGTGTGCCACAACTACTGAACCTGAGCTCTAGAGCCGAGGAGCCACAACTACTGAAAACAGCAGGCCTAGAGCCCGTGCTCTGCAACAAGAGAAGCCACCGCAATGAGAAGCCCGCACACGGCAAAGAAGAGTAGCCCCCGCTCGCTGCAACTAGAGAAAGCCCGCGCACAGCAACAAAGACCCAACGCAGCCAAAAATAAATAAATAAAATAAATAAAAATTAAAAAAAAAAAGAATGATTTTGTAAGGGGCTTCCCTGGTAGCACAGTGGTTAAGAATCTGCCTGCCAAGGCAGGGGACATGGGTTCGAGCCCTGGTCTGGGAAGATCCCACATGCCGCAGAGCAACTAAGCCCGTGCACCACAACTACTGAGCCTGCGAGCCACAACTACTGAGCCTGCATGCCTAGAGCCCGTGCTCTGAAACAAGAGAAGCCACTGCAATGAGAAGCCTGTGCACCGCAATGAAGAGTAGCCCCAACTCACCGTAACTAGAGAAAGCCCACACGCAGCAACAAAGACCCAACTCAGCCAAAAATAAATAAATTTATTTTTTAAAAAAAAGAATGATTTTGTAAGAAGAGTTTTTGCAAATGAAAGTGGTCAAAACGCTGGACGCCTTTAATAAGAGTACTAAACTGAACCAGAATTTCTTACACACTATATCCCTGTAGCACTTTATATAGAGTTCCTTTATGGCTACTCATATATGCGTCAAGATACTATACAACACGCATTTTATTTAAAATGTATGTCTAATCTCACTGCAGTAAAGTCTTCTTAGAATTGTCTTTATATACATGAAACTTTATCAGACAATTTAAAGAACAGAATGGCAATGATGTAATCATAGCTGAAATTGATGGGGTGGGGGAGGGATGGATTGGGAGTTTGCGATTAGCAGATGCAAACTATTACATATAGAATGGATAAAAAACAAGGTCCTGCTGTATAGCACAGGGAACTATATTCTATATCCTGTGATAAACCATAATGGACAAGAATATGAAAAAGAATATATATATGTATAATTGAATCTCTTTGCTGTAATAGCAGAAGTTAACACAACATTGTAAATCAACTATATTTCAAAAAAAAAGAAATTGGGAAGGATTATAACAAGAACGGATAGAAATGAATAGACAAAAAGGAAGGTCATAAGGAACAGGAAATATATTAGGGGTCAAACCATATGAAATTGCCCTTTTGCAGGTCAAAAGAGGTCAGAAATCAGTAAGGAACAGGAAATATATTAGGGGTCAAACCATATGAAATTGCCCTTTTGCAGGTCAAAAGAGGTCAGAAATCAGTAATCTCACAGGATGCAACCTAATTATTTCCCTGGGATTCTCCACCTCCAGTAACATCCAAATTATTTAACACAAATATAGCCAGGGTTCCCAGAGCAAATAGTTTCCATTTCCATCACTGGCTGTAAAACAAGACATTACCATTTTCTGGAAGTTTCAGGTGCTATAAGCAATGACCTCCCAAAGAGCCACCACATATTGCTGATGTGTGGTTGAGTGTCAAAGTAATTTTTCCTGCCTCTTCTCAATTATATATTTAAACACACATACACACACACACACCCCTTTTCTAGACTCAGTGTCACCCTAACATACATAAGTTCATTTTTTAAAATGACTTTACTTCTGATATCTAAAACCTTATTTGAATAATACAGAAGCAATTCATTCATAAAAATAAAATAGAAAGAGGTTTGATAATTCTACTCTAACAAAATCCACCAAAATCACCCCAGCTGGAAGAGATCTTTTTAATCACACATTTTCAAACCTTTTCTGAACTGTAAAATCTACCACCTCTTCTTAAAAATAACCTTAATGAATTCTCTCATTACTGTTATTACAGTGAGGCTTGTGGGACACATTAAAAATCAGGCTTCCTTAGGTTTATTTTATTAGTCCAAGTCCTAGATGAGTCATGAACAACTTTAAGAATCTGTTGAAAGTTATGAAACCCTAACCCAAGAAAATTCAGAAACCCCAAAATATCTATTGTTCATATAATATGAAGTTCAAGAACTCAGGAGTCCCTAAAAGATCAATGCAACTCCTTTATCTGATTTTACCTCTTCTGTTGTCACAATTCACCCTTCTCATCACTCATCTTTCTTTTTCTTAGACAATACTAGAGGAAACAATAAAAAAATCTTACAATCCCATCTCCAAAGTATCAGGGTTTCCTTACAGTTCTTATCTGAGAGAGAGAGAGAGAGAGAGAGAGAGAGAGTGTGTGTGTGTGTGTGTGTGTGTGTGTGTGTGTGTGTAATTTCAACAAAGCTGAAATCTTGAAATTTTTAAGTTCTAAGCTAACATTATGTCACAAATATTTTCATATTGTTAATAGAATTCAGAACTATAATTTCAAGTGAACACACAACATTCCACTGAAATGCTGTGCCATAATTTCTATCACCAGTCACGAAGGTTTTTTGAAAACTTTTTCTTAAAATAAATAGAAGTGAAAACTTCTTTAAGGATGTGCCATTCCACGTTTTTGGTTTTTTGCGGTACGTGGGCCTCTCACTGTTGTGGCCTCTCCCGTTGCGGAGCACAGGCTCCGGACGCGCAGGCTCAGCGGCCATGGCTCCCGGGCCCAGCCGCTCCGCGGCATGTGGGATCTTGCCGGACCGGGGCACGAACCCGTGTCCCCTGCATCGGCAGGCGGACTCTCAACCACTGTGCCACCAGGGAAGCCCCCACGTTATTTTTTAAATGGTTGCATTGTTATTTCTAGGTCAGCCAGAAATGTATGTGGTTATCTTTGTATATTACAGTCCTGGAAATCATCTTAAAATATTTTGTCCAGTTCAATAGCTGTAAGAAATGTTAAAGTCCCAAACACAATCAACATGTATTATAAAGGGGTTTAGTAGTTAAGAACTGGAGTCAGAAAGTCCTGGATTCAAACTCTGGCTCTGTCCCTTTACTAAGTTTGTAACCTGAGGCCTTTTTGCCTCTTCAAAGTTCATTTTCTCCATGTGTAAATGGCCCTAATGGTAATAACCTAGAATCGCACAGGGAAAAATATCACAGTGCATGCAAAGCATTGTCTTATTTATTAGTAGATGCTTAATAATGTTAACTTTTAACTATCACTTCATATCTCAATCACTTTATATCTTTATAATGATCACTTTATGTCTGCTGATTTTATAAATTATTTTAAAATTATGTCACTTTCCTCAGTCTTATTTTCTTACTATTTATCATACAAATCCTCCCCACCTTTCTTTCCTTTCTTCGTTGTAAACTGAAATAGAGAATGGAAAACAAATATAATTATTTGGTAAAGAAAAACAGTGCAATGAAATGAACAGAATAGAAAGACAAATCTGGAAGCAATTTTGTTTACCTGTAACTCTTTTATCCAGGACTTTCCACTAGCTTTTTTCTTTCCAAGTTCATTGCATATATTCTATTTCATATATATGTATGCGTGTGTGTGCATGTATATCTATCCACGCCTGTAAAGCTTACACAGTTCCTTGACTGTTTTTATTCATAACCATATCCCCAAATATACTGTATGTTCTAGTTGGCATTTCTAAAGCCCACTGCCGTACAAAGCCACCCTTTTAAAGTGAAAAAAAAATAACCGCAGAAGAAATAGGAAAACGATGAGATGTTTGCTCATCTCTGGGAAAGAACACGGGAGGTCCTCCAAGATGAGAAGAACAGGATAAGCAAAGGTGAGGGAGGTAGACCTGGCCTGACCAGGAAAGAGCACGGATCAATACCGGGCTTTGTCATCTGTAGTCAGCATGGGAGGTGACCGGCATGATCAGATCACAGTCTCGCCTGACACGGAGGCGTGACCCACTTGGACAGCCTGTGTCTGTGAGTCACTCGTGCACACGTTCAGGTAGGGCTTGCTGCTAAACATCTCCCTCCCCAATGGATTTCTTTCAATCATTTCAAAACAAATACAAAACAATATCTAGTAATCAAGAGAGGATAAAATGGGATGCCCCTGATATAGTTAATATTTTAGATCAGATGAGCAATGAGAAATGAAGAGATAAATTAGAAGAAGGGGTACTGTGCCCATTTTGCTATTTATATCTTAGGACACGGTTACGTAATTAAAAAGTGTCATTTCTTGGATCCTTCTATCACTGCTTTAGGCACATGTTCATCTATTAACTAATTTAATCCTCGCAATAACATGATGGCGTTATTTCCAATTACCCCCACCATTTTACAGAAGAGGACACAGAGAGTCAGAGAGGTTAAGTGACCTGCCTAAAGTCACAGAGCAAGAAAACTGTGGCTTTGGGATTGGTGAGTGTACACACCTGAGTGGTAGTGTTTAGTGTGCATTCCTTTAGACCACAGGTACCATCACAGCACAATCTGTATTAAACTTCAAATTGACCATGTCATTCAAATCATAACTCACAACTGGGCTTTATAAAGAAATCTATGCTTCTGCAACTGATGTATTTCCCTTCACAGGACAGATAGGAGATTCTCTATTTTTTTCCCCTCCAAGCAGAAAGAAAATAGAATACAAGAGAGTGGAAATGTCTCCTTTCAATTCCACACCTGGCTGGTTCATGTCCCACCAGCCTTTTAAAATTTTTTTTAGTTTTCACTGCAAAGATAAGGGGCTGGCTGGCTGCCAAATGAGGGAAAGTAACTTTGAGAATGCTCAAGAGATCACAGATTTGACTATTTTGATCCCTCTTCCATCCCTATGGGATGCGGAAAGTGTTTAGTTGCTTATCTCACCCAGAAGTCTCCAAAAATATGGGCAAGGTTTTGTCCCCTTAAAGTTAATTCCAGAGTGGTAGAGTGAAAAAATGCTCTTTACTGCTTTTCAGATTTACTTTGTCCACCAGCTGAAGCACAGAAATCTTAGTGTAGCTACAAACTGACCGCACAGTGTCCTCCCCGGCCTCAAACTATGACATATTCCTCAGAAAGATACCAGCTCACACATAGGACGATGCATGACTCCACATCCTTCTATTAATGGTCCACGGCTTCCCTTTGTTGCTAAACTCTTTTTCCTCTTTCTACTTTCCCCAAGCAGCAGAAGGGGATACCACGGATGGGGATGAATATCAAGAACAAAAGCATATTTTCAATTACCTATCTTTCAATCGAAACACTAATTCTGAAAATGCCTCTCTCCCATCTATTTGATTTAAAATGACCTACACACAAATGGAACCCCATAGACCCGTCTTGTTCTGGTCTCTATATGAATTGCTTGCAGTCCATGACCTCGGCTTCATTCAAATGTTCTCTCTAGTTCGAAGTTTTGCTGACCTTATTTTCTGTAGTTAAATACTCATATTTAAAAGGTGGTTTAATACCACCCAACTCATTTACATACCAGAGGCAGGCAATCCATGATGGGACTATAAGTTTCTTCCACCCTCTAAGTGCCCCCTTCCCGCTGTCTAATCCAATTTTAAGCTCTCTGTGGTGGAGCATCTGTCATCTGGTATGTTTGTATCCATTTGTATGCAACCAGAAGAATGGATAGAGTGTTTTCAAAATCTAATAAGGAAAAGCATAGAAGGCTTTGAAAAGGATGCAAACTAGAGAGATAGGCTGATTTTAAATTATCTGTAGGAACTAACAGCTAAAACTATTTGCCTTTAAAACAATATGTTCATTTTTTTTTAAGTGCTAGATGCTGATTGCAAATATATTAAAAGTTACAAGATCTTCTGGACTTGCTTTCTCCACCCTCAATACTGTGCTAGCCAACCACACAGCTTCCCAGATCCTTCTAGGGTTCACTAGAAGCTTACAAAAGTTCTAAAGGATTTTTATATGAGGAAAATATCCACCTGAATGCTATGTAGGCCCACTAAACTCAAGCTCTCTCATCATCCTGATACAACTTAAAAATTTTCTAGATACACTGAAAACTCTAGTAAAGACCTAAATGTAGAATCATTTTTACCTTTTAAATGATAGCTTTCTAATCTCTTAAATAATTATAACTGGGTTTCCCTGGTGGCGCAGTGGTTGAGAGTCCGCCTGCTGATGCGGGGGACACGGGTTCATGCCCCGGTCCGGGAAGATCCCACATGCTGCGGAGCGGCTGGGCCCGTGAGCCATGGCCGCTGAGCCTGTGTGTCCGGAGCCTGTGCTCCACAAGGGAGAGGCCACAGCAGTGAGAGGCCCGTGTACCGCAAAATAATAATAATAATAATAATTATTATTATAACAAATAACTATAAACCATTAAATAGATTCCTTTTTAAATTAAGAGAGAATTTTAGTTTAACTAGATAAGACATAAAATCCTTAGAGGGGCTTTTCTGGTAAATTATTAATAATAAAAAGAAATAAAAATAAACATTGTATATTATACTGAAAAGCTGGTCAACACATCTGGTGTTTCCATAACTCATTTTTGCTGTTACGGAAAATCATAGCACATATTGCTCTCCTAAAGTGGCAGATTCAAGCCAATGAACAGTAAAATTCAAGGAACTTTTCATAGGCTTTAGTATTACTGACATTTTGTTCCATTAAATACCAATTTCCTAAATATTTACGGAATGACGATTGTGTGAAATGTACCATTTTAGGGGCGGCTGGGGATAGACAGAAATTTCATAGTGGGAGAAGCCACTGAAATTATTTAGTTTACCTTTCTCATTTTATAGTTGAGAAAAACCAAAGCAGACAGAGAGGATCAGAAGCTGGGGGGTGAACAATAAAGTCTTAACCTTATTTCTAAACAAAATACAATGTTAGAAATCAGGGCCTCATTCTTGCTGTCTTTATTTATATGAACAAGAACAGGGAGACGCCAAGAAGGAAGGCTTGAGTTTGACTCTACCCAGAGAACAGGATTAAACCCAATCTAGGGAAGATTTCGTGAAACAAATTAGCAGTACCTGATGAACTGAGGATGAGAAATATGGGCCGCCAGGCTAGATTTTATGTTTTATAAAGAAGGAAAGATGGAATGAAGAGGTAAATTCAAATAGCAAACTGATCCTTTTACTGTTTATATTGTACACAGACATAAGAGAGAACGAGTGTGAGAGTATGAAAGAGTATGGATTCCAGGTTCCGCTATGAACCTTTGTGTGCTGTGTGATGCTGGTTAGTTACTCTACCTTTCTGGATCCCAGTTTCCTCGATTATTCAATGAGGTGTCTGACTAGGTAATTACGAAGATTAAATCTAGCACAAAATTCCCAAAATCTCATGGAAAGAGTTTTGTCTCAAAATAAGGAAAACCTGCCTAAGTACTGAAGTTGTTCAAAAATGACATGCACATCATTATAATTATTCCCCAAATTTCCTTGAAAACCGATCCACTGGCTCCCTGCTATGGACTCAATGTTATGCCCGACCCTCCCAAATTCATATGTTGAAGCCCTGATCCCCAATGTGATGGAGATGGGGCTTAAGGGAGGAAATTAGGTCATAAAGGTGGACCCTTCATGAACAGGATTAGTGCCCTTATAAGAAAAGACATAAGAGAGACCCTCTCTTTCCAGGCCATGTGAGGTCATAGCAAGCGGGAGTCTGCAAACCAGGAAGAGACTCTCACCAGAAATTCAATTGGCCAGCATCTTGCTCTTGGCGTTGCCAGCCTCCAGAACTGTGAGTGATAAATTTCTGTTGTTTAAGCCTTCCAGTCTGTGGGGACTTCCCTGGTGCTCCAGAGGTTAAGAATCCACCTTTGAATGCAGGGGACGTCAGTTCCATCACTTGTCGGGGAACTAAGATCCCACATGGCGTGGGGCAACTAAGCCTGTGTGCCACAACAAGAGAGCCTGTGTGCCGTAACTACTGAGCCCAGACGCCACAACTAGAGAGCCCATGTGCCACAACTAGAGATCCCATGCACCACAACTAGAGAAGCCCATGCACTGCAACAAAAGATCCTGCATGCCGCAACTAAGACCTGATGCAGTGAAAGAAAGAAATAAAATAAATATTTTTTAAAAAGAAGCATTATGACCTGACCTAAAAAAAAAAAAAAAGCCTTCCAGTCTGTGGTATTTTGTTACAGCAGCCTGAGCTGACAAAGACAGTCCCCAAACCTATGTCATACCCTAGCAGCTGCACCAGTCCAATAAAGCAAGAACAGGGGGTGTGTGTGGGGAGCCCAGGAGTCAAAGCTGGGGAGCAGATAGAAGCAGCCCATGCCAACTGCTATGGCCTATAGAAGCCACTGATGGACATTAACCACGAGATGGTAAGATTTTTATTTAGAAAGGTTTCTTTGATGGCAGTGTGGCGAACAGGACAGATTTGAGACACTGCTGGGGAGACTAGATGTGGTAGCTCAGAAAAGAAATTATGCAGGTGGAGAGAAAACAAGGCTGTGGAATTTATTTTAAGAGGCAGAGTCAACATGACTTAGGAAGAGTAAGAGGAATTCACAGACATCCATCCCAATCCCTTTATTTTATGGATGAGGAAACTGAGGGCTAGAATTTACTTGTTTAAGAATCTAAAACTAACTAGTGGCAGAACTGAAACTAAAATTTCAGTCTCCTACCCCCAACACTCTCCCCGCCTGCCCACACCCTGCAACAGAATACACTATTTAATACTTTAAAATGTTTTTCAGGGGAAGGAGCCATATTATCCTCCTTAGCATTCATTTTCCTCACTATGAAACAGATCTGTATAGACTAAGTATTTTGTCTTCCCTCATTAATCCATTTTCTACTCACTCCAGTCAACTAGATGGTTAATTCCATTTGGGTGATTTATACACACACACACACATTTATTTTGAGACTTAAACATTCTTCCCTCCTACCTCCTACTCAGTTGTAAACAGAGGACAAAAAGTACTTGGCTTGATATCACCTCTTATGGGGATGGTGTTTTTCTGGCCAAAATACATGAAATTTGGAAATACTAAGGGGTAGAAAGGCTGGAGTGTGAGTAAAGACAGGCTTTCTAACATCCAGAGCTGTGCCATCCAACCCAGCAGCCACTAACTGCATGTGGGAACGGAGCACTTGAAATGTGGTTGGTCTGCATTGAAATGTGCTGTACGAGAGCATATATGCTGGGTTCTGAAGATTATTAGGAAAACCAGAATGTGCAGGATCTCACTAATTTTTTAATATTCATTACATGTTGAAATAACATTTTAGATACACTGGGTTACAACAGCCAGGACACGGAAGCAACCTAAATGTCCATCAACAGAGGAATGGATAAAGAAGATGTGGAACATATATACAATGGAACATTACTCAGCCACAGAAAGGAACAAAATAGTGCCATTTGCAGAGACACGGATACACCTAGAGACTGTCATACATAGTGAAGTAAGTCAGAAAGAGAAAAACAAATATCATATAATATTGCTTATGTGTGGAATCTAGAATAATGATACAGATGAACTTACTGGCAAAGCAGAAATATAGACACAGATGTAGAGAACAAACTTATGGATACCAAGGGGAAAGGGGGGGTGGGATGAATTGGGAGATTGGGATTGAAATATATACACTACTATGCATAAAACAGAAAACTAATGAGAACCTACTGTATAGCACAGGGAATTCTACTCAGTGCTCTGTGGTGACCTAAATGGGAAGGAAATCTAAAAAAGAGGGGATATATGTATATGTATAACTGATTCACTTTGCTGTACAGCAGAAACTAACACAACACTGTAGAGCAACTATACTCCAATAAAAATTTAAAAACTAATTTCACCTGTTTCTTTTTACTTTTTTTAATGTGGCTGCTAGAAAAATTAAAATTCCACATGTGACTCAAATTAAATATCTTTTTTTTTTGGCTGAGTTGGGTCTTTGTTGCTGCGTGAGGACTTTCTCTAGTTGTGGCGAGCAGGGGCTGCTCTTCATTGCAGTGCGTGGGCTTCTCATTGTGGTGGCTTCTCTTGTTGCGGAGTACGGGCTCTAGGCATGCGGCCTCAGTAGTTGTGGCACACGGGCCCTAGAGCACGCGGGCTTCAGTAGCTGCGGTGCGTGGGCTCAGTAGTTGCTGTGCGTGGGCTCTAGGGTGTGCGGGCTTCAGTAGTTGTGGCGTGTGGGCTCAGTAGTTGTGGCTCGTGGGCTCTAGAGTGCAGGTTCAGTAGTTGTGGCACACAGGCTTAGCTGCTCTGTGGCATATGGGATCTTCCCGGACCAGGGATCGAACCCGTGTCCCCTGCATTGGCAGGCGGATTCTTAACCACTGTGTCACCAGGGAAGTCCCTCAAATTAAATTTCTATTGGACTATGTTACTCTAGAAATGTACAACATAACTAGAGAAAGAAAATAACATTCATAAATAACATCGTAGCTGCCAGGCAGGTGGTAAAAAACGGCTGAAGAGATAAATTCTGTCTAAACTAGTCAGGAATCACGCTCCAATCCCCCAAAGCCTGAGAAAGAAAATCCCAATAAAATAAAGTCCTGGTTTCCATCTCAAATTCTAGAATGAGAACTATCTCCTGAGAATTTGATCCAAGAGAACCTTCTAAGGTTATGAATTCCTCAACTAATCTTCAATCCTCAAACCCTGCAAGTTCATAAGTTGAAGGAGTATTTTCCTAACTCTGAGGGATCCAGGACATATCTAACCAGGGTTCCTTTAAGCCAGAAACTCTTGCTTGTCAGGACAGAGCCTAACAGAAAGTTTTGAGCTGCTTCCAAAAATGTGAGGAATGCTTAAAAGGCTGGTGCATGAGACGCTCTCCTTGGTACTGGGACCTCTGCCTCTGGTTGAGCTCAGTCTTGGCTCTGTGCCTGCGGGCTGAACCCCTGTGCCTTATTTGCTCTGCTTGAACACCCCCATCTCCATACCCTCTTCATATTTCAATCACTGCACTCACCATGTCCTGTGAGGGTATATTTATGCATTCATCTCTTCCACTGGACTGAGCTCCTTAAGGCTAGCAACTGCATTCTATATTCATCTTTGTACACCAAGTACAGAAGCTGGTATGAAGTAGGCACTCAATAAATAATGTTTAGCTAATACTTTTACCTGTGCTACTTAACGACCTGCTAAGTGTCCTCTGCTGGGCTGCACCAAGTGTAGGAGAGGCTTTAAGAAAGACACTTGAGATGTAATTTTTTTTTTTTAGGCAGAGATGGTGTGTGTGTGTGCGTGTGTGTGTGTGTGCATGTGTGTGTGTGTGTGTGTGTGTGTGTGTGTGTGTGTGTGTGTGTGTAGGAGACACAATGGAAAATTCCAGAAGAGGGAAAGAGAAAGATCAAAGACCCAGGGGGTAGCAACAAGGTATGTTCAGAACATGACAAGCCCTGTTAAGCTGAGTTTGAGGGCTGTGAGGGAGGGGTGGGAGAAAAGCCTTATCTAATGACTAAAGAAGTTGCTAACCTCAGGCAAGGAATCCAAGCCTCAGAAAGATTTTATTTACGGTACTGACAGCATAAAAGTATTTGAGGGAACAATGGGCTGTGGGGAAGAGGATCCACGGCAAAAACAGCAATTAAATAGTTACCAGGATAATGAAGGGGGGAAAGGGCACCTTGGGTTTGATTTTATGGGTAGAGTTTGTAGAAAATTAGAACTGGGAAGGAAAGTCTTTAGGAGAAGGCAAGGAGTGGGGGAGCTACCTGAGGGGAGGGATGTATTGGCAAAAGAGCATTTGGGAAAGTTCTGCTATGCGACCAGCAAAAATTCCGACACACAAAAACTAAACTACAATCTAGACGATTTTTCAGAAATTTCACAATTGGGCTGATGTAACTGAATGTTACTCTATGTCCTAGAGACTGGCCAAGGAGAGCACCAGCGCACCAGGTTATAGGCTGGTTGCATTTTATTTTATTGCTTTAAGCCTCTTGGCTCTGACTTTCTGCATATTCAAGTCACTATACTTGCTACTGCTCTTTAAGTGTGCACTCAGTTACTTGTTCTTAGTCAATGATCCCATCTGTTTTTAGATGCTGTCTGCTACCTATTTCATCCTTTTATTATTAATGGTTGGGTACCAATTCTGTGTGAACAGGAAGCACTCTCCTTTACCATAAGAACATTTCTTACTGAAATATTTCTATTTCTCTGCTTTAAGCCACAATAGCCTGTCACCCGGATCGTTACAGCAGCCTCCCAGTCCAGCTCCTGTTTCTCCTCTTATTCCCATACAGAGGCCACAGAGATCCTTTAAAATAAAACCAGATCACACATACTGCTCAAACCCTCTAAAAGCTTCCCATGATATTCAAAATAAGCTCCCAATTCCCTGCCATGGCTATGAGGTTCTACGCAACTGGGCTTCTGTCTGCCTGACCAAAGGCATCCCCTACCATTTGCCCCACTGTTGACTACGCTTCACGCATAATGGCTCCTTTAGTTCCGCGGACTCAACAAGCCCTCTCCCAGTTCAGGCCTTTACACTAGCAGGTCCCTCCGCTGCAGATGCTTCCCTTGGGTCTACGCATGCTTCAGTCCTCAACATTCAGGTTTCTGCTCAAACGTCACTTTCTCAAATGCTCACGTGTCCCACCTCCCACCATACTCTCTAACATGGCATTCCTCCTCCCATCTCCACAACTTTGCTCCACTTTCCTTCCTTCATGATATTTATTATAATCTCAAATTACTGTTCAACAATCTTGAGATGCTCATTGGTGTTCCTCCAGCATCTCCTTGGCACTCACCCTTCCAGGCACACTGATGGCTTCCTACTGTCAGCATCTGCCACTCTCCACCTGGAGGGTTTCCCTGGAGTGCTCGGCCCCTGTACAGGGCAGTCCTAAGAACCGGGAGCTGACACGTGACCTGAGTTGACACTCATCCAATGACCAATAGGAGTAGGTAGATAAATGTCCCAGTCTTCTTATCACGTGCTTGGGACAACATTGAGGCATATTCTAACCATCTCCCAAAGCTCACGATGGGACTGGGTTCCACATGCCCACAGGTAATAAGGTAACCTCCTCAGTATTATAGCCCAATTGGCTTTCACTCTTTCCTAATCTCAAGGCCCCACTCCCGTCGGTGCTTCCTGGGACCAGCTCCCAAATAAATTATTTGCACTCAAATCCTCATCTCAGAGCCTTCTTTTGGGGACCCAGCTTCTTTTTATCCTTTTCTTCTCTTCTCTTCTCTTCCCTTCTCTTCTCTTCCCTTCTTCCTCTCTCTCCCCACCCCTTACAATTGAATATCTTTGAAATTACGATCAACTTCCAGTAGATGGTTTGTCATAGTTTACTTGGTAGTGTCAAATGACAAAATTAAAACAATTTAGTAACAGGTTTGATGGCCTTTATTCAAGGGGAAACAATCCACAAACTGGGGAAGTACAGTGCCTCATAAGCAGCGGTGCACTGTTCCCAAGGGATTTGGGGCCAGAGTGGGTTTTATAGAAAGAGGCAACTCAGAAGTAAGGCATGATTGGCCAGGAGGTCGGGCATTTCCTTGTAAGGCGAGCAGGTCCTGTTCTCTAGAGTAAGGTAAGTTAGCTAAGCTGAGGTGGAGGACTGTGATTGGTGTAAGTTAGGATTCCCTGACAGGTGTTTCCTGTAAGTGCAGGCTGACTTAGGTTTAGATTTGTGACATGGGCTGGGCCCCTGGGTCAGCCTCTGTTTCCTAGGTCCCTATATATAAATTAACTTCATCAGTAACATCTTTCTTTTCATGATGTTACATAAAAGAGATTACTTGTCAATTACTTGTTGACTGGGACCCCTGGTAGACTATAGACCACGCAGTAGCTTGTCTGTTTTGATGTTTATTCTCCACTCTATTCCCGGTATACTGAACAGCACCTAGCACAGAATAGATGCTTTATTACAACACTTGATCAAGTGTGGAATGGAGGGGATAATATCGCCTCCCTTTCAAAGCCACAATGCACTCCCCAGGAAGACAGGACATCGAAGTCCTTTATAGAGCAGACTAGCTTCATCATGGGACTGCAAAGGACCAAGAGGCAATGCTGGTGGTTGCGAGAAACAACAGCACTACTGGGCTGATCAGATAAGGGCTCTCTCTACTGAGCACAGCATTTGGGATAGATTTTAGGATTGGAGTTCCTAAGACTTCATATTTGTTTCACTTTAGTATTTGACAACTCAGAAGGAGGGGTGAACCTGGGGAGGGAGATGCTGGACTTACTGCCACTATGACAGGTTTAAACAATCCATTAGGGACTTCCCTGGTGGCGCAGTGGTTAAGAATCCACCTGCCAATGCAGGGGACACGGGTTCGAGCCCTGGTCCGGGAAGATCCCACATGGCGCAGAGCAACAAAGCCTGTGTGCCACAACTACTGAGCCTGTGCTCTAGAGCCTGCGAGCCACAACTACTGAGCCTGTGTGCCACGACTACTGAAGCCCGTGCACCTAGAGCCCGTGCTCTGCAACAAAGTGAAACCACTGCAATGAGAAGCCCGTACACTGCAACGAAGAGTAGCCCCCGCTTGCCGCAACTAGAGAAAGCCCGCACGCAGCAACGAAGACCCAATGCAGCCAAAAATAAACAAATAAAATAAATAAATAAATTTAAAATAAATTTAAAAAATACTCTTTAAAAAAAACAACAAAAAGACAATCCATTAAAGATTTGCAGAGATGAAACAGAAATTGTAGCTCAAGACTGTAGAGCAGGTTATCATTTTTTGGCTTTTTAATAAGCGATTTATGGTTATTTTTGGAACCAAATGGAATATAAGCTTAAGAAAATAAAATATTTGTCTTTTTGCATCTCCAGTGCAAACACTGCCGTGCAATTATGTGGATGGTACAGACCTATTAGTCATCCATTGTGAGGGCCCTAAAAGACAATCTCACAAAAAAGCAGAGACAGCTGTGCCGTCACCCTGAGAGTGCCTTGGGGCCTCAGGGACCCCTCTCAAGCAGAGATTAGAAGACCACTCACTCTCTGGCAGTGGAATCGTTTAGTCCTTGACTGGCACTAGTAATAAGGCTGCCATTACGTGGATTATTATTATTATTATTATTTGTAAGCATGGCCTATCCCCTAAGAATTGATCTAAGACTACCTCTTTCTGCACAGGTCATCAAAAGCTTGCAAAGTTAGGTTGCCAAACAGGTAAAATTGTAAGTTTTGCTAACTTGGGACGCAAGATGTTGCATCCTATTATCAAATCCCTGGAGCCCACCAGTCCATTAAAATAATGAGACTTGTAATGTCTCTCCTGCAATATTAAGAGCATCTTAATTATTTAATCTCCAGTGAGTGGCAGACATATAAATTTTATGCATAATCTAATCAGAGAAGTACTGACCAGTGTTCTTTGTTAAAGTCAAAGAGCATTTTCTTTCAAAAGTGACCCTTCGTAGGCCAGCAGCAGAACTACTCAAGAAAACAAATATGACAGAGTGCCAGGTTTGCTTGGAGGCCAGAAACACTGTTCTGCCCGTGATTCAGGTTTTCATATTTACAGTTCTATGGAGGAAATAGACTTTTCATGTGACACTTCTGGGAGCTGCTGTAAAAAAAAAAACAAAACACACGTAGAAATCATTTTTTTATATATTGTAAAATTTTTTCTGACAACGTTTTACTTGACAGGTACTAACAATAAATATGAATCACATCTGGGAGCAATGCTTAGATAGGGAAATGGTGATCAAGAGAAAATGCCCATGTTTACGCACATATGTCTTCCTTTAGTAAAAAAATGTACTTAACGCACTTGGTAGCGGCCCCCGTATTATAAAAATATTCCATATTTCTACAATGAAAAAATAATTGAAAATAAAAAGAGAAAGTTGATTGGTCAAAAATATAGCTCTCCTTACATTTTATATTTATTTTTACCTAAAATAAATGTTCTTTTTATTCCCTTTACACAAATTCATAAATATTTGGGCTCATCCACAGAGGAGAAAGGAGTGAGGCTCAGACTATAATGAGAAGCCTGAGAATAACGGTGGCTAATTTTTTTAATGATGATCAACTCTTATGTCCCCTTGCGGGAAAAATCTGGTCCTCCCACAAACATTCTGATTTCAGTAAAGAGAATGGCTTAGTTGTTTAAATTCAAAAAACTAGAAGTCAGCCTGACTTGTTCTCTTTTCCCACACCTATTTCTCTACAGTAGTCACAGCTATAAAATGTAAGCTAAAAAAAAAAATCCCTAACATTCACCCATCATCAACAAATCCCATTGATTATGCTTCAAAAACACATCCCAGATCCATCAATGTCTCACCAACTCTGCTGTTACCACCGCAGCCAAGCCACTATCATTACCTGCCTTGAAGATTGTAACAGCCTCCACTTTGGCCTCCTAGGGCCTGTTCTCCATGGAGCACCAGAGTCATCTCCTTAAAATATAAACCACATCATGCCTCCCCCATTCTGGAAATCCTTCACTGTTTTCCATTTTCTCTTGTATGAATTTATGATCTATCCCTCGCTACCAGAATATAAACTTCTTGGAAACAAGCACCTCTTCTGTCTTATTTTCTACTATACCCTCAGCTCCCAGAACACATGGCAGCTGTGCAACAATTATTCGTTGAAAGAATGAATAAATGAACAAGTTCTTCACCATGTGTCAGGTACTGGGCAAAGCACTTTCCATGCACTGTTGCTTTTAATCCCCAGCAGCTCCATGAGGTAGGGACTGTTATGATCTCCACTGTCCAGAAGACCGCTGGGTTCATAAACTAGGAAGTGGAGAATTGTACAAACCCAGGAAGTACCAGCACTTCGCATAACTCTGTTTCCAATGTGTGATGTTACATTGGTCATTTACTGTTTTCGGGTTTCAGTTTCCTCCCATGAGGGAAAAGTATCAGGTACCTATTCCTCTCCAAGTTTTATATAAGTCAGGGAGTCCTTAAAAATAATCACAGAATCATGGAGCCGCAAGTTATTTTAGATAGTCTTCAAAGTCTAGCTCCCAATTCCACTAGATATTGCTGAATGAAATATGCAACAGTGCATAAAAACGTATACATTTAAAATAGATTTTCCAAGGAATATATAACTGGTTCACTATTAGAAAATACATTAAAACAATTCAGTCTATCACAACATTAAAGGAGAAAAATCATATGCTCATGTCATCAACTGCAGAAAAATATTCAATACTTACTCAAGAGAAAGCTTTTAGAAAATCAGAATTAGAAGGGAACTTCTTTAGCCTGATAAAAGAAATGTACCGAAACCTTAGAGTAAACATCACAGTTTATAGTGACATGTAAGAAGCACTGCCTTTAAAAACTCAAGAACAGGGCTTCCCTGGTGGCGCAGTGGTTGAGGGTCCGCCTGCCGATGCAGGGGACACGGGTTCGTGCCCCGGTCCGGGAGGATCCCACGTGCCGCGGAGCGGCTGGGCCCGTGAGCCATGGCCGCTGAGCCTGCGCGTCCGGAGCCTGTTGCTCCGCAACGGGAGAGGCCACAACAGTGAGAGGCCCGCGTACCGCAAACAAACAAACAGACAAAAACCTCAAGAACAAAAAGAGGATGACCTTTATCACCACTGCTAATCAACAGTGTACTAGAAATGTATGTATCCCTCCTTCTTCTAATGGTCCAACAGCAAAACATTATGTGGCCACGGTCCGAAAATCTGTTTAACCAGGAGCTGAAAAAAGATTAATTGTTAAAAAAAATTATCACAGCCTGCCAAAATATACATTTTTCAGGCCAAAGAGGAGCCTGAGGACTTGACAGATTCATTTATAAATCACACGCACAACACAATGTATCAGAAATTCCGAACAAATATTCAAAGTTCTGTAGTAATGTTTTCCCCTCCCCCTGCTAAGGTGGCCCATTTAAGACGGGAAAGAATGAAGCTAAACTATTATTCCCTTGGCTATCAAGGTCCCCCTCCACTTGAAAAGGGTAAGTACGGTGGGAATAGTACCATATCATCCGTAAAAACTGCCTTGCTCTGACAGACTGTGTGTAAGAATCTTATAAAGGAAATCTTAATAAGCCAGTTATGAACATCACAAATATTCCTTTTCCCCCACAAAATGTTCTTCGGTCATGCTTTCTTTTTAAGGGTTTAGAAGTTTCCTGCCACCTTCCTAGTATTCCTCTATAAAATAATTTATTTTTTTCAGGGGGAGATGTTGGCTTTAGTTTCATAAGTTTCACTTGGAAGCTTTGCCAATGTCAGGTGATGTCGAATTTGCATTTACAGATAGATGCCCCTGACCCATGATGCACCGGCTCCTCCTAAAAGATGGTATCCCTTGAGCTAAGTCAGACATTTATGCCTAATGACTGCAAAACTACCAGATCTCCGTTTCTTGAGCTTCAGCCTACTTCCTGAACACTGTAAGTCACTCCCTCCTGTCAAGGGGAGCTGGTTTACCCTATTAGCAAAACCAATTGAGTACCGCCTCTGGGTAGCATCAAAGTACCAGATGCCTCGGTTGAGAATTACTACTGCCTGAGAACAAAGTCGGAAGGCACTGCCAGAATGACGACATCCTAAAACCCCAGGAGCTGGAAGATTCTAATGGGGAAAATGACTTAACAGACGGTATGAAACTGTTTAAAAGTCATTCCAGGAGCTGTCATGTTCTTTTTAGATTTGCATAGATATGTTTATAAGCTCAGGACTTGACTGATAGCCACCAAAATTTTATTTATTGCCTGTCATATTTCATCTCATTCATCATACCTTACAAGTAAGACGTAGGGTATGTTAGAGGTTTTTTTTTAAAATGCTGAGATAGCTTCCCCTCCCCAATACTCCCCATTGCCCCATACCCTCAGATTAATTCATCCATCCATCCATTTCCATCTATATGTACATCCATTTAAAAATGCTTATCTAAGTTCTGTGGGTGAAAGAAACAAGGCAAATGTAAGTCTTGCCTTTAATGGAACTTACAGGCTAAAGTGGGAACAGGATGTTGACAAACAGTGCCAGGCACATTGTAAACACCACAGATATAGATGAATGGATAAAGAAGATGTGGCACATATATACAATGGAATATTACTCAGCCATAAAAGGAAATGAAATTGAGCTAATTGTAATGAGGTGGATCGACCTAGAGTGCTGGCAGAAGACCTCAGACTTCCCAAAAGGCAAGAAACTCCCCAGCTACCTAGCCGTGTGGCTTAAAGGGTCTTGGTGCTCCGGCCGGGTGTCAGGCCTGTGCCTCTGAGGTGGGAGAGCCGAGTTCAGGACACTGGCTGACCAGAGACCTCCAGGCTCCACGTAACATCAAACAGCGAAGGCAATCCCAGAGATCTCCATCTCAACGCTAAGACCCAGCTCCACTCAACGACCAGCAAGCTACAGTGCTGGACACCCTACGCCAAACAACTAGCAAGACAGGAACAAAACCCCACCCATTAGCAGAGACACTGCCTAAAATCATAAAAAGGTCACAGACAACCCAAAACACACCACCAGACTCAGTCCTGCCCACCAGAAAGACAAGATCCAGGCTCATCCACCAGAACACAGGCACCAGTACCCTCCACCAGGAAGCCTACACAACCCACTGAACACACCTTAGCCACTGGGGGCAGACACCAAAAACAACGGGAACTACGAACCTGCAGCCTGCAAAAAGGAGACCCCAAACACAGTAAGTGAAGCAAAATGAGACGACAGAAACAGCAGATGAAGAAGCAAGGTAGAAACCCACCAGACCAAACAAATGAAGAGGAAATAGGCAGTCGACATGAAAAAGAATTCAGAGTAATGATAGTAAAGATGATCCAAAATCCTGGAAATAGAACGGAGAAAATACAAGAAATGTTTAACAAGGACCTAGAAGAACTAAGGAGCAAACAAACAATGATGAACAACACAATAAATGAAATTAAAAATTCTCTAGAATGAATCAATAGCAAAATAACTGAGGCAGAAGAACGGATAAGTGATCTGGAAGAAAAAATAGTGGAAATAACTACTACAGGGCAGAATAAAGGAAAAATAATGAAAAGAATTGAGGACAGTCTTAGAGACCTCTGGGACAACATTAAACCCACCAACATTCGAATTACAGGGGTCCCAGAAGAAGAAGAGAAAAAGAAAGGGACTGAGACAATATTTGAAGAGATTAAAGTGGAAAACTTCCCTAATATGGGAAAGGAAATAGTCAATCAGGTCTAGGAAGTGCAGAGTCCCATACACGATAACTCCAAGAAGAAACACACCAAGACACATATTAATCAAACTCTCAAAAATTAAATACAAAGAAAAAATATTAAAAGCAGCAAGGGAAAAACAACTAATAACATACAAGGGAATCCCGATAAGGTTAACAGCTGATCTTTCAGCAGAAACTCTTTAAGCCAGAAGGGAGTGGCAAGACATATTTAAAGTAATAGAAGGGAAAAACCTACAACCAAGATTACTCTACTCAGCAAGGATCTCATTCAGATTCGATGGAGAAATTAAAACCTTTACAGACAAGCAAAAGCTAAGAGAATTCAGCACCACCAAACCAGCTTTACAACAAACGCTAAAGGAACTTCTCTAGGCAGGAAAACAAGAGAAGGAAGAAATCTACAATAACAAACCCCCCAAAATTAACAAAATGGGAATAGGAAAATACATATCGATAAGTACCTTAAATGTAAATGGATTAAATGCTCCAACCAAAACACACAGACTGGCTGAATGGATATAAAAACAAGACCCGTATATGCTGGCTACAAGAGACCCACTTCAGACCTAGGGACACATACAGACTGAAAGTGAGGGGATGGAAATAGATATTTGATGCAAAAGGAAATCAAAAGAAAGCTGGAGCAGCAATTCTCGTATCAGACAAAATAGACTTAAAAATAAAGACTATTAAAAGAGACAAAGAAGGACACTACATAAAGATCATGGGATCAATCCAAGAAGAAGATGTAACAATTGTAAATATTTATGCACCCAACATAGGAGAACCTCAATACATAAGGCAAATGCTAACAGCCATAAAAGGGGAAATCGACAGTAACACAATCATAGTAGGGGACTTTAACACCCCACTTTCACCAATGGACAGATCAGCCAAAATGAAAATAAGTAAGGAAACACAAGCTTTAAATGATACATTACACAAGATGGACTTAATGGATATTTATAGGACATTCCATCCAAAAACAACAGAATACACTTTCTTCTCAAGTGGTCATGGAACATTCTCCAGGATAGATCATATCTTGGGTCACAAATCAAGTTTTGGTAAATTTAAGATAACTGAGATCGTATCAAGTATCTATTCCAACCACGATGCTATGAGACTAGATATCAACTACAGGGAAAAAATCTGTAAAAAATACAAACACATTGAGGCTAAACAATACACTACTTAATAACCAAGAGATCACTGAAGAAATCAAAGAGGAAAACAAAAAATACCTAGAAACAAATGACAATGAAAACATGACGACCCAAAACCTATGGGATGCAGCAAAAGCAGTTCTAAGATTGTATTGTATATAGCAATACAATCCTACCTCAAGAAACAAGAAACATCTCAAAAAAACAACCTAACCTTACACGTGAAGCAATTAGAGAAAGAAGAACAGAAAAACCCCAAAGTTAGCAGCAGGAAAGAAATCATAAAGATCAGATCAGAAATAAATGAAAAAGAAATGAAGAAAACAATAGGAAAGATCAATACAACTAAACACTGGTTCTTGGAGAAGATAAACAAACTTGATAAACCATTAGTAGGACTCATCAAGAAAAAAAGGGAGAAGACTCAAATCAATAGAATTAGAATTGAAAAAGGGGAAGTAATAACTGATACTGCAGAAGTACAAAGGATCATGAGAGATTACTGCAAGCAACTCTACGCCAATAAAATGGACAACCTGGAAGAAATGGACAAATTCTTAGAAAAGCACAATGTTTCAAGACTGAACCAGGAAGAAATAGAAAATATAAACAGACCACACAAGCACTGAAATTGAGACTGATTAAAAATTTTCGAACAAACAAAAGCCCAGAACCAGATGCCTTCACAGGCGAATTCTATCAAACATTGAGAGAAGAGCTAACACCTATCCTTCTCAAACTCTTCCAAAATATAGCAGAGGGAGGAACACTCCCAAACTCATTCTACGAGGCCACCATCACCCTGATACCAAAAGCAGACAAAGATGTCACAAAGAAAGAAAACTACAGGCCAATATCACTGATGAACATAGATGCAAAAATCCTCAACAAAATACTAGCAAACAGAATCCAACAGCACATTAAAAGGATCACACACCATGATCGAGTGGGGTTTATCCCAGGAATGCAAGGATTCTTCAATATACGCAAATCAATCAATGTGACACACCATATTAAGAAACTGAAGGAGAAAAAACATATGATCATCTCAACAGATGCAGAAAAAGCTTTTGACAAAATTCAACACCCGCTTATGATAAAAACCCTCCAGAAAGTAGGCATAGAGGGAACTTACCTCAATATAATAAAGGCCATGTATGACAAACCCAGAGCCAACATCGTTCTCAATGGTGAAAAACTGAAACTATTTCCTCTAAGATCAGGAACAAGACAAGGCTGTCCACTCTCACCACTATTATTCAACGTGGTTTTGGAAGTTTTAGACATAGCAATCGGAGAAGAAAAAGTAATAAAAGGAATCCAAATTGGAAAAGAAGAAGTAAAGCTGTCATTGTTTGCAGATGACATGATACTATACATAGAAAAACCTAAAGATCCTACCAGAACACTACTACAGCTATACAACGAATTTGGTAAAGTAGCAGGATACAAAATTAATGCACAGAAATCTCTTGCATTCCTATACACTAATGATGAAAAATCTGAAAAAGAAATTAAGGAAACACTCCTATTTACCACTGCAACAAAAAGAATAAAATACCTAGGATTAAACCTACCTAAGGAGTCAAAAGACCTGTATGCAGAAAACTATAAGACTCTGATGAAAGAAATCAAAGATGATACAAACAGATGGACAGATATACCATGTTCTTGGATTGGAAGAATCAACACTGTGAAAATGACTACTACCCAAAGCAATTTACCCATTCAATGCAATCCCTATCAAACTACCACTGGCATTTTTCACAGAACTAGAACAAAAAATTTCACAATTTGTATGGAAACACAAAAGACCCCGAATAGCCAAAGCAATCTTGTGAAAGAAAAATGGAGCTGGAGGAATCAGGCTCCTGAACTTCAGACTATACTACAAAGGTACAGTAAAAAGGACAGTATGGTGCTGGCACAAAAACAGAAATATAGATCATTGGAACAGGATAGAAAGCCCAGAGATAAACCCATGCACATATGGTCACCTTATTTTTGATAAAGGAGGCAAGAATATACAATGGAGAAAAGACAGCCTCTTCAATAAGTGGTGCTGGGAAAACTGGACAGCTACATGTAAAAGAATGAAATTAGAACACTCCCTAACACCATACACAAAAATAAACAAAAAATGGATTAAAGACCTAAATGTAAGGCCAGACACAATAAAACTCTTAGAGGAAAACATAGGCAGAACACTCTACGACATCAATCACAGCAAGATCCATTTTGTCCCACCTGAGAAATGGAAATAAAACGAAAAATAAACAAATAGGATGTAATGAAAATTAAAAGGTTTTTGCACAGCAAAGGAAACCATAAACAAGACGAAAAGACAACCCTCAGAATTGGAGAAAACATTTGTAAATGAAGCAACTGACAAAGGCTTAACCTCCAAAATTTACAAGCAGCTCATGCAACTCAATATCAGAAAAACAAACTACACAATCCAAAAATGGGCAGAAGACCTAAACAGACATTTCTCCAAAGAAGATATACAGATAGCCAACAAACACATGAAAGGATGCTCAACATCACTAATCATTAGAGAAATGCAAATCAAAACTATAATGAGGTATCACCGCACACGAGTCAGAATGGCCATCGTCAAAAAATCTACAAACAATAAATGCTGGAGAGGGTGTGGTGAAAAGGGAACCCTCTTGCACTGTTGGTGGGAATGTAAATTGATACAGCCACTATGGAGAACAGTATGGAGGGTCCTTAAAAAGCTAAAAATAGAACTACCATACGACCCAGCAATCCCACTACTGGGCATATACCCTGAGAAATCCATAATTAAATAAGAGTCATGTACCACAATGTTCACTGCAGCGCTATTTACAATAGCCAGGACGTGGAAGCAAACTAAGTGTCCATCGACAGATGAATGGATAAAGAAGACGTAGTACATATATACAATGGAATATTACTCAGCCATAGAAAGAAACGAAATTGAGTTATTTGTAGTGAGGTGGATGGACCTAGAGTCTGTCCTACAGAGTAAAATAAGTCTGAAAGAGAAAATCAAATACCATATGCTAACACATATATATGGAATCTAAAAAAAAAAAAAAAGGTTCTGAAGAACCTAGGGGCAGGACAGGAATAAAGACACAGACGTAGAGAATGGACTTGAGGACACGGGGAAGGGTAAGCTGGGACCAAGTGAGAGAGTGGCATGGACTTATATACACTACCGAATGTAAAACAGATAGCTAGTGGGAAGTAGCCGCATAGCACAGGGAGATCAGCTCGGTGCTTTGTGACCACCTAGAGGGGTGGGATAGGGAGAGTGGGAGGGAGATGCAAGAGGGAGGAGATATGGGGATATATGTATATGTATAACTGATTCACTTTGGTATAAAGCAGAAACTAACACACCATTGTAAAGTAATTACTCCAATAAATATGTTAAAAAAAAAAACATAGGAACCAACTGAAAGAGCTCTCAAAAGCCAAAATGGAAACAATTTGAGAAATATGAAGAATAAAGCAGTATTGGATTATAATGCATAGCGTAAAGTAAATATGCATGAGTGCATACCAATATAAATAAATAATTGAATCAATTTTAAAATGAATGGAAAGAGACAAATTTCACATACAGAAAAATTCCAAGTAATCTATGTAGATACTCCATCTTCAAGGAGGTGGAGCCTAACTACCTACTTCTTAAATACGAACTCATCACAGTGACTTTCCTCCAAAGGGTAGAGTATGGAAAGGTGGGGAGGGGCGGCAAAGGATCACTTTACAGTGGAGAGACTTGACAATCACTACCTCAGCAGGGTGACTGAGGTCAACATCAACCTCAACATCGAGTTGATAACGTGTACCCTGGATATGATGTGATGAAAATGGTATTCTATCATCGTGGTCTTCCGTCCCCAAACCAATAACCCCATTCAAATAAAACATCCAACAAATACCAATAGAAGGACATTTTAGAAAACATCTGCCCACTACTCCTCAAAGCTGTCAAGGTCATCAAAAACAAGGAAAGTCTGAGAAAGTCAAGATGAACCTAAGGAGATACAACAACTAAATACGCGGATTCCAAATGGGCTCCTAGAACAGGAAAGCAACATTATTAGGTAAAAATCCAGGGAAATCTAAATAAGTGCGAACTCACTAATAGCGTATCGCTATTGGTTCACTAACTGTAACAAATGTACTGTACTAATGTGAGATGTTAATTATCAGGGAAACAGGGTGTGGTGTTTACGAGAATTTTCTGTACCATTTTAGCAAGTTTTCTGTAAATCTGAAAGTGTTTGAATAAAAACATTTTATTTTAAAACATGGACAAAGGATTTGAATAGGCATTTTTCCAACCAAGTTACACAAATGGCAATAAGCACATAACGAGATGCCCCCCATCTGAACACTGAAGATGTGAATAAAAGAACGCAACAAAAATTAATAATTGCTTCAAATTTAAATATCTTTTCTAAATTCAGAGGTGATTTAATTTTGTTTTCTGTGAAAATGCACTTTCTTTGGTTATTTGTGGGGTTTGTTTTGGCCTAAAATTGTGCTTTTCCTCGTTGGATATTTAAGTAACACGTAAAGGTTTTAGGCATAATACGTTGGCACTCCTGTGTCAGCAGGTGGTGCATCCATGGGTTCAACCAACTGTGGATAGAAAATATTTGAGAAGAAAATTCCAGAAAGTTCCAGAAGGCAAAACTTGAATTTGCCACACGCTGACAACTATCTACAAAGCATTCACATTGTATTAGGTATTATAAGTAATCTAGAGATGATTAAAGTAAATGGGAAGATGTGCACAGGTTATATGCAAATACCATGCCATTTTATATAGTAAAGGATTTGGCCATCCATAGGTTTGTTATCCAAGGGGGTCCTGGAAGCCATCTCCCTCGGATACTGAAAGACGACTGTACGTATCAGATTCATTACTCTGTGTCACTCTGGTTACTAAAAAAACAGATAGAGGTGTATTTAAAGACAACTACATATAAAATTTATAACCCTGCCATTGAGTCACTAATGCAAAAGGCTTGTGAAATTACATATTCTGAATATTTGCTTATTTTTAAAAGTTATATAGGAACATATCTGTTTCCTAAACAGAAGTTTACCTATGTAATGCAGAGATGAAAGACCAATTCCACTGTCAGATAACCTGAATTTAAAATCTCAGCTCTGGCTCTTTAGTCAAGTTATTTAACCTCTCCAAGTTTTCGTCTCCTAGAAATAAACAGCTGGATGTAGCAGAACAGTTATACTGCTGGAATTCACACCCAGATCTGTCTGATTCCAACTCACTGGATTATACCTAATATAATGATCCTTTATTGTCTTAGAATGAAGCCTGGGAGATCTCTAAGTAAACCCTGAACCAAAAGACTAAAGATTTACCAACCTAGATCCAAAGGCATTCTCTTCCGTATTATTTTTGTGCCCTGGAACAACTGTATCCAAGGATAAATGAGAAGAAACTAATAAAGTAATTTAGGGAGGAGATATCATAAACCAAATCCCAAATGTTAAAATAACATTTCTTTAATTCTGCGGCAGTAAGCTACCTTAACTAGGATGGGGAATAAGGAAGGCGAAAGTGGCTTTCTCAACTTTCAAAGGGCAGGGAAGTCACACAGATTATAACATTAGAGATGCCTGTAATAAAATGTGTCTTCTTGACGCCAGTCAAATACTTTGATTACTACACCCAAAAAGCAATTGTCTTGAAATACTATTCTGCTAAAACTCTTGGGTTCATATATTTAACACATAAAATGGAGTAATCACATTAGATAAAATTATATATATAGCATTTTCATTTAATATTTATACCCGATCTAAGCTTGAAGGAGGTGTCTGATTTATTATGTGGCATCTTACAAAACACCTGAGTTTTTAAGGCTGATTGATTCCAAAATTAATAACTCAAGTTCTATCTATAAGGCTCTTACATCATTCACTAGGATTTTAAAAAATAAATAAATCCATTGTTTGCTCAGTAACAGAATTATCTATATGGCAAGCCATAGGAGTTTGGGGCAGGTATTTCATAGGCAGAGTTAAGCTAGATTTGGGGAATTTGCTGAAATTTTTCATATTTAATGTATTTGCAAAGCATGATCTTATCTCTAAATTCAATTTTCTCCTCTTGTATATCTAAAAGCAGATTCTCAACGAAGAACTATGTGAAAGATCATATTTTGTAAGTGAAAATACTTGGAGGAGTAAAGAAAAGTCTTTATACAAATGCAAGGTGTCATATAAATATCCAAAATGGTTGGGAAATGAGAAAATCCAGTTACATCAAATATTTTCATTTCTAAACATTACCATACACACCACACATTGATTATCTATCAGTGTCAAGCAACTATATTAAAAAGACCCAAGTACAAACACACTGTACAGTTGCATATTTTTCTTTCATGTTTTGAAGAAGTTCAGAACCTTACTGTTCCTCAGTATCACTATGATGCCTTTTAATCACTATACACAGTGTGATGAAAATGCACTCATTGTTTGAGCTTTGAGGCTGACTTCCTTCCAAACAGAGGGGGCTTAACAGGATTGTTATTTTTATCATGATTCTCACCAGGTTTCAGATGTTCTGCCTGGATCCCACTGTGGTATATTTAGCACCTGCCCTTCCTACAGCAGCCTGGACCACACGGAATCACGCTTTCACACCCCACTCACCACGGCTGAATACAGAATCTAAACCCTGAAACACAGTTCCCGAAGGATTAATTTCTACTCCCAGAAATATGGGGAAAACAGTTTTTCATGTGACTTGACTTACCAAATGAAGTTTATGAAAGCTTAAAAGCCATGTGACTTGCTAAGTATACACACACACAGAGATACACAAAGAGATACACACACACACACACACACACACACACACACACACACACACACAAGCTCAATGTTTCTTAAATAAAGTAAGAAATATTCTCCATTGAAAAAGTGAAAGGATTTTCAGGGACTAGACGAGCAGCCTGTATTTTAAGTGTCTCTCTCCAGATCACACTTCTGTGTATGTTTGGTTTGTAACAATAGCCCAGTAAATGTGACCAGACGTATATTGCACTTAGATGTTGCTATGGAACCCTCTCCTCAGTGAAAATTAAATTTCTCCATCTGTTTGCATGACTGTATTCACTGCAGCGCAGAGGGCCAGCTGATCTAACAAACACCCCACGGAACAGATTCCTCAAACCAGAAAAAAAACAAGCACAAAGTGAGCAAATACCATGAGACAACCTATAATTCTGAAAGACTCAGTCTCCAAAAGGCACCCTAGTGTTGATAAAACTGGTGGAACTTTATTTAGGGACACCCTCTCACGCGGGCAACATAGGATATAAACTTCTCAACAGTACAATGAATACGACCTGCTACAAATCCAAATGTTGAATTGTCCTGTGATGAACTAAAAAAGGGCGGCATTTAACAGATAATTTGGTCCTGATTTGGGCTGTATTTTAAAAACACCAGAAAGATAATAAACCATAAAAAAATACTAAACTGATTCCATATATTTCCCCACTTTGTAAAGTCAAATTGAAGATACTTCAGTAAAACAGAATATTGCGATAAAATTAATACAATTTTAACTTTAATTGTGTAACTTATCACACATTTATAATGTAATTCATGTTAGCAAGTCCCAGAATTTTCAAAGGCTATAAGCCTATTCCAATTAATTCTAATTATCTGAGTAATTCTATATTCATAGGATTATAATTACTAGAATATAAACTTATCTACCCACAAAACACATGAATTTTATGACACCAATTTATAATTCTTGATTATTTCCAATATTAAATTTGTAAATTCATCAAAATAGTACATAGAATGAATTACCGATAATATACTATTGGAAAAGTTTTAAAGTATTTCATGAAGTAGAGTTCACTAACAAGTCCTTGAAAGTGTTTTGCTTTAAAAGCTTAACAAAATTTTCCATTAATTTATTTAAATTCTGTTCCTAAAGAGAAACCAACAGATATTTATTAACTCATTATTTTTCTCCTCTTCAAATATTTTTTGTTCCCAAATAGTTTCTTAGCTATTTGTTCATACTATGCTTGCAGGATTTGTTTTCTTTCATAAAGGTAATTTTACTATGGACAAGTTTTCTTTCCCCTTAGTAGCCTAAGAAGTCCTGAGAGCAAAACATTATTGGGCCTTACGTAAAATGTTTGTTAAAATGAGTTATCCATCTTTGACTTCTCCCATACCAATGAACTTATTTTCTTATGATAAAATATATGTTTGCTAATTCACTGTAACATATAAACTTGTACGAAATTTTCCTTTTGAAGCCATAATGTTTCAGGTGTTCAGGAAACAAAAATTTAAAAGAGGGTATATAATTTTTCAAAGTCTTGAACTTGACCTCTAGCATCATTTGGAGAACATGCTATCTGATAAATAAAACAAGCAATTTTACCTGACAATTTTATAGTAATCAGAACTAAGTTGGTTTTTTTTTTTTTTTTTTTTCAGATTTCTTAAGATTCAAAAATTCATTCCAGCTGTCTGAAAATACTTAGAATCATTCACCCCGGTGGGACTGCTGACTTATTTTCTGGACTGGGTGAATGATTCAATCATATTTCTCTATATCTTACCATATTTTTTTAACATAAGATTATCTGAAGGTACCTCAAAGATATAATGTGATTAATGCCAACAATTACTGGGAAGGAATTAAATATAGTACTACAATCTTGGGAAAGATCCAACCTTGAGCCAATGTTTTCCAAAGTTCCAAGTTAAAGCTGTTCTAGACAATCTGGGTTTGGAGGACATGATTATTTACTTGGAGGGCTTTCTTTTCATCTTACTTCTTATGTCAAATGTCTTCGACACCCTCAGAAATAAAATCAGAGAGTCAGGCAGCAGAGAATGCTGTCATGTATGGATTAAAGACTTCCGCTGTTTTCTGGTCCCACTATAAAAGTATCATTTCCAAAGATAAGAGGCATGAATGGCAAAGAAAAAGTATTCTTTTAAGAGTTATTAAGTAAATATGAGAAGAATATTTGATCAAAATTTTCTTGGACAATTAATTAGCAATCAGCATGCCATTTCTACAAACATTAACAGAATCATAACTTTTTCAGATAGCCAAATATTTCATTCATTAGCCCCCCTCTTTCCTTGATATTATAATAAAGAACTCTTTCTGTGTTTTGCAAAGTAGCAGCAAAAGTAGAATGGATAAAAGTCCAACATTTGCTGCATCTATTTCTGTAACACATCTCCCACATTATACATACAAGCTTAAGCTTCCAGACTGTGGTTAATTTTAAATCTAGTCAATATGGCAGCCCACCCACGTTTCCAGGCTTAAAATATAACGTCTTTCATAACTGCTTCTTCACACCTTGCAGAATTCATACATGCTTGCCCTCATACTAAGGATATTTCTCCAACCAGCTTCTGCTTACATCATCCTCCAAAGATTTGCTTGGTTCTTTTGTACTGATGTTATCCACTGGAACTGGATTTCCTCCGCAAAAAAATGAGTAATCTGTCATACACTACAGATGTACACGAAATAGAATTCTAGAAATGCCCTCTGCCTCCTGTAAGGACAAAATTTGGTTTTTCAGATGAAAAGTAAAACCAAGGATAAGATATTCTGAGATCTTAAGCAATCTTAAGTTATAAGATGAGAATGAATTTTTCCTAGTAGATGTCAGACACAAACCTGCCGGTCATAAAAACACCTTAGTGGAACAGTTACGGTAAGAAGGCCATGAAGAAAGGGGAAAATTGGGCTAAAATTTATTTTCTTGCGATGAATATTCTCATATGTTGCTGAAAGGAAAATGAATTATTTCATTGGGGGAAAATAATATTACCGTATTTATTAAAATCCAAAACATACATATCTTTTGATTCAGCAACCTGACTTCTGGTTGTTTTGCTGAAAAAAGAGATGCAAACACTAACATGTAAAGACACCCTATATTGTACTTATGTTTAATTGCATATATTTGTGGTGGCAAAAATTGGAGAAGAAACCCGTTTTCCATAAATAAGAGAATGGCTGAATAAATTATGGTACGCCATGGACGATCACACCATTATTTTTAAGCGTGACTTAGAATTACTTGTTTATAATGGCGGATGGCCATTATATACACTGTAAAGCAATTCTGTTTTGATGAAACAAATTAATAAATAAATCTCCCTGTCAACTTGAACTTCTGTGCATCTTATTGAGTAAAAAGAGTTAAAAAATTACATTCAGCTGATGACGACATTAATAAATAAACAGATGTTAAAAAAGTAAAATAAGATTTATTTCCTTGGACATTTCTTGAAAAAATGGGAATAGGAACTTTGTTGCTTTAGTTCTTGATCAAGCGGACTTTCCCTTTCTATCATTTTGCTACTACAGAGACTCTAGGGGGAAGGGGGAAAGAGGAAAGAGGAGAGGATGAGAAGGTCTTTGGCCCCCTCTATACTTCTCCAAGTGGCCTATGTGAGTAATACCCTCAGGATCCTCTGATGGTAATATTTGAAGCAAGAGGCCCTCAGAAGCCTTGGGCCTGAGCCACCTGCCCTGGCCCAGTTTACTACAGACTTCTGCTTTAGTTTATCAGCACAAGCCTAGCTTTTCACAACAGAGTAGAACTTGATTCCCAAGATTCTGTTCCTTATGCTGAGATAGTCCTTGGGAATCTCACAGGATGCCAAGGCTATATTCAAGCGTTCCTGCATCCCAGGCACAAAGCATCCAAGAGAATGATAGTCCCTACCGTGAACAAGGAAAACAATAATGTGGCTCTTCCACAAAGCAATATATGTGACCAACAGACACAAAGGCCACATGGCTGGCCAGCTCACAGCACAGACTCCAGAGCATGCAGGGCGTGCTAATGCACAGATGTGTCTCCAGGGCTGCCCTGGGGGAAATGACAGGTTTCCTCTGTAGCTTCAAGAGAACTTGATGCCATTAAAGCATTCTCTAAAGTTTGGGATAAGTAAACATATTTTTTGTAAATTTTTAACAACTGCTTACTGAACATCCCCAGATGCAAGGCGCTAGGATGGCCACGGGGAATATACAGATGAGGAAGATGCTGCCCTTCATCCAGAAGCTTAGCCAGCTGGAGCTGGAGCTCCATTAATATACGTTACACAGATGGCATGGAGGAGGTGCTGTAATAGAAGCCAGGTACTTTGGAAACGCTGGGGCAAGAGGGTTAATCCTGAATTCAGAAAAAAAGCAAAGGCTTTGAGGGCCAAGGAAACAACCATATAAAGAAAAGCATTTCAAACTACAATTGAAATGGATAAACCACAAGGTTCTACTGTAGAGCACAGGGAACTATATTCAATATCCTATGATAAACCATAATGGAAAAGAATATGAAAAAGAATATACATATATATGTGTGTGTGTGTATAACTGAATCACACTGCTGTACAGTAGAAATTAACCCAACATTGTAAATCAACCATAACTCAATAAAATAATTATTTTAAGAAACACAATTTAAATGCATCAAGAAGTCTCACTCTTTAAATAAACTTCTTAATAATTTTCTGGTAAATGTGAAAAAGCCTCTTCAGAAAGAGGCAGAAGGACACTGATGTGAACAGAACCTCTGTACTGGGATCCAGACCTGTTCAGGGGACATGGGAGCTGCTGTCTCTTACTTTCAGTTGCAGACCCGAACCTACCATGAGGTGGAGTCGCTCCTCCCACAATGGGTTCACGCTAAAGCATGGGGGCCAGAAGGGTGAAAAATGGTGACAGACCAAAGTCATTTACGGTTGCCAGTGTGCTGATGCTGTACCAGAAAATCCTGCACCAGGCAGGCAAAGGAGCCACTGAGCATGCAACTGCCTTATCCACGGTACTACGTAATAACATGAGAGCAAGGCTTGTGAACTGTAAAGCTACTGGTGACTACTGGGATGTGAGCAGACCACCTGCATTCGGACTTGAGGTGACCGAAAGGCAACTTCCAAAGTACCGCGTGGGTGGAGGATATTTAATGACGTTACATGGGAAGTGTCATGGCAACCACATTTATTCTAAATGGGGAACACATTTAAACTCAGATTTTAAGATGGTCATCTTCTGGCCAAGCAGGTTTTTAAATGTCTTTCCCATCAATAAAGAGGCAAAAAAGGACAGTGATGCCAGCAGAGAGGAACACAGCCACCAAAGAGAATTAAGAAACAGCCTCCCAAGGCAATAGAAATGAAAGCAAAAATAAATAAATGGGACCTAATCAAACTTAAAAGCTTTTGTACAGCAAAGGAAACCATAAACAAAACAAAAAGATAACCTATGGAATGGGAGAATATATTTGCAAATGCTGCGAATGACAAGGGCTTAATTCAAAAATATACAAACAGCTCATACAACTCAATAACAACAAAAAAACCCAACCCAATCAAAAATGGGCAGACCTAAATACACATTTCTCCAAAGACATACAGATGGCCAACAGCCACATGAAAAGATGCTCAACATCGTCAATTAGAGAAATGCAAATCAAAACTACAATGAGGTACCACCTCACACTGGTCAGAATGGCCATCATTAAAAAGTCTACAAATAACAGGGACATTCTTGGTGGCACAGTGGGTGGGAATCCGCCTGCCAGTGCAGGGGACACGGGTTTGAGCCCGGGTCCAGGAAGATCCCACATGCTGTGGAGCAACTAAGCCTGTGCACCACTACTACTGAGCCTGTGCTCTAGAGCCCACGAGCCACAACTACTGAAACCCGCATGCCTAGAGCCTGTGCTCCACAACAAGAGAAGCCACCGCAATGAGTAGCCTGCGGACCACAAAGAAGAGCAGCCCCTGCTCGCCGCAACTAGAGAAAAACCTGCGCACAGCAAGGAAGACCCAACGCAGCCAAAAATAAATTAATTAATTAAAAATTTATTTTTAAAAAAAGTCTCCAAGTAACAAATGCTGGAGAGGATGTGGAGGAAAGAGAAAAGAACCCTCCTACACTGTTGGTGGATATGTAAATTGGTGCAGCCACTATGGAAAACAGTATGGAGGTTCCTTAAAAAACTAAAAATAGAACTACCATACGATCCGGCAATCCCACTCCTAGGCATATATCCAGAAAAGACGAAAACTCTAATTCGAAAAGATACATGCACCCCTATGTTCATAGCAGCGCTGTTCACAATAGACAAGACACGGACACAACCTAAATGTTCTTCAACAGATAAATGGATAAAGAAGATGTGGTATATATACATAATGGAAAACTACTCAGCCATAAAAAGAATGAAATAATGCCATTTGCAGTAACATGGATGGATGTAGAGATTATCATACTAAGTGAAGTAAGTCAGACAGAGAAAGACAAATACCATATGATATCACTTACATGTGGAATCTAACATGTGATACAAATGGACTTATTTACAGAACAGAAATAGACTCACAGACATAGAGAACAAATTTATGGTCACCGGAGGGGAAAGGGGGTGAGGGAGGGGGTAAATTAGGAGTTTAGGATTAGCAGATACAAAGTACTATATATAAAATAAATAAAGAACAAGGTTCTACTGTATAGCCCAGGGAACTATATTCAATATCCTGTAGTAAACCATAATGGAAAATAATATGGAAAAGAATATACATATATATATATGTATAAACTGAATCACTCTGCTGTACACTTGAAACTAAGACAAGATTGTAAATCAACTATACTTCAATAACAAAAAAAAGAAACAGCCCATCCAGACCAGAGAGGTAGAGAATTGTTTCACATAGCCATTTTCAAAAGCAGGGAGCCAGTAGTTTGCCATGCACATTAGGGAAAAGGAAAGCCTCGCATTAATGTAATCTTGTTCTTAGTACTTAAACACTATTCTTGAAAAGTGCATAGGTTAAGAGTAACCTATAACCCATGAGTAATTAGGGCTCTGAATTAAGAAGCCTCCCAGTAGAACAAAACCAAAGTGGACCATTCAGGACCTGGAGGAGAAGCTAGTCTAACCAGACTCAGTCACAGTCACTAAAGGTTACCTATCACTAGACCTTGGTGAGGAGGAACTGAGAACTGGTCAAAATCTAGCACGCGGGCTTCCCTGGTGGCGCAGTGGTTGAGAGTCCGCCTGCCGATGCAGGGGACACGGGTTCGAGCCCTGGTCTGGGAGGATCCCACATGCTGCGGAGCAACTAGGCCCGTGAGCCACAACTACTGAGCCTGCGCGTGTGGAGCCTGTGCTCCGCAACGGGAGAGGCCACAACAGTGAGAGGCCCGTGCACTGCGAAGAAGAGTGGCCCCCGCTTGCCACAACTAGAGAAAGCCCTCGCACAGAAACGAAGACCCAACACAGCCAAAAATAAAAATAAATAAATTAAAAGAAGGCTCAACATTAAAAAAAAAAAAAATCTAGCACGCATACTCAGAGTTTGTGGCCAATAGTTAGGTATACTGCATCACTCCAATTACCAAAGCAGTGTCTCACAGCATCCCAAGCAAAGAACCTCAGTGGTTAACGTCCGGATACCTGGAGCAAGACGATAACACTACCTAAGTATTGTATCAACGCTCTGTTCCCAAAGGGAGCAACAGCAGGACCTCTGGGTTTCTGGTGCAGTGTTCTCCTGATGAAGCACGTTTCTATGTGAGCTTGCTCAAATTAGAGCAGATATTAAGCACGTATAGAAAAATGATGTCTCCAAACTATCAAATGAGATTTCAGTTGAACAAACCTTTCCTGAGCTATGTGTAGGATGCTGTGCCAACCGCTGGGATTACACAGACTTTCGAAACAAACGCCGTGCTCCAAACGCAAGGTAAGCCCATGAGGAAAAAGATGCCATGAGACGGAACAGGCGCCCGAAGAGAAGCAGAACTCAGAACATAGTGTGGGACTGGGTAAGGTCATGGTCAGTGACCAGGGAGAGGTTAAAGAAGGTGTCTGTGAGCTCCAAAGAGACACATAGTGACCACCAAGAATGACAGCTCTGCAGCTCTAGACATCAAATATTGATTGAGAGTCAGCGCAGGGACTGGTGTAGGTGTCAGGAATTAAATATACTAAGTGAAGTCAGTCAGACAAAGACAGTTATCGGAAGATATCACTTACATGTGGAATCTAAAAAAATGAGACAAATCAACTTATTTACAAAACAGAAACAGACTCAAAGACATAGAGAACGAACTTATGGTTACCAAAGGGGAAAGGAGGGGGAGGGATAAATTGGGAATTTGGGATTAACAGATACACACTGGTATATATAATATAGATAAACAAGGACCTACTGTATAGCACAGGGAACTATATTCAATATCTTGTAATAACCTATAGTGAAAAAGAACCTGAAAAAGAATATATATATATTATTTTTTTTATATATATATATATATATATATATATTTGAATCACTTTGGCCCAGGGACAGCTTATCCCTAGAGAGACTGCTGGAACTGGTTATCTTAGAATAGAGAAAAGTAGTGATTTAATGAGTATCTTCAAGACTATGATTTTTTTACTTTCTAGGCTCATTTTGAGTAGTTTTAAACCCTCAGAGGTCATACAACAAGAAAAAAGTGTGTGTATATAAAAAACAAAAATAAATAAACAAATAAAAATATTACCTCTAACACCAACTATCAGAAAGCTAGAGGCAGGGAACCTAGCCACACAGCCCAGACTGCTTGTCTCAGTAGGTTTAGCTCCTTTTCAGTACTGATAAAACAATGCCTCTTTTTTTGACTGTGGAGCCCCTAGCTAGTGGTACACGTAGCTATCTACACGCCTGTCTCCTCCTGGTAGACCATGAGCTGTGTGAGGGCTGTGACACAGAAAGTGACACACAAAAGTCGCTCAGCATCTGAGTGTTGAATGAATGACTCTATACAGCACCTAAAGCACCATTCTCTCCCCCCAAATAACTAATCCCTACCTTTAAAGTCCTTCAAGGGACAATGTGTCACAACCTCTAAGAATTCACATGTTCTTCCACGTGATGCATCTTAATGAAAGGCTAATGTTAGAACATTTCCTTGCTGTACGACCTCTGAAAGCTTAAAACTATTCAAAATAAGCCTAGAAAAAAAAATGATAGTCTTGAAGATACTCATTAAGCCACCACTTTTCTCTATTCCAAGATAACCAATTCCCACAGAAAATAAGACACAAGAGATAAAGGGACCGGTGTCTCTCTGGAGACATTTTGAACTTCGCCAAACCACAGTTTATCTTGAGTCCTGATCTGATACACAATCAAAACAAGAATATCACGATTAGTTAACCCCATAAATATCATTATGTTTATCTTTTTTTTTTTTTTGCATTACGCGGGCCTCTCACTGCTGTGGCCTCTCCCGCCGCGGAGCACAGGCTCCGGACGCGCAGGCTCAGCGGCCATGGCTCACGGGCCCAGCCGCTCCACGGCACGTGGGATCCTCCCAGACCGGGGCACGAATCCGTGTCCCCTGCATCGGCAGGCGGACTCTCAACCACTGCGCCACCAGGGAAGCCCTATCATTATGCTTAATAGAGTCTTCATTCCACTGTCCCCCAAACAAGTTTTTCTATGCCATTTGGTAGGCACAAGCATGTAAAGTTTAAAAAAATGTCATCTGTCCCATCTCTTGGAGAGGAAATAATGAGAACTGAAATGGCTAAAGGGCAAAAGAAGTAACAAGAGGAGAAAACACATCTGAAAGGATCTAAGAACTTACTAATGAACCCCAGAAACACTTAGAATTGACTGTGTTAACCCGATGTATTGTCGATGGTTAGTCTGATTTTGATGTTAAGCTGCTATTGCCTCAAACATTCCAGGGATTCACAGTGAACCTGAGATGGGCATCGATCCGTGTTTGGTTGCCTCATACCCAAGCCTTGTTTCTAAGGGCACCACACATTTCTTTCAGGGTTGATTCAACTTCGGGTGTAATCTGGAGCGGCTCTGAATCCAGTTCCCTGACCTCCCCTCCCCCTGCCACGGGGCAGCTATGGAACCCACACTCAGTCAGATACCTGCCTGGGATTCAGGTCCTGAGCAGAGTGCCTAGGTGACTAACACGACTGAGGTTCATCCATTTGATCACCAGCCCCCTGACCAGACTGCTCTGCTGTAAGATAACATTATTCCTGCTTCCTGCTCTCTGGAGGGGAGCCGGTTCCCGCCATATTCAAGTCTGGTGACTGAGACATCCTGTAAATTCTGCGCTCTCCTAGTGGCCATCCAATAAACGGCCTTTCCTTTAGGTTAGTCAAGGCTGGGGTTTTGGTTTGTCTGTTTGTTTTTGCTACCCTAAATTTTTAATATTTTCACATTACATTATAGTCAGCCTTTTTTGGTCTTTACTTTTTACTTTATTGTTTTTTATTGACATATAGCTAATTTACAATGTTGTGTTAGTTACAGGTGCACAGCAGAGTGATTCAGTTAGTCACATAAACATATATTTAATCTTTTTCAGAATCTTTTCCATTATAGGTTATCACAATATACTGAACATGGTTCCCTGCGCTATACAGTAGGTCTTTGTTGTTTATCTATTTTATATACAGTAGTGTATATCTGTTAATCCCATACTCCCAATTTATCCTCAGTTTCGTTATGAGTAAGACGAATGTGGGCTAGTACTTGCTGTCCTCCTGGGAAAGGGTGAGTGTAAGGCTGCGGGAGAGGCAGGACACCTGTTCTCGTGTTACTTTAAAATCATCTGGCAGCTTGAATCTGCCAATGAGTATATGCAAACCATGCTGGGGAACTCCTGCCTCATTCTCCTTTCCTACTTTCTTTTTCTCTGTCCCGGTTAAGGTCCAGTTAAAGATGCATGTTAGGCAGGTTCATACTGAGAAACTGGTGAGAAGACCATCCAATGTCTTTCTATAATCTGTCTTAAATCCTAGCAAAAATCAATAGTTACATCAAAGCTACTGTTGAGCAATTCTTTCCAAAATAATGTGTGACTAGGTGATCTCTCAAGTGATAGTCTGTGGGCTATCTTAGTAGCACTAGCAGCGCACTGAAAACAGAGAGTTAAGAGAACAACATTAATGGAAACTGAATGGAACATACAGACTTAAACCTATCTGCATAAAATAGTCTCAAAACAGAAAATCTGAGCATCAGGAAGCTCCTAGCAGGACAAAAAAAACAAAACAAAAAAAACCTACTTAGCAAACAAGACAATTCCCAGCTGTAGCACTTTCACATTTGGGAACCTGGTTTACAGTCTTGTGAATAGAAAGACATATGAAAAGAATAATTAAAAGACATCAGAGATGAGTGTCAACAAATGTGGCTATAAATATCTTCCATGAGAATGTTGAATTTCCTTCGGTAAAGTATTAGAGAGTGGATAGTATTAGTTAACAATGGGAGAGATCAAAATTAAGAAAATGGAGGTAATATTCCAGAAACCAAAGCAATCCCAGGAGTTTCACAGTGTTATTATGGCCTCACCACTAATCCCAGAGACTCAAGAAGTCAGAAAGGTTTTTGGACGGATGAGAATACTGCTGCCCTTCAGTCGTCCCCACAGCAAGAGTGCCAGCCTCTTTCCTTACTTACCAACATCACAGCAATACTGTTTCAAATACTGTTGACAATAGGGAGCATTTTAAATGCTCAGAATTTCCATTCCCAGCAATATAGCAAACTACATAGTTTGAAATCCGAATAAACACCAAAATATTCTGGATAAAGTATAAAAGACAATCTTGTAAAAGAATAGCTGAGCTATAAGTAATTAAAATGGAAATATCAGAGGATAACAGAAAAGTGAAAACACATTATTAAAGGTTAAGCCAGAACTGAAACCAGTAACTACTTTAAAGGTATTTTTCCATCACCAATTTCTGGGAAGGAGGGGGAGGGTGGAGGTGTCTAGAGTACAGGTCTCATACAGATGGCCAACAGGCACATAAAAAGATGTTCAGCACCCCTAATTATTAGAGAAATGCAGATCAAAACTACAATGAGGTATCACTTCACACCTGTCAGAATGGCCAACATCGAAAAGTCTGTAAACAATAAATGCTGGAGAGGGTGTGGAGAAGAGGGAACCCTCCTACACTGCTGGTGGGAATGTAAATTGGTACAGCCACTATGGAGAACAGTACGGACGTTCCTTAAAAAACTAAAAATAGAGCTACCATATGATCCAGCAATCCTACTCCTGGGCATACATCTGGAGAAAACCATAATTCGAAAAGATACACGCACCCCATTGTTCACTGCAGCACTATTTACAATAGCCAGGACATGGACAACCTAAATGTCCATCACTGGATGTATGGATAAAGAAGATATGGTACATACATACAATGGAATATTACTCAGCCATAAAAAAGAACAAAATAATGCCATCTGCAGCAACACGGATGGACCTAGAGATTGTCAGACGGAGTGAAGTAAGTCAAAGAGAGAAAGACAAATATCATATGATATTGCTTGGATGTGGAATCTAAAAAAATGGTACCAATGAACTTATTTATAAAATAAAAATAAACTCACCAAGCAAACTTGTGGCTGCCAAAGGTGGGGGGAAGGGATAAACTAGGAGTTTGGGATTAACAGATACACACTCTTATGCTTAAAATAGATAAACAACAAGGACCTACTATATAGCACAGGGAACGATATTCAGTATCTTGTAATAACCTATAATGGAAAAGAATCTGAAAAAGAGTATATATGCATATGTATATATATACACACACATATGTATATGTATAACTGAATCACTTCGCCATACCCATGAAACTAACACAACATGGTAAATCAACTACATTTCAATTAAAAAAAAAAAAGAGTATGGGTCTTGGATCTGTATCAGGAGAAAAGTCAAAATAGAGGCAATTGCATGAAAACTGGGCTCCCAAGGGCTCTGCCCTTTTTGAAGTAGAAAAAAAGTTCCATATAAAGGGAAATGGCCAAGAAAACTGTCCCTCTTGACTCTGATATTGAGTGAAGGATAAAATAGCCTCCTTGAAAAGCTGTACTCATAAGCCACCAGACCCTCCCCCTCTGGGATTTCAGGTCCTAACTTACACTCTGCATGATTACCAGAAATCCAAAGCCAATGAATTAATTTAAACCAGTCCTATTTCCCTTAAAACAAATCTAAATCTTCCACGGAGAAACACACCCTCAAACCAGACCTTACAGAATTCCGACAGATAACAATTTTAAAAAATTAGATTATATGAAAAAGCAAGACACCATGAGTGAGAGTCAGCAGAAAGAATACATGGTACAACCTGTCAAGACTTCATGTGTTGGAATTATTAGAATCAAAATATAAACTGTCTGCTATCAAAAACATTAAAGAGGAAACTGAATACATAAGCAAAGAATATGTGACGATGAAAATGAAGCTGATGTGAAAAAGAACCAAACAGAACTTTCTGAAATAAAAAATATAATTATTCAAGTGAAAAATTTATTGTGTTGGTCAACTAGCTAATAAGACACGAAACTGGGAAAATAACCAGCTGAAACAGAAAAAAAAACTAAAAAAAGAAAAAATGTGTAAAGAAGGTTAAGAGGCGGGACTTCCCTAGTGGTCCAGTGGTAAAGAATCCGCCTTCCAATGCAGGGGACGCGGGTTCAATCCCTGGTCGGGGAACTAAGATCCCACATGCTGCGGGGCAACTAAGTCTGTGCGCCTCAACTACTGAGCCCATGTGCCTCAACTAGAGAGAGAAAACCTGCACACCAAAACTAGAGAGAAGCCTGAGTGCTGTAACAAAGAGACAGTGTGCCACAACGGAAGATCCCACATGCCTCAACAAAGCTCCCATGTGCCACAACTAAGACCCAACACAGCCAAAAACATAGGAAAATAAATAATTTTTTTTTAAAAAGTAATACTGAGGAGTTGTATTGAGACAAAATTAAAAAGAAAAAAAAGGTTAAGAGGCATGAAGGGTAAAGATAAAGGAATAACATATATAATAGGAATTCCAGAAAGAGATAATATTGAGAATGAAGGAGAAAAAACATGTAAAGATATCATGCCTAAGAGTTTTCCAGAATGGATATAATATACAAACTCCCAGCTTCAGGAAGCAGAATAAATAAAAAGTAGGATTTTTTTTTAAAAAGCACAAAAATAAATAAACTAAACATAGAATACAGTAAAACTTCAGAATTCCAAAGGCAAAGAGAGAATCTGAAGAGTAGTCAGACAAGTCAGCCAGCATAGTGAATGAAGAGAAGGGACGGTGAAAAATGAAGAAGGAATAGAAAAGATAAGGGAAGAATATTATGGAAGAGAAGGGAGGAAAATGGGGAAAAAACAGCTGAAACCAAAACAGTGCTGATTAACAAACACGGGGCAGAGTGAAAGCTGAAAAAGCCTGAGGCCACTGCGAGGTAGGGGCTGCTCCTGAAATCTGATATTAAGCCTGAAAGACTAATGCAGTTTCAGATTGGTAGCACCCAGATTCCGGACAGAAAGAAGTTAATAAAATCCTCCTTACTATAGGTCTCAGGATTCCCAGGTATGAAGTTCATTCTATTACAACCTCGTAAAGAACACCACCAAACATAGAACAACTACCACGAAGGAAAGCCAGCAGAACAACAGATCTAGATGCCCAAAGATGTCAAATATTATCATGATCAGATACTAATAAAAATTATCATATCTGAAACGGTTAAAAAAATTTAAATGGTAATAAAACTCACAAAGGAATTTACAATGGAATATTACCCTTAAAAAAGGAAAGAAATCCTGACATATGCTACAGCATGGATGAACCTTGACGCCATGATGCTACGTGAAATAAGCCAGACACATAAAGACAGATATTGTAGGATTTCATTTATCTAAGGTCCCTAGAAAAGTCAGGTTCATGGAGACAGAAAGTAGGACGGAGGCTGCCAGAGGCTGGGGGGTGGGGGAAATGGGGATGTTTAATGGGGACAGAGTTTCAGTTTTGCAAGGTGAAAAGAGTTCCGGATTGGCTGCACAACAATGTGAACATACTTAACTGAACTGTACACTTAAAAATGGTTAAGATGGTAAAAAAAAAAAAGTTTTAGTGTATTTTACCACAACTAAAAAAATTAAAACACAAAGGGTAAAATGTTATAAAGTTGACCAGACAGATTTACAAAATAACATGAAACTTCTGAAAATGAACAATAAAATCAACTAACTTAAAAAAGTTTCTTTAACTCAATACATGATAAACATCATATAAGACACAGCTAAAAACAGTATTATTTAAAAGAAAATAGAGCTCAATAAATGATCCATAATACAGCACAGGCAAAAGAAAAATATGAAAGAGAGTTTAAGTCATAGAAAATAAAATGAGAAGGTTTAAGTAAGTCTAGTTAGAGTTTCAAAGGGGAGGAATGAAAGTGAGAGAATGTTCAAAGAAGTAATAGCTATACTTTTTCCAGATTTGATGGGAGACATGAATTCACTGACATAGAAACCACAATATATACTAAGAAGGATGAATAATAAGAAATACCACCTAGACATATTATAGCAAAACTACAGCTCTCCAAAGACAAGAGAACATCTTAAAAACAATCAGAGAAAAAAGGCATATCATCTACACAAAGCAAAAGTTAAATTGCCTACAGACTTTTTCATCTCGTATACATTCTGGTTTAAGTATATATACACACAAATACAACCATTTTGGAAAACAATTCTCTATTATCTAGTGAAATCAAAGATGCTCATACATTACTACCCAGCAGGTAGACTCCTTAAAGAAACAAAAAGCAGAAGAACAACAGCAACAAATTTTGCAGGTGAGCATCGTGAGACACGTACAAGAATGTTCACAGCAGCGCTGCTTATAATAACACGAAATTTAAAAACAACCCAAAGGGATAAAAATGTGTGATATATAATACTATTGGCACTGAAAAACATCACCTTGAAGCAATCTCACAAACAATGTTATGTAAAAATTTGTATGAGATTGATTATATGAAGTTCAAAATATGTAAAGCTAAACAATGATGTAGGGTAACATTACCTCTGGGGGAAGGCAAGAGGTGTGATCAAGGAATAAAACACAAGCAAAATAACAATGCTAGATTATGTATAGTTTTTCTTTTCACCTTACATATATGTTATTTTCATTTTAAAAAATAATAATAGCTACCAGCTTACCTTATGAATAAGTACTGTTTTGTCCCCATTTTATATATGGGAAAACTGAGGCACAGAAAGATTAAGTGGCTTTCCCAAGGTTCCAAGCTAGCACATGGTAGAGCCAAGACCAGAATCTAGGCAATCTGTTTCCATAGTAAACGGTCCTGAACACTGAGCTATTCTCCCTCTCTTTTGTATATGGGTAATATTCCATTCTAAAAAAAAAAGAATTGAAAAGGAGAAAAATGGTTGGCATTAATGCCCCAAGGACTAATGCCATCAAAAATGTTTCGCAAAAACCTAAGTATGTTGTGTGTGCATCTATATATGTGTGTGAGTGTAACAAGAAACACGCATCAAAAAGCTAATAATCAGGCCTTCCCTGGTGGCGCAGTGGTTGAGAGTCCGCCTGCCGATGCAGGGGACACGGGTTCGTGCCCCGGTCCGGGAAGATCCCACATGCCGCGGAGCGGCTGGGCCCGTGAGCCATGGCCGCTGAGCCTGCGCGTCCGGAGCCTGTGCTCTGCAACGGGAGAGGCCACAGCAGTGAGAGGCCCGCGTACCGCAAAAAAAAAAAAAAAAAAAAAGTTGTTAATCATTTTACCTGCCTTATTTTATTTTCTTCACATTTTTCTTCATTTTCTAAATTATCTGCAGTGAATGTGTGTTACTTCTATATTCAGGGGGGATAAATCAACATTATTTAAAAATACTCCTGCCCTTGGCTTTTTTTTTAAAAAAACCACATATCCTAAATCACATGGTAAATTGCATAGGAAGTCTAATTACATCTTGCCTGGCAGATAACAGACAACTCTTGAATGTTACTAGGTTCCAAAAAAAGGGCCTCCATTTTGTATCCGAAGGCAAAGAGTGTTTTAGATTCCAGCAAAAATTTTAAGAGTCTGGCACAGACTTGCTTCGGGCTGGTCTCAACATGCGCAGATTTATGTGGCGTTGGGGCAATGCCACCCCTATCCAAGGCAGAAAGGTACCCAGGAGGGGTCCTCTGTCCACAGCCACTAAGGTGAATAAGGAGAGACACAGGCGGAATTTGATGCAACGATCAAGAAACAGACTCACGATACAAAGAAATTAGCTGCCTGATTAGCAAGTTTAGAAAAACAGCCCTTAAAAGGGTGCGTGCGTGTCCTGCTGACACGCAGGAAAGCATGGGAGGCTGCAAAGGGGGTGCCTGAAAACTGCTAAGTGTGTGAGCCCGCGGGGTCACCTAACAGTTGCATCTGTTTTGTTTTCCAGAGGAAGCGGGGAAGGAACGCATTTCTGCAAAGCAGAGCTTTCTTGAAAGTGGGGGAAAAAGCTCTACAGACAGAAAATGGCAGAGTTGTTATCCAGTAGACAAAGCACTAACTAAAAGGGCAATCCATGGAAATACTGGGTCAATCCCCTGGCATCTAAGGGCCAGCGCCCAGCCTCAGGTTTTTTGTGTTTTTTTTAATTGGGGTATAGGTGCTTTACAATGTTGTGTTGTGTTAGCTTCTGCTGTACAATAAAGTTAATCAGCTTTATGTATACGTATATCCCCTCCCTCTTGGACCTCCCTCCCACCCATCAAGATCACCACAAAGCACCGAGCTGAGCTCCCTGCGCTACACAGCAGGTTCTCACTAGCGGTCTGTTTTACACAAAGCAGTGCACTTACGTCAATTCCAACCTCCTGATTCACCCCATCCCCTCCTCCACCACGTCCACACGTCTGTTCCCTACATCTACATCTCTATTCCTGCCCTGCAAATAGGTTCATCTGTACCCTTTTTCTAGATTCCACATATATGCTTTAATATATTATATTTTTCTCTTTCTGACTTACTTCACTCTGTATGACAGTCTCTAGGTTCATCCACGTCTCTACAAATGACCCAATTTCATTCTTTTTCTGGCTGAGTAATATTCCATTTGAAGTGAGGGTGGGAACAGCAGGCTCCCCCTTCCAGTAGCCCAGGCACAGTAACACTGTTATTAACAACTTAATACACCAAAACAAAAAACATATCGACTTTCTAAAGGTAATAACTCCAAAACTGCCCACTATCAGTTTCTACAGAACAACCGGAAGAGCACCGTGGAACACACACGATTCATAATCTGTCACCACCACTCCTCGGGTTACTAGCTTTGTGGATTGCAGCAAATCACTCACTTTTTCTTAGCTTTGGTTCCAGGCTTGTAAGATGGATATAATAACACCTGTCTCACAGAGCCCTTGTGAAGATAAGGTGAGACAGTGGATACATTGCCTAGCGCAGCGCTCCTGCAAATGCTCTGGAAATACTCTTTCCACTCCTGTCCCGTTTACGCACCCGCTGAGCCGCAAGCCACACCTCCCCCCCCACCACACACACACGCAGAGCCTGTGCCTCCTCAGAATGATGTAGCCTAGGAAAACAGCCTTCAAAAGTCACTGCTGTGTGGCTCACGACCTCCAAAATAAAGACGAACAACTCAAGTGTGTTAAAGTGAGTAGTGGGAGCTATCTTTTGCTTCAGATTTCACTTTAAAATTACAAATTACAAAATAGTAGCTGGAAAGGGAAACTGCTAATGAATATTTATGAAGTCCGCTAACCAGAAACAAAGACTAAAGCTGCCTTTTCTTGTCACATTAAAGTGAAAACAAACAAGACATGGAAGAGGTAGCTGGGGGGCCCAAAATGAAACTTTCATTTCAGGGACTAAGACAGGAATTCGAAGTCTGATAAAGTATATAGCTGGGACAGGGGGATACACAACCCCTAAGAATTCTAATGAACACAGTCCGCAGGGACTCGAATGGAATTCCATCTTGAACATCCAAGGGCAGTCATTTGGCTAATGGTGAACAGATCTAACTCTTGGCTTCCAAGCCAAAGAAGACTGAAAAACTTAAATAAAAATTAAGAACAAGAGGTTGAGAAATGTTTCTTTTTAATGAAGTACAGTCTCATACTTTATCAACTTCAGTTTTTGTCAAAGACAACCAACCATAAGTCATCCTTGGGCCAATAACCTGGTGGAATATAGTGAATAGAGACTGAAATGTCTTGGTTACTTTATGCTGGGTATGTGTGCTTGGTTTTTATCTCTCTTTTTTTTTTTAATATTTACTTGGCTGTGCCGGGTCTTAGTTGCAGCATGCGGGATCTTAGTTGCACCATGCGGGATCTAGTTCCCTGACCAGGGGTCGAACCCGTGTCCCCTGAACTGGAAGCACGGAGTCTTAACCACTGGACCACCAGGGAAGTCCCTGGTTTTTACTTCTGAGTTTCACTGAAGACTGAGTGGGGCAACTGAATTTCCTATTCTGAAAAATGAACATCATCATGATACATCGCCAAGAGTCAGAACTCGGAAGTAAGTACATTTGGTTTAAGAACAGGCAAAAAAACCCAAAAAAACAAAAAACTTTTGAAGGGCACAGGCTAGGCTGGGGTAAAGGAAAGCTTTTCTTTCCATGTAAGTTTGAAGCTTTAAAACTGGACTACAGTGTATGAAACTTATGAAAAACCTGAAAGTAACTAAAAATCTATCAGATCTGCTCAAGATCTCTTCAAAGAAAAGGGAGATTTGACAGAAGAGATTTGATCGCGGCAATAGGAACAAAAATTTTAAAAGCCTTTTCATGTTTGTACCTCAGAGGCTTATTAAACTGTTCTTATATTACAGTACTTCGTCCACTTTAAAGTATGTATGAATCCCTGGGCATCTTGTTAACATGTAGATTCTGATTAAGCAGGTCTGGGGTGAGGCCTGAGCTTCTGCATTTTTAGCAAGCTCCCAGGTGATGCCCACACAGCTGGTCTGTAGATAACACTTTCAGTAACAGTTTAGTAAATAAAATAGAAGCCAGAAGATTTGAGTTTCAGTGCCTGCTGTCACCTTAACACATTAAGATGTGAGGGCATGGCCCCAAGCTCAGTTTTCTTCTTCTTTTTTTTTTTTTGCGGTACGTGGGCCTCTCCCTTCGCGGAGCACTGGCTCCAGACGCGCAGGCTCAGCGGCCATGGCTCACGGGCCCAGCCGCTCCGCGGCATGTGGGATCTTCCCGGACCGTGGCACGAACCCGTGTCCCCTGCATTGGCAGGCGGACTCTCAACCACTGCGCCACCAGGGAGGCCCCCAGTTTTCTTCTTTGATAGATAATAGCTTACCTTGATACCTTATGGGTCATTGTGAAGTTCAAATTAAAGAACATGCAAAAGCACTTTGTGAAGTGCAAAGAACAAAGAATAGCAGTATTATTACAGTTATTAAAAAGGTCATAAAGGATAAATAACTTGCTGATGAACGCAAAGTGAGAGGCAGAATTAGGCTTAAAACCTATACCATCTGGTCTTAAAGTTCTTTGAGCTTTAATGTGTTGCAACTTAAGGTAAGTTTTATTTCCATCCATGTTGCTGAAATGTGTTTCCAGAATACATTTCCCTTCTTATGTTAATGCATATATTACATTGAAAATTTACATGTGGGGATGATCCCAGCATGCCTATTTCCCCAGGCGAGTGGTGGTCACACTGACTGCTGTACTGTTCCCTGATGCCCCAGGGGGTGAAAATAATACTATGCACACACAGTCTACATAACACCATTGTCAAACTGGGTACAATGTATTGTAGACTCGTATAAATGCCCACCCATGCAAGAGAATTTCGACATGGTCCTGATTACTATGGGCTGGAGTAATTGAGGAAGGCTTTGCGGATGAGGTGTGCTCAAAAGGAACGGAATGGCTTGGATAGCTTAGAAAGGCAAAGATGACGCTGAGCAAAATCAGAGAGGAACTCGATTTCATGAGCTGCTTGTGAGAGCACACACAGTCTCAGGCTCTGTATTCGATAACCAGATCAAGATCGTCTTACGTCTGAAATTGACATGCACACACTGCTATATATAAAATAGATAACCAGGGACTTCCCTGGTGGTCCAGTGCTAAAGAATCCGCCTACCAGTGCAGGGCACGTGGGTTCAATCCCTGGTCCGGGAACAAAGATCCCACATGCCAGGGTCAACAAAGCCTGCGTGCCACAACTACAGAGTTTGCGTGCCTCAACTAGAGAGCATGCGTGCTACAAACTACAGAGCCCACGCGCCCTGGAGGCCCTGTGCCACAACTAGAGAGAGAAAAACCGCACGCCACACCTAGAGAAGCCCACACGCCGCAAAGAAAGATCCCGCATGCCTCAATGAAGATCCCACCTGCCCCAACTAAGACCCTACTCGGCCAAATAAACAAGTAAATAATGAGTTAAACATTGAATTCAAAAAAAGTACGATAGAAATGTGAGGCAATATAAGAAAAAATAGATAACCAACAAGGACCTACTGTATAGCACAGGGAACTCTGCTCGACATTATGTAACAACCTAAATGGAAAAAGAATTTGAACAAGAATAGATAGATACACGCATATGTATAACTGAATCACTTTGCTGTACACCTGAAATTAACGCAACATTGTTAAACAACTATACTCCAATATAAAACGTTAAAAATTTATTTTAAAAATAAAATATTAAAAACATAAATTATACAGCTTATTTCACAGAGGCCATATCTCCCCAGATAATGAAACATTCTATCTCTTGAAGTAGCAAAATAAAAGTAACACCTGCTAATAATAGAAAAAAGTATCAGCCATAGTTACACCACCTTTAAAGGGCCAATGTTAACATTTTGGTGCATTTACATCCAGTCTTCTTTGATGCATATACATTGTATATTTGCATAGAGTGTATATATACATACATATATATATATATGAAAATATGAAACTGGAATCATATTGTTTGTATAGCTTTGTACTCTGCTCTTCTAAATTAACTTGTTAACAAAATTTTCCAGACTTCAAAAAAAAAGAAAATCTTTTTTTTAAGTGTCTTTTTTTTTTGTTCTTTGGGTTTTTTAAATTTATTTTTGGCTGCGTTGGGTCTTCGTTGCTATGTGCGGGCTTTCTCTAGTTGCAGTGAGCGGGGGCTACTCTTCGTTGCCGTTGCCGTGCCCGTGCTTCTCATTGCAGTGGCTTCTCTTGTTGCAGAGCACAGGCTCTAGGCATGCAGGCTTCAGTAGTTGCAGCACGCGGGCTCAGTAGATGTGGCACAGGGGCGCTAGAACATAGGCTCAGTAGTTGTGGCGCACAGGCTTAGTTGCTCTGCGGCATGTGGGATCTTCCCGGACTAGGGCTCGAACCCGTGTCCCCTGCATTGGCAGGCGGATTCTTAACTACTGTGCCACCAGGGAAGTCCCCAAAAAAGATAATCTTGTGTTAGAACACCGAGGCCATCTCCACTGCTGCGGCAGGGGGAGAGGCCAGGAATACCAGGGTAAAGGTTGTGTATGTTTTCCCTCATGAGACAGAGAGCCATCTGAAGAGTTTTAATATGGCAGTAAGGAATGAAATTGGCTATTTCAATGGGATATACCGCAGAGAGTACTGACGACATGGGATCAGTAGGAATACATGTAAAACTCATGTTTCCATTAATGGATGCATTTAATCAAGTGACATCTTAAACAGAACCTCTATCTACCTGTGTATGCTTAAAAAATTAAAATAATCAATGAATTAAAGCAGAGCTGCTATACACATATTGTTGGCTGTCACTAGCACAGTTAGAAATTATTATTTGGCCAGTCTTACTTAATTTGAAACCTCTAACTTCCTACTGGAGTACAATGCAAATCCCAGACATCATATAATTTTACCTATAAATTCTTCACCCAAGAATCTTTCACAGATAAGAATGCAGCACCATTACTGCTATTAGCAAAATCATATAATCATAATCCTTATACTGATCGCTAAATAATATTCACTTTGTTCAAATTTCCCCAAATATCTCACAAATATTTGATGTTTCAGACTTTTTTGTTTTTCTCTTCCCTTTATCAATGGAATTTTAGATTAAAAAATATTTAAAATAAGACTGCTTTTAACGTGTTTGTGCATGTTTTAAAAATAAATAAATAAAGCAGAACTGCTTTAGGTCAAGGTGTGATGGGGCCCCCAGGCTGGGGGCCTCAGAGGTTGAACCCTCAGAGGTTGAACCCTTAGGTCTGCTGGGTTTCTTTTGAGAGAAGATACCATAGTGTGATGAGAATCTAAAATAGGATGCTGCGATTAGAGATCCAAAGGGAATCCATGCAGACATAGTTCTATGAGAGAAGAACAGACCATTTTTGGCTGTGATGGAAGCACAGGCAGGCATTTTGGCCCGGAGTCCAAGGCTCCTTCTCCCAGCTCATTCTGTCTCTGCCTATGACTATTTGACAAGACATGCCAAGGAGAAAATGCAAAATCCAATATACTTACTAGTAACTGAGAAACATCTTAGTGGCTTCCTCTTATCTTTCGACTCTGAGGACTTAAAAGAACATTAAAAACCTAGTCCCCATCTTTAATCTTATCTCTAAGCCATTAATTGATTGAAAAAGATGTTCTCCAAAGTTCCACACTTCCTGCTGGGGTTCTAAAGCCCTTCAGAGTGATTTAATACTCATGAGTGCTCATTTTAACAATGTCATGCCAAGATCCGAGTCTCAAAAGAACTTAACACTGGATATAGATAAATGGCCCAGGATGGTAGGCTTTAGTTTATTTTTATATAGAATATAAAGAGATGACATACAGTAAGATTGAAAATTGTGATAATACCTGTCAGATTTTTAAATGGACAGAAAGACACCTATTCAAAGAAAAAGATTTACTAAATTATCAGAGAACCACATGCGAGGTGCCTATGAACATTTTCAAAGATACCATAAAGCAATTTAGTTAAAAAGAAAATGAAAGTGGTCAAACAGTAGTTATCTTCCATTTGCAAAACAGAACATATGTGTCTGAGTTTCTAGGAAGCATCATTTCTGAAATCTGATATCAGAGAATCACAGAGTTCAGAGTTCTCCATACATTCTCTGGGAAGCATCTCAGTGATTCAGGACTGAATGTTGTCTTGTCTTTTTTTTGAAGATTTTTAAACATATATATTTTACAAGCCCCTTCCTGTGTTTTATTGCCCAAGAACAGAGGAATTCCCTTAATACAAACCCAACTATCTTCCTCCTTTAATTTATGTCCATTTGCTCATGTTGTCCTCTGTGAACATGGACAAAACACACCCAATAGTCCCCTCATAGAAGACTTCCACTTACTTGAAGCTAGAAGGCAAGTTACCTGTCAATCTTCCAATCTTAATTCCAGAGCTTTTCATTTTTTTTCCCATAGGACTTTCTATTCACCTCTTTCATGACTTCAGGTTCCCTTTAGAACCCTGCCCAGTTTCTTCATGTACTCAATAAAAGAAAACTAACAAGGAAGAAGAATTATTTAAATGTACAGGTGATGCATCTTTGATTAACCTGATCCTCTACTAAAATAAATATTGTCATAAAAATGACATTAAAATACATTCTGGGGGCTTCCCTGGTGGCGCAGTGGTTGGGAGTCCGCCTGCTGATGCAGGGGACACGGGTTCGTGCCCCGGTCCGGGAAGATCCCACATGCCGCGGAGCGGCTGGGCCCGTGAGCCATGGCCGCTGAGCCTGCGCATCCGGAGCCTGTGCTCCGCAACGGGAGAGGCCACAACAGTGAGAGGCCCGAGTACCGCAAAACAAACAAACAAACAAACAAAAAAAACATTCTGTATTGTAATCAATTGGTCGGAACTACTGCACTATTTATGGATTATCTGCAGGCAATTACAACAAAAGCTATAATTTATGAAGAGCTTCCTGTGTGCCGGGCACTGAATACTTGCTATCAAATCCTGGCAACAACTCTAAGAGGTTGGTATTGTTATCCCCATTTTTCACAGGGATGGTGTGGGCTAGACTGTCAGAGATCTTGATTATGATTCTAACGCCAGTGTCTTTTCACAGTGCTCTAAAGATACATGATCACACACTCACACACGTATGCAGGGCATGGTCCAGGTATGGGGGCTGCTGCAGGTCAGGCTTCCTGGAACCAAGCTCTGAGATGAGCATTTACATGTGGGGGTTTCACTGGTGAGGGCTCCTGGGCTCAACATATAGGGTAGAGTGAACAAAGCATACAAGGCACTGGGAGAAGCTGGACTGTAGTGCGGTCACAACAAAAGCCCCGGGTGATCGTACAGGCCCTACAGCCTTGTCCTGAATTGGGGCAAGGACCTTTGTGTCCCCAAATTGACCAGCCATTGAATGTACGCTGCCGCCCTGGAGCAGGGAGGAGCATCTTGAGTGAGGCAGCTCTCTTTAGCTAACAGCTAAGGGTAGCCACCAAGGAGGGACCCAGCTGTGAGCTCTCAGCAGTCAGGATCCCCAGAAGCTGGGGAAAGAGTACCTCAGTCCCGAAAGGGTCAAGGGATCTGGGTGACACATCACAGCTCTACTACAGTGACTCTATTTTTGGATCCCCAACTTAGGATATGGTTCTGGGTACCTGTTTACGGGTTGGTAAGTTACAGAAATTATGTAGCTTTAATGTCAAAGAAATCAAACAAATAAGGCAGAGGTGGGAAAAAAGACTACAAATACGGCTTTGGTTTATGGGTAGGAAATGAAAAATATCTATCTCTTGCCTTTCCGTCGCTTTCTTCACCTTTTTCTGTCCCTGTCCCTTTGCTGTGTCACATTCTCTGTATGATACACATACACTAATACGATGACTGGAAACTTTGAGAGCAAAGAGGGGAAACAAAAGAGAGAGAATAATCTGAAATATTGGTAACAGATAATTATTACCAATAGTGGTAAGTGGATATCATCATTTTTGAATAGTTCTGTCAACGATAATACACATGTCCTCTGAAGGAAGATGTCACAAAGGATGAATAAACCCTATTAGTCGTTCTGCATCCTCAGTAATGTTTTTATCCATAATCTTTCCTCATAGATTTTATTTTCTAAACCATATTAAAAAGACATAATTGCCTCAGGATGGTTCTTGCCTAAAAAAAAAAAAATACAAATACTTATACTACTGATCATTGAAGAGGACGTTCTATTTCATTTTCTATTTTATAATGAGAACCATCAAAAATGTTTATAAAGTTTAAAATCAAAATTATGCATTATTTATTGTTCTCTATCCATTATGGAGAAGCTTTTTAAAAGCTAGAAAGCCAACAACTAGCTGGAGTGTCTCATTAGGACATGAATTTGAAACAGATCCCCGGGGGATAACGAATCCAGCTTATATTACAGGAAAATCTGAAGAGTATAAATTCATATTATGCTGCCTTGCTATTCTATTAACGAATGCAAAAATAAATTCTCTAGTCATTTTAACATGAGCAGCAAGATATTAGCGCAGAAGCCAGAGTTCAAAAAGTTAATCATAAATCTGAATCAAGAGTAATTTCGAAAGGACTCAAACGACAAAAGGCAGGGGAGAGTGAAAATTCAAATGCAGCAGGACATTATCTGATTAGAAATCCGCTGGCATTGTCCTCCATCGAAATGGCCCACAAATTGCTGATGTCTGTGACCTCTACAGTGGGATTGAATTTGGATCCCAAAGCTGGTGGCTCAGCATTTCCTGTCCCCTCTCTTTTCAAAATCCCACACTACAAAAGGGCATAGGGTAACACGTTTTACTGCTAAGTATGATCTGAGCCTGTTGGAAGACTGCCCATTCAAAAGTGTCACCCTGGCAACTCACCGATGGCTTTTACCTTCAAAGAGTTTGCCCTAAACAACCCCCTCCAGCGGAATTCTGTATTCTACCCACAGGGTAGAAGGAAGGCAGTCTTGAATATTTCAAAGTCTGAGTACTTTTAAGTGGCAACTCCAAAGCTCACATAAGCGCTACCCATTGCTTTGCTGGCATAATGGTATGTGAAATACTCATTCTGGAATCTGAGCAGGAAGCAGCCACCCAATACTGCTGTCCACAGTAAGATGAGCTCCCACGAAGCCAAACAATAGTGGTGAAAGCTGACTTGCCCTTTCCCAGCCATCACACCTTCTTCTGTTCACTGTCTACAGAAGCTTCCACACCTGTCCATCTCTGTTCATGTCATCATTCTGCTCAAGGTGGCCAAGCTACGCAGAGGGCAAACATGTCAAGACAACGTCTCCCCATGGCTCTCACCCGTTACCAAGCGAAGGGTGATTTCCCTATTTCCCATCCACGATATATTGTCTCCACTCCTAGTTCCATAAACACAAACTGCCAAGTGTCTCCTGTTTTGAAAACATCGTATTAGTCTGTGTCTATCCCACAAAGACTATGAGTGAGACAGGAAGGCAGAAAAAGAGACAGACCAAAATGGGGAGACGTATTTCTTGGGCTCTGCACATAAGCAAATGGAAACTCCTTTTGTGACTGGCAGCTCTCAGGAGAGTGAATCACGTCGTGTACCAGCACCCTGATGACTTACAGCCCACTGGTTTCACGGCAATGACTGACCATTCTGTGAATTTCAGAGAATAATTCATTGTCCTTCAGACCACCTACAACTTGCACTCGTGTGATGTCATTCTAAGATACACCAACTCAGCATTTCCATGGATTCATCTTCTATACATGAAATCCACTGGGTCTTGCGATGTCTTTGACCCAAACTGAAATAGCTTCTGCTTAAAAGTGTTGTCTTTAAAATACATGAGGAGTGCCTTTTTTAATGTATGAACGCTATCGCTTATTAAAAAAGGGGAAATAAAACTGGAAAAAAAAATAGGATGTTTCAGAAAACTGGGCTGTGTGGCCAGTGCTTGCCGTGTTAGTTAATGTGCCTAACACATTGGTACTGCAAGTACCTACTTGGAAAAAATTGACTTGATAATGAATTGAGATGATAGCCCTTTTTTTAACTGGAGTTTAAACATAGGTGATTTTGATTCTCTTTCAATCCTTCCTTTTAGCAGTGGAACCAGTACAGAGAAAATAAAGGCCGCCAAAAAACAAAATCCATGCTAAAAAACTTTTAGGTACAAAAATAAAAAATAATAAAACCTTACAGAGCCTAAAACAGTAAAGCAAAATCTGTTGAACATAGAGTGATTAACCAAAGCATATGCCATCAGTGTGAACTGATTTACTGAATTCAATTTCCTATTTTAAGACACATAGGTAATCTCACGGTTCAATAAAGATTTGGAAGAAGAAGGAAAATACTAAAGTGGAAAGGACAGAATGAGTTCCAAGAGGCCAGGGCGCCGGCTCCAGCTGTCAACACTGAGCAAGTTACTTAATTTTGCTTCAGATGAATTGTCTTGTGTATAAAAATGGAAGTGACATTAACTGATCTTGAAAGTTTCTGGAAGCATGGTAGAGAAGTGAACTAGAAGCAGGAAAAAAGGGGCATTTTGTGATTTTCCAGCAGGTCTTAAGGAGAAAAAAAAAATCAGTAAATTAATTAAGGCCATGGTAATCAAATCAAATTCACTCAAAATAGCACTATTGTAAGTATTATTTGAATTTAAAATTTTTACCCATGACAGTCCCTCAAAGAAGGCTCTGAATAATGTACTTCAAAAGTCTAACTCGGATAGACTTGACCTCAAACAGTGCAGCCTCTGTTACAACAGTCTTCCTTAATGACATTCTGGGTTGATGCCGGGAAGACCCAAAGGCTGGGACCCTGGCACCCCCCCCTCTGGAGAATGCAAGAAAGATCCTACTCAGTCTTCCATAAGCAATGCTCAGATCCTGGGCAGAGCAATGAACGTGAGGAATTGACAAGAAGCCTCGATGTATACAGAAAACGAACTAAACTTCGGAAAGCCAAGCACTTTCCTTAAATTATTTCTATAACCACTGTGAATTAAAATGGAGAATGGCACTCGTTTGTAAGTCTCCCACATTTTAGGGTTTACAAGGTTTTTCAAATACTGGTTGAAATTTCCTTTCATCAAACTCAGAAGGTCACAACATTTGTCATGAGGAAAAATCCTAATTTATCATGCCAAGAAAATAAGGCCAAAAAGTACAGATACAAACGAAATGATAGGTAATGGCAAAATAAAATGAAAATTGAGAATGTGGTGAGTTGTGTGTGTGTGTGTGTGTGTGTGTGTGTGTGTGTGTGTGTGTTTGGCCGTGCCACGCAACCTGTGGGATTCTTAGTTCCCTGACCGGAGATCGAACCCATGTCTCCTGCAGTGGAAGCATGGCGTCTTCACCACTGGACCACCAGGGAAGTCCCATGAGTTGTGTTTTAAGTGTAAGAATGAATAATAGTAAGGGCTTAAGTACAAAATCAAATTCCTATTTTTAACTATTGCCTGTAACTCCCAAGCCAATGTTGCTAGCCCTGAACCCTCCCCTAACCACCATACTTAAACTTCCAACTGCCTGGTGGATATTTCAACCTATCTTTGAAATTATATGTCCCAAGTATACCTCAACGTCCTCTCCTCTCCAACAGTAAGTCCGCCTCCCTCCTAATCCCCTTGATGACATCATCATGCTTCGGTCACCCAAGTCAGAAACCTGCCAATCCCAAGTCCTAACGTGTTCTTGCTTCCAATGCCCAGACTATCACCAAATCCAGAATACTCTAGCTCTTTCAGATTTCACTCTCTCTATTCCTCACTGCTTCTACTCTAATTCTAGCCCTTCCATCTCTTCCCCAGATCATTACAAAACGGATCTTCCTTCCTTCAATCTGGCTCACCTGCAACTCTTTTTCTATACTTTCTCCAGGGTAACACACCTAAAACGCCGATGACTGCCAGTTTAAAACCCCTCAGGGGAAAAGGGAATCCTCTTACACTGCTGGTGCAGCCACTATGTAAAACAGTATGGGGTTCCTTAAAACACTAAAAATACAATTACCATATGATCCAGCATTCCCACTCCTTGCATATATCCAGAGAAAACCATACTTCGCAAAGACACATGCATCCCAATGTTCATTGCAGCACCATTTACAATAGCCAGGACATGGAAGCAACCTAAATGCCCATCAACAGATGAATGAATAAAGAAGATGTGGTACATATATACAAGGGAATACTACTCAGCCATATAAAAGAATGAAATAATGCCATTTGCAGCAACATGGATGGACCTAGAGGTTATCATACTAAGTGAACTCAGACAAGGAAAGACAAATATCATACGATATCACTTATTTGTGGAATCTAAAAAAAATGATACAAATGAATTTATTTACAAAACAGAAACAGACTCACGCACATAGAAAACAATCTCATGGTTACCAAAGGGGAAAGGTGGGTGGGGAGGGATAAATTGGGAGTTTGGAAATTATCAGATACACACTACTATATATAAAACGGGTAAACAACAAGGTCCTAGTGTATAGCACAGGGAACTATATTCAATATCCTATAATAAACTATAATGGAAAAGAATCTGAAAAAGAATATATCACTGCTGTACACCAGAAACTAATACAACATTGTAAATCAACCATACCTCGATTTTTAAAAAAACCCTCAGTGCTTACACACACACACACACACACACACACACACACCCCACACCCATACCTGTGGTTCAACAATCCTGAAAGCGTATTACTTCCACATGTGGGTTTCACACACCTATCCCACCGCCCCCGCCTGCAATGCCCTCCTCGACCCCACCCTCTCTTTACCAGGCTAACTCCTAGTCATCTTTCAAGGGCCATTTGAGGGGTCACCTTCTCTAGGAAGCCTGCTTTTACACACACAATCTTCCAGCCCCAGGCTGCATTTGACGCCTTTTCCATTTCCATTCCTTAGTGTACTCTCGATATATTTATATCATATTGGAGTTGGTCACATTTATTTATGCATTTATCTCTGCAACTTACAGATATTCCTTGAAGGGTAGGACTTATCACCTTTGCTTTTCGAGATGCTAGCAAAGTTTACTGAATCGAAATAAAAATGAACCAAACTATAGAGGAAAACGGATTGCAGCGTATGAGGGTATTTTGGAGGGTTATAAATGTTCGGAAATAGTAATTGTTTTTCTTACTTATGCAAATAATACATCATGGTTTACAAAGTGCTTTCACATAAGTTATATTGTTTGATTCTTAAAACAATTCTAGAAGGCAGGGTAAGGCAGAAATGAAGGCTGAGGGAGACCCTAAATGCATAAGAAATTTCTCTGGGAGAAGAAACATTACTAATTTTTTTAAGGGGTGTGTGTGTGTGTGTGTGTTCAAGTAGGTCTTCATAGATCTTCATTTCACAGCTCCAAACTTTAAATAAATTCCTGTTCAGTCAAAATAGCCAATTGATTTCCTTCACCACTACTAAAAAAAAAAAAAAAATCTCCTGCAAAACAAAAACTCTCAATTCTTTACCAAGAATTATCAATAACCTATTCCTTTACTCACTCTTTTCCAAGAAGCAGATCTCGGAAGACAGAACAGCTCATTTAGACTTCTAAAGACAAAGAGAAAACTGTTTCACTCTTACCTTCAGAAGATCCACTGGGCCTGGAATCTCCTGAAAGTTTCCCTGATTTTGGAAGCCGTCCTTTTCCCGGGATGCCAATTCCCTACAGCAGCTTTGGTCAAGGTCTTCAGCACACAGGTGTGGAATATCACGAAGATTTCTGAAAAGGAAAAAAAACAGAACAGTGTAAACTGTTTTGGGTTAGCTAATTCTATTAAGCTGAGATTTCGTTCAACTAGCCTACTGAAACTGACAAGGGGAACTTAATACGTATTCAAGTCCATGATGAATTTTAACCAAGCCTTACTGTAGTTACAGACATCAATGTCTAAGAAACTTTAGGCAATTTCATTGCAACAGGTAATGAAAAAAGGTAACACAATTCCAGTTACATTTTGGTACAGGATAGTAGTCTGAATGACCCCTAAATAGAAACAACTGCGCACACAAATCAAAGAGGGAAAAAAGGCACTTGATCTTATTTTACTCGAATACTTCATGGGAATACATGGTGCTTCACAATCACAGCAACAAACAGGCCGCAGCTGGGGAGAATCTAATACAGATTGAAAAGAACAAAAATGAAGAACGAAGTATTTGACGAAGGCTGACGATCTCAGTGAGGAGCGCAGCTATGCAATTACATTTCAGAGATGGCTTTGAAGGTGCTGAGAAAAGAAAGCATCTGAGAATGAAGGTTTCAGAACACATCGTCGTAAGAAAACAAGCAAAAGGTTAAGGTAGAAGAGCACAGAATGAAACTTGAACTAAACGGAAGCCAACTAATAGTGTTTGAATAGTGTGTTTATTTAATACCTCACTTTTATGAGAAAGAGTGAAAAAAAAAATCACAGAAAAAAATTGTTCAGAAGACCTCTTTTAAACCAGAACTTGGGGGCGGTATACAGGGAGAAACGAGGAAAGCAGGAAGTCTAGACCTGCCTTTCCCATTCATAGTCTGACCTCAGGCTTGCTCAGTGCTTCTCAACCTTGTGGGCACCTTTGCACCACCAGGAGAGCTTTTTAAAAAATATCAGTGGGGCTTCCCTGGCGGCGCAGTGGTTGAGAGTCCGCCTGCCAATGCAGGGGACACGGGTTCGTGCCCCGGTCCGGGAAGATCCCACATGCCGCGGAGCGGCTGGGCCCGTGAGCCACGGCCGCTGAGCCTGCGCGTCCGGAGCCTGTGCTCCGCAACGGGAGAGGCCACAACAGTGAGAGGCCCAAATCAGTGACTCGGCCCCATGCAGCCAAAGAAATCCCTGACCAATTACATCAGAAGATCAGGTAAGATGGAACCGAAGCACAGGCATTTTTTTCAAAGGAGAGAAAGTCAGAGACATTCTTTGATGACTCATTCAGAGCTAAGAGTGCTGTCTTCTCTACACAATTTGAACCTGATCACTCAATTTGCTTTTAAAACAAATACGGTTTAAATTAATAGTATCCAAAATTTTCAAACCCTAAAAAATTAAGCAGTTCCCCCTTTCGAATTATAGTTTTCTCCAGATATATGCCCAGGACTGGGATTGCTGGATCATATGGTAACTCTATTTTTAGTTTTTTGAGGAATCTCCATACTGTTTTCCATAGGGCTCCCTTTCCTCCACACCCTCTCCAGCATTTATTTGCAGACTTTTTAGTGATGGCCATGCTGACCAGTGCGAGGTGATACCTCACTGCAGTTTTGACTTGCATTTCTCTAATAATTAGCAACGTTGAGCGTTGTTTCATGTGCCTGTTAAGACATGGAAGCAACCTAAGTGTCCACTGATAGATGAGTGGATAAAGAAGATGTGGTACAGATAGATAAATACATAGATAGGTAGGTAGACACACAATGGAATATTACTCAGCCATTAAAAAATGAACTAATGCTATTTGCAACAACATGGATGGACCTAGAGATTATCATATTAAGTGAACTAAGCTGAAGACAAATACCATATATCGCTTCTATGTGGAATCTAAAAATAGCGTACAAATGAACTTACCTACAAAACAGAAATAGAAAACAAACTTATGGTTACCAGGGGGTAAGGGCGGGAAGGATAAATTGGGAGATTGGGATGGACATATACACACTACTATGTATAAAATAGATAAGTAATAAAGACCTACTGTATAGCACAGGGAATTCTACTCAATACTCTGTAATGACCTATATGGGAAAAGAATCCAAAAAAGAGTGGATCTATGTATGTGTATAACTGATTCACTTTGCTGTACACCTGAAACTAACACGACACCGTAAATCAACTATACTCCAATAAAACATTTTTTTTAAAAGATAAATACATAAATAAATGAATAGTTCCCCAATTTTCGGGAGGAGGGAACTAGGGCTCTGAGAGATATACTGACTTCCGCAAGGTCCAAGGGAAGCAGCAACACGAGGATGGAATCAAGTTTCCAGGGAGGATAAACGCAGACCCTGAGCTGGGGCCCCACCCTATTTCGGGCTGGGCTGGGTATGACAGGACCACATGGGGCCACACTGTTGACGAGGGCCTGATGCTATGACTTGCTAGGCACAGGAGAGCATAACCTCAGGGTTCCCACCCCTTACGGACTAATGAAGACAAAAATAATCCTAGGAGCTAAATTACTGAGCACTTTGTATGAACCCTACATGGTGCTAAGTGCTTTAATCCTCACAAGAACTCTCTGACCTAAGTACGATTATTATCCCCAATTTATAAATGAGGAAACTGAAGCTGAGAGTGCTTTGTCTTCTCTCCAAAATGGTGGAACTGGAATTGTAACAAAGCTGTTCTTTCCCCCAACCATGTACTGCCTCCAGGGAATGCAGTAAACAGGCAGCTGGAAGCAAGGCTACTGTGCCCTGTATCTGCCCTATCTTCTCTTTGTCACAAGGCATTCTCACACTAGAAAATGGAAACAGAAGCACCCTGGAGTCTTCTCAGTGCTTTCAGATTTTCTCCGATTAAATAACTAGTTTCTGTTGTTTGGGAAAGGATGAACATTGTACGGAATGATTTTTCTTCTCCCTACACACACACACACACACACACACACACTCTCTCTCTCTCTCTCTCTCTCTCTCTCTCTCTGTCTCTCCCAAATTAGTAGAAGCTGAATGGTGAGATTTAATGCCACTATTTTGGGGACTTCAGCTCAGACAACTGTCAGAAGAGTCACCACTGAAATCCGTCCTAAATGATTCAGCCCATCATGACATGTGAATTTAAAAGCTTAACTGAAATCTCTGGAACATCATTTACAATTCCTTAGGAAAAAAATGTGTGAAACATTCTTATACTCATCTTCAAAATCTCAGAGAAGTATCTTTGTTGCAGTCTGCTGGCCCAGTACATTTACATTATGTAAATGATTTCCTTGCTTTAAACAGCACTGTTATTGGCTATAATAAAATCTAATTTACGAATATTCCACATATTAAACATGTTTTATTTCAGAGGCTAATGCAAACGCATTACTGCTTCTGACACCTTAGGCAGATCCCAATTACACTGTGGCAAAATCATCTTCATAGCTCAGTTAAAAAATAACGTGAAAAGTTGGTTTTCACTATACACTTCTGGGAAGAAATAAAAGAGTGACAATAAAAATGAAAACACAATTTTGCGAATTGGAAGGGGCCTGGAAGGTATATCCAACCATCTATCTGCCTACGGCCTATTCCATTTTCAGGGAACTCTGTATGGAGTCGAATCTCTTCCTCTGTAGCTTTCACTCCTCGGTCCCAGTTCTGGCCCTTGGACAGATCCAGATTCACGTCCTAGTGTAAACTTCCCCAACCTCAGCTCATCACTGTTCAGAAAAGCAGGGATCACCTGCTGTTTTAGCAGAGGTGGCCACTGATAGGACCAGGGGTAAGGACCTGCCTCAAGGGCATCCACAGAGGCTGGTGGATGACAGATGAGGTCGCTTTGCGCCAAGGTCTCTACCCTAGAAAAGAGAAGATAATCAAATTAACTCGCTCTGGGATCTGGAGTGGATATTGGGAGTCAGAAGAGAACCTATTGAATACGCAAAGGTGAGCAGAAAGGCCAGTAGAGAGACGACAAGAGATAAGACTCATTCCCTGCAGTAGCCTCCAACCCTGATAACGTCCCACTTCCCATATCCAGACAGACATCAGTCCCTCCTCTTAAAGGTGCCCTGTTCTCAATACTTATGGACTAATACTGGGGTGCCTCATTTACCAGCCATTCTTATAGCTGCATATCAGGTTGACAATATCTCCATTATTTTTTTGTAGGTATTTTTGTTAGAACCAAGAGAAGCCTTTACTTGCACCCCATGAATATTTCACCTTTTCTTCTTACACTGGAGGGTTTTTTTGTTTGTTTGTTTTTATTTTTTTGGCCATGCCACATGGGATGTGGGAACTTAGTTCACCAACCAGGGATTGAACCCGCACCCCCTGCATTGGGAGTACAGAGTCTTACCCACTGGATCATCAGAGAAATACCCTATGTCACCTTTTTAGAATGGAGTTCATCATTACAACTTGCCAAAAACATCTGACGTCTCAATTCTGCCCTTCCAAAATACGTTACGGCTTTCACCTCCGTGTCATCCACAGATGAGACCAGCATGCCATTTAGAATGATGATCATGCTATGACACGATACGGAATTGGACACTATTTCACAGAGCCCACGGTGGTATAAAAAACAGTGAAGGGCTTCCCTGGTGGCGCAGTGGCTGAGAGTCCGCCTGCCGATGCAGGGGACACGGGTTCGTGCCCCGGTCCGCGAAGATCCCACATGCCGCGGAGCGGCTGGGCCCGTGAGCCATGGCCGCTGAGCCTGCGCGTCCGGAGCCTGTGCTCCGCAACGGAAGAGGCCACAGCAGTGAGAGGCCCGCGTACCGCAAAAAAAAAAAAAAAAAAACAGTGAAAACCAAACTGTTAATAAATTAAAATGAATTTATTTTAGTCTCGAGGTCACTCTTTAAAATTAATAATTACCAATTCTCCAAACTGACTGCAAATCATCCTGAAGATATAAATAGTTACATAAACTGACATGACCAAGCTGTTCATTTAGCTGGATAAAGGTTTTAACATGTACTTGGTAGAGACTGCAAAACCCAGAAGAATTAGGCTTTAGCATCATTGGGGAAAATTAGGCCACACTTGAGATAACTGGCAACTTGAACTTTGTGGTTATAGAGTAATTACCCGTGCAGCAGACCAAGAAGTTATATTTGAGAAACATACTGTGAAAACAGAGCCAAGCTTGCCTCATCCTTCCCTGAGGCAATCATGAAAATCAGCAGAAGCTGTCATTTTAGGTATCTGGTATACCCCTGTCAAAGTGAAATTGTTCTCCAAAGATCTCAACTGCTTTCTCTAACTTTGGTTTCAGTAAGTCACATGGGATTTCTCTTTACAGTAAAAAAAAAATCCCACACACATCTGGGCACCTAATTTACTACAAAGGAGGCAAGAACATACAATGGAGAAAAGACAGCCTCTTCAATAAGTGGTGCTGGGAAAACTGGACAACTACATGTAAAGGAATGAAATTAGAACACTCCCTAACACCACACACAAAAATAAACTTAAAATGGATTAAAGACTTAAATGCAAGGCCAGACACTATAAAACTCTTAGAGGAAAACATAGGCAGAACACTCTATGACATAAACCACAGAAAGATCTCTTTTGACCCACCTCCTAGAGTAATGGAAATAAAAACAAAAATAAACAAATGGGGGCTTCCCTGGTGGCGCACTGGTTGAGAGTCCGCCTGCCGATGCAGGGGATGCGGGTTTGTGCCCTGGTCCGAGAAGATCCCACATGCCGCGGAGCGGCTAGGCCTGTGAGCCATGGCCGCTGAGCCTGCGCGTCCGGAGCCTGTGCTCTGCAACGGGAGAGGCCACAGCAGTGAGAGGTCCACGTACAGCAAAAAAAAAAAAAAAAAGAGACATGTACCACAATGTTCACTGTAGCACTATTTACAATAGCCAGGACATGGAACCAACCTAAATGTCCATCAACAGATGAATGGATAAAGAAGATGCGGTATGTGTACACAATGGAATAGTACTCAGCCATAAAAAGAAACGAAATTGAGTTATCTGTAGTGAGGTGGATGGACCTAGAGTCTGTCATACAGAGTGAAGTCAAAAAGAGAAAAACAAATACTGTATGCTAACAGTATTCTAAAAATAAGAGAAATCTAAAAAATGAATCTAAAAAAAGAAAAAAATGGTACTGATGAACCCAGTTGCAGGGCAGGAATAAAGAGGTAGACATAGAGAATGGACTTGAGGACACAGGGTGGGAGGGGGAAGCTGGGGCGAAGTGAGAGTAGCATCAACATATATACACTACCGAATGTAAGACAGATAGCTAGTGGGAAGCAGCAGCATAGCACAGGGAGATCAGTTCAGTGCTTTGCGATGACCTAGAGGGCTGGGATAGGGAGGGTGGGAGGGAGGCTCAAGAGGGAGGGGACATGGGGACATGTGTATGCATACGGCTGATTCACTCTGTTGTACAACAGAAACTAACACAGTACTGTGAATCAATTATACTCCAATAAATAGATCTATTTTTTAAAAAAATCTCACATTAAAGGGCTTTTAAAGTTCTTGTGTCGGCTTTCCTTAGTTTTTTCCGTCTCCACCATGACTGTCAGGCTTTCAAGCTGTAGTTTCTCATGGTGGTCAGCATGCCTGCTTAGAGCAATCAAACCCATCCTCATGGCTCCAGCTGGATACTTCTGGTCCTCCCAGGGCCGACTCTGCATAAAGGAACACTAGAAAGCTTCATGGGGAGGGCCTGATGGACCCGTCTTAAAGAAAGCATGAGTGTATGTGTACATTTCATGTCATCTCTGTTGACCAGGCAGAGGCCCTCTTGGTGTGCTGCTTTTTTTTCTCAGATGTGTTGAATTGTTAAACTGTTCACTTGACAATCACTGTCAAGGTCCACCAGGGGCCAGGTACAGCCCTGGGAGCCACAAGAAACGCAAAGGTGACTTGAGACTAGACAGCTTCTGCTCAAGGACAGAGATGAGAGGCCATAATACCACCTTGGGTTGTATGGCACTCGGTGGTTTATTTTCCACAGAAGTAATCTCGCTTAATACAGAAAAATAAGTATGCTGCCTGACATTTTACAGATAAAAATAAACTAAGAGCAGGTGACTTCTCAGTGATTCACCGCAGCCAGTAAGCGGCAAAGCCAGGACTCCAGAAGCAAGCTGTGTGATTCTGAGTCGCGTTACTTCCACCAACTCACAGGTGCGATCATGGCTTACGCGGATAAAATGACTACATAAGCAACATATATTGCATGCTTATTCCACACTGGGTATGTCTGTAACTGGCTGGCAGATATTTGATCTTCATAATAACTTTACGAGGTGGGCAATCTTATGCTCCCCAGAGGGGAAAACTAGGCACAGAAAGTGGAGTCATGGCCCGAGTCTGCAGGGCCAGTCGGGGGCAGAGAGTGATAAACACCAGAACGGTGCCACCCAGAAGAAGTGTGGAGAAAGTCATTGGATCTGTTGCTAGGAAGGATGCTAAGAAAGTTCTGGAACGTTTTCTAGCATTTCCAGAACAGTGAGACTTTTCTTCTCTTGTAAATCCTGTGAGAAGACACTGGCATCAGAGATAAGAAAAAAGATGGCAAATCCAAGAAAAGAAGTGTGGCGCTCCCCCTCCTCCACCACGGCTATGGTCGTGCGAGGGATCTGCGGGCGCAGCCAGCTTCTAGCACGTGAATACCATCTGCTTCTTGAATACTCGCTATGTCTAGTTTCTGTTATTTCAGATTCTTTGGACAGATCACACCGCTTGAGCAAAGCAGGAAGAAGAGACCCTTGGCATCCGTGACCTTCTGTTTGTGCTTGGTGACTTTACAGTGACTGCCTGGGAGGCGCGTGATCTGACAGTTTGCTGGGACACCAGTTTGCATCACGCAAAGCTGCCGTGGCTCGGCACTCGCGCCTCAGTGGGAACCACCGTGCTCAGGTAGGAAAGGAGGGAGCCAGTGAGAAAGAAGCCAGTAAGAAAGAAGTGCTTCAGCCTTCTTTTGACATGTGAGTGACTTCTGACATGTGAGTGAGGGCCACATGTGGGCTAAGGGCCTCCCAGACAGTACTTCTCTTAAGCCTATAAATAATCCCATAAGGTGGCCGTTGTCATAGCAACTTCCTACATGGGCATATTGAGGCCCAGAGAAGACCAGTAATGCACCCCAAAGTCAGAGAGTTTGTCCATGTCAAATATGGGATTGCACCCGGACTGTGTGACTCTGTGCAGTGGCATGCCTCTTCTATTTCTGCTGAAGTTATTAAACAAGCAAACAAAAGCTTTGTGAGGAGGGGAAGACACTAGGTGAGAGAGTAAACTAGTTAATGTTGGAGAGGTAGTTCACTTTAGATGTGAGATTTATGCAAAAAAGAAACCACAGGGCACTTCTTCCTGTGCCCTGGAAGAATTTCCTGGGGGAAATTCTTCCACGGAAAAAGCCAGGAGCCTCTACAAACATTTCTATACTGTTGAATTTATTATTTTTTTTTAATTTATTTATTTATTTTTGGCTGCGTTGGGTCTTCGTTGCTGCGCGCGGGCTTTCTCTAGTTGCGGTGAGCGGGGGCTGCTCTTCATTGTGGTGCGTGGGCTTCTCATTGTGGTGGTTTCTGTCGTGGAGCACAGGCTCTAGGCGCGCGGGCTTCAATAGTTGTAGCACGTGGGCTCAGTAGTTGTGGCTCACAAGCTCTAAGCGCAGGCTCAGTAGTTGTGGAGCATGGGCTTAGGTGCTCTGCAGCATGTGGTATCTTCCCGGACCAGGGCTCAAACCCATGTCCCCTACATTGGCAGGTGTATTCTTAACCACTGTGCCACCAGGGAAGTCCCTTGGATTTATTTTTTTAATTTATTTTATTGAAGTATAGTTGATTTACAGTGTTGTGTTAGTTTCTGGTGTACAGAGAAGTAATTCAGTTATACATATATATTCTTTTGCATTATGGTTTATCACAGGATATTGAATATAGTTCCCTGTGCTATACAGTAGGACCTTGTTGTCTATCCATTCCATATATAATAGTTTGCATCTGCTAACACCAAACTCCCACTCTGTCCCTCCTCCACCTCCCCTCCCCCTTGGCAACCACAAGTCTGTTCTCTATGTCTGTGAATCTCTTTGTTTCATAGACAAGCTCATTTGCGTCATATTTTAGATTCCACATGTAAATGATATACTATGATATTTGTCTTGCTCTTTCTGACTTACTTCACTTAGTATGATCATCTCTAGGTTCATCCATGCTGCTGCAAATGGCATTATTTCATTCTTTTTCATGGTTGAGTAGTATTCCATTGTATGTATGTACCACATCTTTATCCATTTAGCTGTCGATGGACATTTAGGTCACTTCCACGTCTTAGATATTGTAAATACTGCTGCTGTGAACATAGGGGTGCATGTATCTTTTTGAATTACAGTTTTGTCCATTTCTGCCCAGGAGTGGGATTGCTGGATCATATGGCAACTCTACTTTTACTTTTTTGAGGAACCTCCAAACTGTTTTCTACAGTGGCTGCACCAATTTACATTCCCACCAACAATGTAGGAAGGTTCCCTTTTCTCCACACCCTCTCCAGCATTTATTGTTTGTGAACGTTTTAATGATGGCCATTCTGACTGATGTGAGGTGATATTTCATTGTAGTCTTGATCTGCATTTCTCTAATAATTAGTGATGTTGAGCACCTTTTCATGTGCCTATTGGCCATCTGTATGTCTTCTTTGGAGAAATGTCTATTTAGGTCTTCTGCCCATTTTTTGATTGAGTTGTTTGGTTTTTCCTTATTGAGTTGTATGAGCTGTTTGTCTATACTCTTTTTAAAAAAAGGGCTTCCCTGGTGGCACAGTGGTTGAGAGTCGGCCTGCCGATGCAGGGGACACGGGTTTGTGCCCTGGTCTGGGAGGATCCCACATGCCGCGGAACGGCTGGGCCCGTGAGCTATGGCCGCTGAGCCTGCACGTCCGGAGCCTGTGCTCCGCAATGGGAGCGGTCACAACAGTGAGAGGCCCACGTACTGCAAAAAAAAAAAAAAAAATTAAAAAAAAAATTTATTGAAGTATACTCTTCAAATTAGAGATGCCCAGAAGTCTCAGAAATCAGTCCCCATAGGGCCTGCTGTGTTCCTAGGAATTCAGAGGTGGAGGGAGGACCGTGTCAAAGGCAGGAATATACCTGGTACAGTGCTGGGGATGTGTGTGGCCGACAGGAATACTGTGAAGGGCAGGTCAAGTGCCTGGGGCGTCCAGAGGAAGAAAAATGTTCTCCTGGCTGGGATCAGGCAGTAAATACTGACAACCTCATTGAGAAGCTGGCAGTGAAAGAGAGGGAGGAACAGAATGGTACCTCTAGGGAGCAGCAGAGATGAGAAGTGGGTTTGGCCAGAGGAGATTTGAGGTCATTTATAGGCTGAGGAGAAATGTAATTAGGAGAAACTGAGAGAGAATGAAGCTGCAAGTGGCAAAAGCAGTGGACAGCGCCAAGGCCAAGGGCAGCGTGCAGGGACACGCACTGGGAGGCGGGGACTTGCTATCACACTGCAGCCACTTTACCTCCATCTAAGTGGTGGGTGCACTCATTTCATGTCTCCTCCCTTGTTGGAGAGAACACTCCTCAGGCTGAAGCACCTCGGGAAATGAATTTTCTAGAACCAATGAGACAAGCCCATATGCAGAAACCTGCTAATTTGCATACTGCCCCGCCCTCTTGCTAAACAATAGTTGGAGTCAGTCGAAATGAAAGGAAATGCCCACACGCCTCAACAGTAATACACATGTTTTGCAACCTTGCACTTGAATTTAATAGAACAAATCAAACAAATCTGCTTGGGTGACTGTGAGATGCAACTGAACTCGTTCCAACTTGACTTTATTTATTTTGCTTAACGCCAGTCATTTATGCAAATCGCTTAACAAACATGGAGTGAGTGCCCGCCTACGTGGGAACGCACCCCACTTCCAAGCTGGGACGCTAACGGTGTTTATTTTTGCCCCTCATTTTGACTGGATTTTATTTTATTTGGGGAGAACTTCTGCAGGTGCTTTTAATAGTATGTTTTTCTAATTAAAAATGTCTTTTCATTTTCCAAAATATGAAAAGTTTTAAAATATTAAAACCAAATGTTATCTTCCACCCCAGAAATAAAAAAGTGGCAATGTTTTGGTGTATGTCTTCCAAGTGTTTTATTTTTCCTAATGCATGTGTGTGTGCATACACATTTTTCAAATTAGAAGTGGAATCATACAGGATGCACTGATTTAGTAACCTGCTGTTCTAACTTAATAATACAAAATGAACATATTCTACAAAATCATTTAATGTCTGCATGATATTCTAGCATATAAAGAAATCATTTTCATTTAACCTATTTCCAAATATTGGCCATTACTGCTCTTCCATTTGGTTGACTTTTTTATATCATTTTCTAAAGAGATACTATTTTACCAGCACTGGCTGAAAAACAATCAGTAAAACTCTTACCGTTGATATGTGGAGCATTATTAAAAGTTCCATTTCCTTCATCAGGATTTGTGATCAACTGAACTGAGAGGGTTTCAGGTTGGGTGCGGGCTCAGAGAAGCAGCAGCCCACGTTCCCACCTGGCTCCCACTGTCCCCATCACAGCCCTGCTCTGGCCAGATTTTCGATACATCTGCAGTTTGGCAATGGGTGGTCTGCTCAATTACATATGATCAGAGGCACTGGCTGACTCTTAGGTTATTATTAAAAGCTTGACTTTTCCAATGAACATATCAGAGCAGGAAAGGCGGACACATCGGTCCCCAATCCCTGACTATGTGTGGAGACAGTCCTTTGTGGGATGGAAAGAAATTTTAGGGGAAACACTGTTAATCTGACATAAAAATGATAATGTTTCTTCTTGTCTTAACATGGTCAGATTAGGCCTCAAAAAGAGACATATTATATCTCAAGAGAAACAAAGGGCTAGGTTGTGAACTTATAACTATTTTCATTGGTGTTACTATTATTAAATATTAGACGAGAACAGCTGTAACAGCTCACGATTCTGAGTCTCATCTGTAGTAGTTCTCCACCTCCCTGGCACTTAGGAATCCACAGATGATGTGTTCACTACCGTGACTGTGGCTATGGTTTCACACATATGTTAAAACTGATCAGATTGTTCATTGTAAATATGTGCAGTTTATTGTAGGTGAACTGGACCTCAATAAAGCTGTTAAAAAATTAAGACCCCAGGTACCCCAAACTCACACCTGAGATGCTGATTTAACTGGTCTTGAGCAGTTCTCCTAATGTGAAGCCAAAAAATCATTGATCTAATATAAAACGAATCTTCCCAGAGCTAATAAGATGCTAAATTGATATAACTGACATGAAATGGCAAGAGAATTTTTTTTTTTTTTTTTTTGCAGTACACGGGCCTCTCACTGTTGTGGCCTCTCCCGTTGCAGAGCACAGGCTCCGGACGCGCAGGCTCAGCGGCCATGGCTCACAGGCCCAGCCGCTCCGCGGCATGTGGGATCTTCCCGGACCGGGGCATGAACCCGTGTCCCCTGCATCGGCAGGCGGACTCTCAACCACTGCGCCACCAGGGAAGCCCAAGAGAATACTTTTAAAGAAATGATTCTATCATCTTCAAGTACAAGACTATATATCTGCTTTTTTCAAAGTGCTACCCAGCTAAGAAATTTAGCCTTGCTTTATTAGACTTGTAATAATTAATTAATCAAATTTTAAAGAGCCTACTGCGTACTAGGAACTATTCTAGGCAGATCACAGATCATGTAGAACCGATACTGTTAAGAGGCCAACATTCTTTTAGGTGGATTTAAACTAGATTAAATCCACAAACTAGTTGAAACATTGATTCATCTAGGAAAAACTAAATACACAAGACGTCAAAATGAACCTGTTATGGCCCCAAAGGTCGATCACGGATTCTCTATGACAGCAGTTCAAATCCAGGAGGCTTTGCTCTATTTGCCAAGCCACTGAGCTGGGCACAGGCTTTTTAGCAAGAATGTGGGAAAAGCCGTCCCAGAAAATTGGAAGCTTCCTGCCAGAGGGCACCACCATCCCCTCCGGACAGCAGAGGCTCCATGCCAGGTTCCATCTATAGATCCCAATATAGCTTCACATCCATAATAAAAGAGCCAAGCCCTCTTATTATGGAAAATTCATATTCAGTATTCACTCACATATGTCTTTACCCTGTTATTAACGTGAAACTTTGAAGATAATTAGTGTTGGCTCTGAGCGCAGTTTGGAACTGCACCCAGCTGGAAAGGGGCCATGGAGCATAGGGTCTCACTCCTCACCAAGGCTGAGCACGCTCGGAAAGGGATTAGAAGAGAAAGGAATGGAACCAGTCCTCATTCAGAAAGAAACAATCTCCTTGAGCTAACCGGGCTGACTGTGGGTGGTGGTGAAGACAGAGCTGTGGTTGTCACAGGCATGGCCCTTCTCAGTTCCTGGTCACCCCCAGCCTCCATAAGACACAGCAAAATGAAATCAGATAAACGAAGCACCCTGGGTCGGGGAAGGAACGAGAGTCGTGGCACGTCCGGGGAGCTGCTTGTGATGAGGCAGGAACACCTGAGCAGCTGAAAAAGGTGGACGAGGGGCAGCAGACGGTCCCAAGAGAACACGACCCCTTTAGTCAGAGAACGAATGAATGAACGCCAGGCAGGAGTTCTAGAACAAGGCTGAGGAGTGTGCAGAGTACCGACAGAAATGTAAACTGGGAAAAGGTATGGGTGCCAGGCTGCTGACCACTATCACCACTTCAGCTGAAAAGAAGCAATACTGACGTTTTTTACTCAGCAGAAATGGATGAAATATTTTATATCCCTTACAGGAAAAAAAGCAAGAGCAGCTTGTAAATTACCATCAATAACCAGCTCGATCGCCTTTCACGGCTCCCTCCCTGCTAACAGCCTGCTACACTCATACTAAAAACTGGGGCTACGGGGCTTCCCTGGTGGCGCAGTGGTTGAGAGTCCGCCTGCCGATGTAGGGGACACGGGTTCGTGCCCCGGTCCGAGAAGATCCCACATGCCGCCGAGCGGCCGGGCCCGTGAGCCATGGCCGCTGAGCCTGCGCGTCCGGAGCCTGTGCTCCGCAGCGGGAGAGGCCACAACAGTGAGAGGCCCGCGTACCGCAAAAAACCAAAAAACAAACAAAAAAACCTGGGGCTCCTCTTGACACTTCCCCCCCCGAAGGTCCCCATCTGTCTGACACCCCCTGTTGGCCTCTGTGCTGAGTCTCTTTAGATCCATGCCTACATCACTCTTCAATTCCCTTTTCACCCCTGACATTTCTCAGGTCACCCCAGACTCCTCCAGGTACCATGCCAGAGGACCAGGTCACCCCATCTTCATCCCAGTGCCCAGCTCAGGGGTCCAGGAACCCAGTTTTATTTTGGGGGGGGACATGAAGGCTTAGTCACACCCCCTTCCAATGCTCTGTGTGTTTGAACATCACATTATGAGGGACCTGTGATGGACCCTCATTACAGTGAGAAATTGAACTTTAACAAAACTTCCCCAGGCAAAAACAAGTCTCACACCCCATAGAAACTGTGAACACAGGCCATGTTTACTTCAACTTCCTAGATAAATAATAGGCATCGACTTATGGAGGAAATCTGGATTCTAACACGATGCATATCAAAATTTCTAGTTTGCAGTACCAAACTTGAACCCCCCAAATTTATATTCTGCCTATTATATCCTTCTTTTTAAAAAGCTATACTTGATTGATTGATTTCCCACTCAATCAAGATAGGTACGTGTCCCACCTTTGGCTTATTTCTGCCACTATCCTTGGTTGGTTTTTAAATCACAAAATAGAGTCACAGATGTAGAAATCAAACTTACGGTTACCAGGGGGGAAAAGAAAGGAGGGAGGGATAAATTGGGAGATTAGGATTGACATATACACACTACTGTATATAAAATAGATAACTAATAAGCACCTACTGTATAGCACAGGGAACTCTACTCAATACTCTGTAATGGCCTATATGGGAAAAGAATCTAAAAAACAGTGGATATATGCATACGTATAACTGATTCACTTTGCTGTACACCTGAAACTAACATGACATTATAAATCAATTTTACTCCAATAAAAATTTTTTTAAAAAATCATTACAAAAAGCAGAACACTAAGCCATGAAAAAACAGGCAGACTCAAGAGAACCTGTTCAGCACATAGATTTCTGACTCACGAAACTCTCAAATCCAGATTCTTATGTTGCATGTTAGTCCCACTGCTGCAACTGAGTAGCCCTTGAATTTCAAGTTAGCAAATGTCATTAAAGTATAGATACAAAAACATCAGCCCATGTGTATAAACTAAATAGCCCAGAATCAAATTTTGATCTGTTTCCATGTAGTATGATTTTTATCATCACACATGTATTTCACCAAATTTCTTAAAAAGAGCAACCCCGTAATAGTGATTTCAGCGTAACTTAATACTCATCATACAGACCCTTAAAACATCACAAGCCATTTCACATGAAGCCTGGAGGATAATTTTGGAGAAGAGATGAAGGTGAAACATGAGAGTGCTCTTTAGTAATCTGATGGGTTTCCAGGAGTAGACAGGTTGGCAATCCTCACCGCCCACGAAACTCCCAGGGGCACTTGCAGAAATGTGTTGATGCTTGGGCCCCATTCCCAGTGACTTAATTGGTCTAGGCTGGGAACTGGGCTTTGATCAATTTTTGAAGCTCATTCTAATGTATATTACAGTCAAACCTTCCCTGGAGGTAGATGTTACCTCAATAGAAAACTAACAACTTTGTAACAAGCAGAGCTGTCCAAGGAAAGAACAGGTCACCTCATGGGGGACGAGTCTCCCTGTCATAGCAAGTGTGGATGAAGGGGTTACACATCTGAGCCCCTCTCAGGGACAGTGGAGAAAGGGGACCTAAGATCTCTGAAACTGATTTTTTTCTTCTGTACTAGTTCAACCTAGGGTCATTATTTAAGTGAGAGCAGGAAAGAAAAATGCCTCACTTGCAACACCATCTTTGGAACAAAAACAGTTTGTCTTAAAATCTTTCATATTGTCCACATAAGACTTGTTAATCTGTACAATAATATCAATTGTATTCTGTTTTAGTATTATTTTAAGGAAATTTCCTTCCACACTGAATTATTATATTCTAATTTTTGATACTTTTTTTCCAACTTTCTACTACTTCAGCCTATAAAAGATCTCTTTTTAATAGTTGGCATTTGTTTTGCTTCAATTCATAAAAAAGGATTCCTCATCCTAAATGTTCTGTGAAACATCACTGGTACAGAACTATCTGTGGCTTCTTTACAAATATCTTTCCTTTTTTTTTCCTTTTTCATTCTTAAGCATTAACATGAAAATTTCCTCTGACCCCTTCTGAGAGATGAACTTTGGTTCTTATTTTACTTGTTTATTTTTCAAAATTTTATTTTTGGCTGCGTTGGGTCTTCGTTGCTATACGCGGGCTTTCTCTAGTTGCAGTGCACAGGCTTCTCATTGCGGTGGCTTCTCTTGTTGTGGAGCACGGGCTCTAGGTGCGTGGGCTTCAGTAGTTGTGGCTCGTGGGCTCTAGAGCGCAGGCTCGGCAGTTGTGGCGCATGGGCTTAGCTGCCCCGCGGCATGTGGGATGTTCCCGAACCAGGATTGAACCCGTGTCCCCTGCGTTGGCAGGTGGATTCTTTGTTTTTCTTGGCTGCGTTGGGTCTTTTTTTGTTTTTTTTTTTATTATTTTTTAAAAAATTCTTTGTACATCTTTATTGGCGTATAATTGCTTTACAATGTTGTGTTAGTTTCTGCTTTATAACAAAGTGAATCAGTTATACATATACATATGTTCCCATATCTCTTCCCTCTTGCGTCTCCCTCCCTCCCACCCTCTCTATCCCACCCCTCCAGGCGGTCACAAAGCACCGAGCTGATCTCCCTGTGCTATGCGGCTGCTTCCCACTAGCTATCTACCTTACGTTTGGTGGTGTATATATGTCCACGCCTCTCTCTCGCTTTGTCCCAGCTTACCCTTCCCGCTCCCCATATCCTCAAGTCCATTCTCTAGTAGGTCTATGTCTTTACTCCTGTCTTACCCCTAGGTTCTTCATGACATTTTTTTTTAATTCCATATATATATGTTAGCATACGGTACTTGTCTTTCTCTTTCTGACTTACTTCACTCTATGACAGACTCTAGGTCTATCCACCTCATTACAAATAGCTCAATTTCGTTTCTTTTTATGGCTGAGTAATATTCCATTGTATATATGTGCCACATCTTCTTTATCCATTCATCCGATGATGCATTGGGTCTTCATTGCTGCTCATGGGCTTTCTCTAGTTGTGGTGAGTGGGAGCTATTCTTTGTTGCAGTGTGTGGGCTTCTCTTCTCATTGCGGTGGCTTCTCTTGTTGTGGAGCACGGGCTCCAGGTGTGTGGGCTTCAGTTGTTGCAGCACGCGGGCTCTAGGGCACACGGGCTTCAGTAGTTGTGGCACACAGGCTCAGCAGTTGTGGCTCGAGGGCTCTAGAGCACAGGCTCAGTAGTTGTGGCGCACGCGCTTAGTTGCTGCACGGCGCATGGGATATTCCCAGACGAGGGCTCGAACCCATGTACCCTGCACTGGCAGGCAGATTCTTAACCACTGCGCCACCAGGGAAGTCCTGGCAGGTGGACTCTTAACCACTGCGCCACCAGGGAAGTCCCAGTTCTTATTTTCAAAGATGATACCTTTGGAGTTTTCCCCCCTTAAATTTATTTATATATTTACTTTTTTTTTTTAGAGTGAAAGCAGATTTATGTAGGGAGATACACACTCCACAGACAGAGTGTGGGCCATCTCAGAAGGCGAGAGGCCCAGAAATATGGGGTGGTTAGTTTTTATAGGCTGGGTAATTTCTTTTTTTTAATTTTTAATTTAATTTTTATTTCATCCTGGAGTATAGTTGATTTACAATGTTGTATCAGTTTCAGGTGTACAGTCCCCCCTTAAATTTAGACAAGGGAACAGATGCAGAAGCAAACAGAATACAAAAAGGAAGTCCCTTCATGTCCCAATCCTTAGTTGGATTTTTTTTTCAGTTTTGCTCGTTATTGTTTCTTAAATCACTGGGATGACAATTATACATGCTCTTTTATAACTTACATTTTCAATGTCTTGAGATCCTTCCATGCCAGTACACAAGGGTCCCATTTTTAACAGCTACATAACACGATGTGCCTTAGTTTGTTTTCCATTTCACTGTTGATAGATATTTAATTTGAAGCCATTTTCACTATTAGAAACAAAACTGCAATGAAGAATCCTGTAAATATATTTATGTCTATATAAATTCCCCTCAAACTGGAATTTCTGGGTCAATAATTTATTTGCCTTTCAAATTTTGATTAAAAAGTATCCCAAAAGGCTGTGATTATAAGAATGTATAAGAAAACTGTTTCTCCACCTCTTTGCCAACACTAGATACCATCAACTTTAATTTTTCCAATCTCAGAGGCAAAACGCCAAAGTTTGGAGTATAAGCCAAAGTATAAATAGCAATTTTCTAGATTGGTATTATATTTTTCTTTTAGTTATGAAGCTAAAATATCACAGCAGATATCTAAAATCTACCCCAAAACCTGGAATTGTACTCAAGATTCTAAGATCCCAAAAGACCTTTGCAGACAACATCTTCCTCTTTATCAATCCTTACCATTACAACCTTCAAAAGACTATTCAAAATTCACCTCCTCCAGGAAGCCTCCCTTGATTACTTCCCTGGATCTTGCTTTTATTCTTCTACTCTGATCCCTCAACACTTATGTGTTTAGTTTGTGTTGATTCTTAAATCTCCCTTTGTATCTCCCAATAATACCAGTAAAGTAGAAACATAGGAGGCAATTAACCAACAGAAGTGAATGAAGATTTGTTAAATATTTAGTTATTCAGCCAATATCTATTTATGGGGTGCTGCATTGGACCTGGCCTGCCCCTCCCCACACTGTTCCTCTGGCTGCTTGCTCCATATACAGTCCCTGCCCCTGGGGCCATCTTGTCTCCCTACACCACCAGCTGTCTCCGTCTCCCTGGGAGGTGGGCAGGGAGGGATGGCTCTGGCTCAGCCTCTGTCACGAGCACCGTGACTGGTGCTACAGAAGCTCTGGCACCCTAGTGCACCCTAACTGGTAAGGGGCTACCAGCTGCCACCACTTCAGGATCCCCAGGAAGCACCATGCTGTGGGGTATAGGGTCTGGCTTCCCCACAGGCTGATCAGAGGGGCTGGGCCATACAACCTGGAAACAGGGACTTAAAACCCAATGGGGTGACCTTGGTCAATGAGAGACAGGACAGCAGAAGGAGCTGGAAGATCAATTCCTTGCCCTTCCTTCCCGTGACAGACTGCCGTGAGGTACAGTGGTTCCAAAGACCTGTCTGCAAGACAACGTAAGTCACAGAGCAGCCAGCTGTGCTTTCCTGAGAAGCTACAGACAGCGTGGTAACAGGTTATTGCGTTTGTGTTTTGCTTCCCCTATCCCCTCACTATTGCTTTTCTGGAATTGCAGCTCCTCCCAAAGCCCTCCCACCTAACTTTCACCTCACACTCTGTTTTCTAGAGAACTCAAGCTAAGCCAACCCTACTAGCTCCACAAACACTGCACTATACACTACACTAGCCTGGGAAGGGGTACAAAAGATAGAAAGAAGAAACCAAACCTGCTTGGGGAAGCAAGACATCTCCACAGGTAACAATAAGTGAGAAAGACGAAGTGAAGGAAGGGAATAACCAGAATGAATGAGATAAAGGGACAATTTGTGCAGAGGATTAGGAAATGGGAACTACTTGAATACTATGCAGTATTCTTTGTACAGTAAGTCCCCTAAATACGAACCTTCAAGTTGCGAACTTTCAAAGATGTGAACGCATTATAAACCTATTACAGTACAGTTCTATATAGCCGGTTGTGTTAGTTGGGTACCTAGGCTAACTTTGTTGGACTTACGAACACACTCTTGCAACAGAACTCATTCGTATGTAGGGAACTTACTGTATGGTGCATACAATAAATACAGAAAGTATTCACAGAGAAAAGCAAGAGCATCAGCTCTCACCTACAGCCAACTGCTCGGGAAGAGGGGGAAGGGGAAGGTGGGAGGGTGACCCCTGGAGAAGATCCCTAGTGAGCTAGGATGGTACAGCTGCAGCAGCGGGTATATGCTGGCGAGAAAGAGGAGAGAATGCTAAGAAGTGTCTCCCTGGAGCCAAGAGCTTGGTGGGGAGAAACAGGACCAGTGCCACATTCAGAGCAGAGGGCTGTGGAACACGGGGCACCGGGAGGGGTTCTGAGGGTGAAGGGCATTCCTCACTCTGCATATTCCCAGAGAAGCAATCAACTATCCACTCCCTTTGTCTGGAAGGTAAAGCATATGTAGAACCTATCCAGCTTCTCCCTACTCCCTCCTTCACACCTGAGTCATCAGCATGCAGAGTTTGGGAGAAGAAACTGTGTCTTTCTGGCCACTCTTTGGATCCACCACTGTCAACGAGAGTGCCTTTTCTGCTCTACCTCTAGTGGGACCGGGAGGGTGAGAATGTCTAAAGGGGTACAAGTACCAGGAAGCCCTTTGTGGCCGCATGTCTAACCATTTCTCCAATCAGCTTTCAGTGGAATAAAGCTAGCATCACTCTGTCTCCACCTATCTGGTTTCTGTGTTGTATTTCTCAACGGGTATAAACTCAGGCTGGGAGCAGAGGACAGGAATATTACGACCTCCTAAAACCTCAAAAGGAGACTCAGACCTGAGAAGCATGATGCACACAGAAACCTGACAAAAGAGGTAATAGATGCTTCTTAAATTAAGTGGTTGTCCTGCATCCTAATTTCTGCCCACAGAAAGGAGATAAGAGAGCTCTGTGCCTTCCAGCAGTTTCTCTTATACGGCTCTTCTTATCCTCGAGGGTTTTTTTTGCAGGGGACTGCTATATTTCTGCCATGGAGTTTCTTTTTCCTCTGAGAGACACCACAAACATTTCAGAAACGTTTCATTTGTTTTCTCCACCCCAGAAGAATGACTCTTCCAGGACAGAACGGGGCCAGCAGCGCACGAGAGCCCATCCTCTATACCAGTGTGACCCAGATATTCCTCCTCGTCTCACAAGGATGACTGCAGGAGATTTAAACACCGTATTTGCCTTAAACAAAACTGCAGATGCAATTCTAGGAGCAAGACAGAGACACAGAAAAGACATCACATTTCTTTGAGAGAGTACCATCGTGTCTATTTGAATCAGTCCTTTATAGATGTTTTGAGACATTCCAGTAAAACTGACATGGTTGACAACACTAGATGGAATTGCCTCTGGGAGGAAAGAAAGAAAAGATTAAACCTTAAGCATGTGGCAAAGCAACCTGCTTTATCAGATCTGTGCTTCGTTGTCTTGTCTCTGATCAGAGAGATATTTCTATGGCAGCAGGTCACAAGTTCTGGCCAGAGGGCAATCATATAGGGATTTTTTTTTCTTTCATTTTATATCTAACTGCCTACCCCTTTGGGAAAAAAGCGAGTAATAACCAAAAAAAAAAAAAAAAAAAAGAAGAAAAAGAAAGTCTTTCTTTACTGGACAGATTAATACCCCAAGGAAAAATCTTGGGTTTGTATAATACGCTTTTCAAGATTTGAATTTCATATCCATTTAGTTGAGGGCCTGGGATCTCCTCCCACAAAGCAGAGGGAAACCAGTTAAAGAGAAAGGAAACTTGAATGAAATTTCAGTCACCGCAGAGCAGTTCACACATCCTGTTAATTACTATCGCCTTTCATAATTAAGGGAGTTTCCTTGTGGACCTTACTAGCTCCACTATCAAACAGCACCTCATTTTATGAACTGTGAAAGAGGCTGCGGGTTATGACATCCCCTCCCATTTCAGTACCATGCTGTTAATTTCTCGGCTCAATTAACTGACAACATCACAAACACACATCCTCCAAAGACGATTCCTAGTTTGGGGCCATCCCTTTTCAGGTGTCATTATTTGTTGTCATTGGCCATTTATTCCCATTTCCCATCTTCCCTTAAAGAGTACCTGACTGCTCAGCCATAAAAAGAATGAAATGATGCCACTTGCAGCAACATGGATGGACCTAGAGATTATCATACTAAGTGAAGCAACTCAGAAAGAGAAAGACAAATACCATATGATATCACTTATATGTGGAATCTAAAATATGACACAAACGGACTTATGTACAAAACAGACTCACAGACATAGAGAACAGATGTGTGGTTGCCAAGGGTGGGGGCAGGGATGGACTGGGAGTTTGGGATTAGCAGATGCAAACTATTATACATAGAATGGATAAACAACAAGGTCCTACTGTAGAGCACAGGGAACTACATTCAATATCCTGTGACAAACCATAACAGAAAAGAATATGAAAAGGAATATACATGTATAACTGACTTTGCTGTACAGCAGAAATTAACACATTGTAAATCAGCTATACTTCAATAAAAAATAAAAAAAAAGAGTAACTGACTGAATGCCTCGTGAGTCTCTGCTTTGGCCCACAACATGTTTCCCACAATTTGATCAAATAACTCTGGGGGTATTTCTAGGGATACTTTAAGATAACACCCAACTGTAGCCTACTGTAAGCGCTAAGGAGAAAATAAATAATTTTCTGATAACTGGGGTACATATGCTAGCAATTCAACTGAGAGTTCACAGCACAGTCACCTATAACATTTTTTTCTTTTTACTCGGACATCCAGACATCAACCCCCAAACCTGTGGGCACCAGACAAGTGACTTCTCTTCTTCTTTTACAAGTTGCAGAGGCGACACATCTGCATGTTTCTGGTTAAACACCACCAGCTGAACAGTCACTCATTGCTCATCTTTCTGATATTATGGCAGCCTTGAGCCAAGAATGTGCACAGAAAGACGGGAGCAACCATCAATGTCTTACACTGAACTGTAACCACAGCCTTTTAGCACCGAAAGCTGCTGTCACTAATGCTGGGCCAGTGGGTTCATGTTGATATCAGGAGAGAAATAAAAGGATGACCCTCTGGAAGCCACATCCATAGAAGCTGTGACAGACAGAACAAGAAATAACCTCCAGGTGGCTGGGAGAGGTGCAGTCACCTACTGCCTTGAGAGGGGTGGTACCAAACATCTGCACTTCCTTGGTCTGCCCCAAAGTTCAAGGCCAGTGCAAGAGGACTTGCTGACATATTTCTGAACTAAAGCTTCGCTCACCAAACAAAAGATTTCTGTGCTTCCATTAAGCACACACCCCCAAAGCATATTTTGAGAAGAAAGACAGGCCCACTCAAAGAATAGATGCAGGGGCTTCCCTGGTGGCGTAGTGGTTGAGAGTCTGCCTGCCGAAGCAGGGGACATGGGTTCGTGCCCCGGTCCGGGAAGATCCCACATGCCGTGGAGTGGCTGGGCCTGTGAGCCATGGCCGTTGAACCTGTGCATCCGGAGCCTGTGCTCCGCAACGGGAGAGGCCACAACAGTGAGAGGCCCGCGTACAGCAAAAAAAAAAAAAAAACAAAAAACAATAGATGCAGAAGGGCCTCTGCATTGGGGGCACCAATGGCTGGTGTGATCATAGGAACAGAGGTCTACTGAAGAGTATGGTAATAAGTGGAACAAGGGATGACACTCCATCTTGACGTGTTCCACTCCTCAGCCTGAGCGATAAAACTTGAATTGGTCCAATACATTGGCTGGGAAGGGAGATTTTTATCTAGTACATATCTGGTACGTACATTCACCCTTGTGAAAACACTCACTAATACCTAAGTACTTAAAAAGTACACCACCGTCTGCATTTTCAAGTCACAGTCAAGGTCAATACTTAATTTCGTTGGTTAAAACATTTAATATAGAGATTGGTTCAAGATCTGGGAGTAGAAGGACGTGCACTCACTCCCTCTGGCGAGAGCACCGCCAGAGTGTTCACAACTACCTGCTGAACAATCGTCAGCAGGAAGACACTGGACTCACCAAAAAAGACACCCCACGTCCAAAGATAAAGGAGAAGCCACAAGGAGACGGTAGGAGGGGCAAGATCGCAATAAAATCAAATCCCATAACTGCTGGGTGGGTGACTCACAGACTGGAGAACACTTATACCACAGAAGTCCACCCACTGGAGTGAACGCTGTGAGCCCCACATCAGGCTTCCCAACCTGGGGGTCCATCAATGGGAGGAAGAATTCCCAGAGAATCAGACTTTGAAGGCTAGTGGGATTTGATTGCAGGACTTCGACAGGACTGGGGGAAACAGAGACTCCACTCTTGGAAGGCACACACAAAGTAGTGTGCGCACTGGGACCCAGGGGAAGGAGCAGTGACCCCAGGGGAGACTGAACCAGACCTACCTGCTAGTGTTGGAGGGTCTCCTGCAGAGGCAGGGGGTGGCTGTGTATCACTGTGGGGACAAGGACACTGGCAGCAGAAGTTCTGGGAAGTACTTCTTGGCGTGAGCCCTCCCAGAGTCCACCATTAGCCCCACCAAAGAGCCCGGGTAGGGTCCAGTGTTGGGTTGCCTCAGGCCAAACAACCAACAGGGAGAGAACCCAGGCCCACCCATCAGCAGAAAAGTGGATTAAGGTTTTACTGACCTCTGTCCACCAGAGCAACAGCCAGCTCTACCCACCACCAGTCACTCCCATCAGGAAACTTCCACAAGCCTCTTAGATAGCCTCATCCACCAGAGGGAAGACAGCAGAAGCAAGAAGAACTACAATCCTGCAGCCTGTGGAACAAAAACCACATTCACAGAAAGACAGACAAGATGAAAAGGAAGAGGGCTATGTACAAGAGGAAGGAACAAGATAAAACCCCAGAAAAACAACTAAATGAAGTGGAAATAGGCAACTTTCCAGGAAAAGAATTCAGAATGATAGTGAAGATGATCCAGGACCTCGTTAAAAGAATGGAGGCAAAGATCGAGAAGATGCAAGAAATGTTTAACAAAGACCTAGAAAAATTAAAGAACAAACACCTGGAAGAATTAAAAAACAAACAAACAGAGATGAACAATACAATACTGAAATGAAAAATACACTAGAAGGAATCAATAGCAGAATAACTGAGGCAGAAGAACGGATAAGTGACCTGGAAGACAGAATGGTGGAATTCACTGCCTCAGAACAGAATAAAGAAAAAAGAATGAAAAGAAATGAAGAGAGCCTAACAGACCTCTGGGACAATTAAACACAACAACATTCACATTATAGGGGTCCCAGAAGGAGAAGAGAGAGAGAAAGGACCCGAGAAAATATTTGAAGAGATTACAGTCGATAACTTCCCTAACAAGGGAAAGAAAATAGCTACCAGGAAGCGCAGAGAGTCCCAGGCAGGATAAACCCAAGGAGAAACACGCCAAGACACATAGTAATCAAACTGACAAAAATTAAAGGCAAAGAAAACTTATTGAAAGCAACAAGGGAAAAACGACAAATAACATACAAGGGAATCCCATAAGATTAGCAGCCAATCTTTCAGCAGAAACTCTGCAAGCCAGAAGGGAGTGGCAGGACATATTTAAAGTGATGAAAGGGAAAAACCTACAACCAAGATTACCCTACCCAGTAAAGATCTCATTCAGATTTGACGGAGAAATTAAAACCTTTACAGACAAGCAAAAGCTAAGAGAATTCAGCACCACCAAACCAGCTTTACAACAAATGCTAAAGGAACTTCTCTAAGTGGGAAACACAAGAGAAGAAAAAGACCTCCAAAAACAAACCCATAACAATTAAGAAAATGGTAACAGGAACATACATGTTGATAATTACCTTAAAGGTGAATGGATTAAATGCTCTGACCAAAAGACACAGGCTCGCTGAATGGACACAAAAACAAAACCCATACATATGCTGTTTACAAGAGACCCACTTAAGACCTAGGCACACATACAGACTGAAAGTGAGGGGATGGAAAAAGATATTCCATGCAAATGGAAACCAAAAGAAAGCTGGAGTAGCCATACTCATATCAGATAAAATAGACTTTAAAATAAAGAATGTTACAAGAGACAAGGAAGGACACTACATAATGATCAAGGGATCAATCCAAGAAGAAGATATAACAATTATAAATATATATGCACCTAACACAGGAGCACCTCAATACATAAGGCAACTGCTAACAGCTATAAAAGAGGAAGTCGACAGTAACACAGTAATAGTGGGGGACTTTAACACCTCACTTACACCAATGGACAGATCATCCAAAATAAAAATAAATAAGGAAACAGAAGCTTTAAACGACACAATAGACCAGATAGATTTAATTGTTATTTCTAGGACATTCTATCCAAAAACAACAGATTACACTTTCTTCTCAAGTGTGCACAGAACATTCTCCAGGATAGACCACATCTTGGGTCACAAATCAAGCCTCAGTGAACTTAAGAAAATTGAAATCATATCAAGCATCTTTTCTGACCACAACGCTATGAGATTAGAAATGAATTACAGGGAAAAATAAATTTAAAAAAACCCCACACACATGGAGGCTAAACAATACGCTACTAAATAACCAAGAAATCACTGAAGAAATCAAAGAGGAAATCAAAAAATACCTAGAGACAAATGACAATAAAAACACGATCATCCAAAACCTATGGGATGCAGCAAAAGAAGTTCTAAGAGGGAGGTTTATAGCTACACAAGCCTACCTCAAGAAACAAGAAAAATCTCAAATAAACAATCTAACCTTACACCTAAAGGAACAAACAAAACCCAAAGTTAGCAGAAGGAAAGAAATCATAAGGATCAGAGTAGAAATAAAAACAAAGAAAACAATAGCAAGATCAATAAAACTAAAACCTTGTTCTTTCAGAAGATAAACAAAATTGATAAACCATTAGCCAGACTCATCAAGAAAAAGGAGAGGACTCAAATCAATAAATTTAGAAAGGAAAGAGAAGAAGTTACAACAGACATCACAGAAATACAAAGCATCCTAAGAGACTACTACAAGCGGCTCTATGCCAATAAAATGGACAACCTGGAAGAAATGGACAAATTCTTAGAAAGGTATAACCTTCCAAGACTGAACCAGGAAGAAATAGAAAATATGAACAGACCAATCACAAGTAATGAAATTGAAACTGTGATTTAAAATCTTCCAACAAACAAAAGTCCAGGACAGGATGGCTTCACAGGTGAATTCTATCAAACATTTAGAGAAGCACTAACACCCATCCTTTTCAAACTCTTCCAAAATATAGCAGAGGCAGGAACACTCCCAAACTCCTTCTATGAGGCCACACCATCACCCTGATACCAAAACCAGACAATGAAACGACAAAAAAAGAAAATTACAGACCAAAGTCACTGATGAATACAGATGCAAAAATCCTCAACAAAATACTAGCAAACAGAATCCAACAACACATTAAAAGGATCATACACCATGATCAAGTGGGATTTATCCCAGGGATGGAAGGATTCTTCAATATACGCAAATCAATCAATGTGATACACCATATTAACAAATTGAAGGAGAAAAACCATATGATCATCTCAATAGATGCAGAAAAAGCTTTTGACAAAATTCATCACCCATTAATGATAAAAACTCTCCAGGAAGTGGGCATAGAGGGAACCTACCTCAACGTGATAAAGGTCATATATGGCAAACCCACAGCAAACATCATTCTCAATGGTGAAAAACTAAAAGCATTTCTTCTAAGATCAGGAACAAGAAAAGGATGTCCACTCTCACCACTATTATTCAACGTAGTTTTGGAAGTTCTAGCCACGGCAATCAGAGAAGAAAAAGAAATAAAAAGAATACAAATTGGAAAAGAAGAAGTAAAACCGTCACTATTTGCAGATGACATGATACTATTCACAGAGAATCCTAAAAATGCCACCAGAAAACTACTAGAGCTAATAAATGAATTTGGTAAAGTTGCAGGTTAAAAAATTAATGCACAGAAATCTCTTGCATTCCTATACACTAATGATGAAAAATCAGAAAGAAAAATTAGGAAACATTCCCATTTACCATTGCAACAAAAAGATTAAAACACCTAGGAATAAACCTACCTAGGGAGACAAAAGACCTGTATGCAGAAAACTATAAGAGACTGATGAAAGAAATTAAAGATGATACCAACAGATGGAGAGACATACCATGTTCTTGGAAGGAAGAATCAATATTGTGAAAATGACTATATATTACCCAAGGCAATCTACAGATTCAATGCAATCCCTATCAGACTACCAATGGCATTTTTTACAGAGCTAGAACAAAAAATCTTAAAATTTGTATGGAGACACAAAAGACCCTGAATAGCCAAAGCACACTTGAGGGAAAAAAACGGCACTGCAGGAATCAGACTCCCTGACTTCAGACTATACTACAAAGCTACAGTAATCAACACAATATAGTTGATTACAATATAGTTGATTACAATTTTGTGCCACAATACTGGCACAAAAGCAGAAACATAGACCAATGGAACAGGATAGAGAGCCCAGAGATAAACCCACACACCTATGGTCAACTAATCTATGAGAAAAGAGGCAAGGATATACAATGGAGAAAAGACAGTCTCTTCAATAAGTGGTGTTGGGAAAACTGGACAGCTACATGTAAAAGAATGACATTAGAACACTCCCTAACACCATACACAAAAATAAACTCCAAATGGATTAGAGACCTAAATGTAAGACCAGATAGTACAAAACTCTTACAGAAAAACATAGGAAGAACACTCTTTGACATAAATCACAGCAAGATCTTTTCTGATCCACCTCCTAGAGTAATGGAAATAAAAACAAACAAATGGGACCTAATGAAACTTCAAAGCTTTTGCACAGCAAAGGAAACCATAAACAAGACGAAAAGACAACCCTCAGAATGGGAGAAAATATTTGCAAATGAAGCAACTGACAAAGGATTAATCTCCAAAATATATAAACAGCTCATGCAGCTCAATATTAAAAAACAAACAACCCAATCCAAAAATGGGCAGAAGACCTAAACAGACATTTCTCCAAAGAAGACATACAGATGGCTAAGAAGCACATGAAAAGCTGCTCAACATCACTAATTATTAGAGAAATGCAAATTAAAGCTACAATGAGGTATCACCTCACACCAGTAAGAATGGGCATCATTAGAAAATCTACAAACAACAAATGCTGGAGAGGGTGTGGAGAAAAGGGAACCCTCTTGTACTGTTGGTTGGAATGTAAATTGATACAGCCACTATGTAGAACAGTATGGAGGTTCCTTAAAAAAGTAAACATAGAATTACCATATGATCCAGCAATCCCACTACTGGGCATATACCCAGAGAAAACCATAATTCAAAAAGACACATGCACCCCAATGTTCATTGCAGCACTATTTACAATAGCCAGGACATGGAAGCAATCTAAATACCCATCGACAGACGAATGGATAAAGAAGATGTGGTACATATATACAATGGAATATTACTCAGCCATAAAAAGGAACAAAATTGGGTCATTTGTTCAGATGTGGATGGATCTAGAGACTGTCATACAAAGTGAAGTAAGTCAGAGAAAGAAAAACAAATTTCATATATTAACGCATGTATGTGGAACCTAGATAAGTGGTACAGATGAACTGGTTTGCAGGGCAGAAGTTGAGACACAAATGTAGAGAACAAACGTATGGACACCAAGGGGGTAAAGCGGCAGGGGGGGTAGGGATGGTGGTGGGATGAATTGGGCGATTGGGATTGACATGTATACACTGATGTGTATAAAATTGATGACTAATAAGAACCTGCTGTATAGAAAAATAAATAAAATAAAATTCAAAAATTAAAAAAAAAAGATGTAATTGTGACTGATGATGTAATCAGATATCAGAAAGAGTTGAATCTCTCCTCAGAAGACTGGTTTGAGATGACATAGTGCTATAAGCACATGAAATAGCAAATATAAAAGATACGACGTGATGGTCGGTGCAGGAAATAGGTTGATGGACCTTCCTTTTGGTATATTTGACTTTTGTTTCGTTTAAATGACAGGATGTGTTGGGGTTTATTATAACTTTGCTGTTTAACTGTTCACTTTATATGTTATAGAATAAAGCTCACTTCTCTGGAAAAATAAAAAAATAGAAAAAATAAAATTAAAAAAACAGGGCTTCCCTGGTGGCGCCGTGGCTGAGAGTCCGCCTGCCGATGCAGGGGACATGGGTTCGTGCTCCGGTCCAGGAAGATCCCACATGCCGCGGAGCGGCTGGGCCCGTGAGCCACGGCCGCTGAGCCTGCGCGTCCGGAGCCTGTGCTCCGCAACGGGAGAGGCCACAACAGTGAGAGGACCGCGTACTGCAAAAAAAACAAAACAAAAAAAACAAATGTAACTAAAACCTATAAACTCCAGATCTTCCAAAGATGAACTGAGAAAGAATGCGGAAGCATTCTGTAAATGGAAAATCATTATTCTTGTTATTTTAGTTATAAAATCACTTGAAGAATAAAAAAAGCAGGACACAAAATTAACATACGCTATGACTCCAATTCTTTTTTTTTTTTTTTTTTTTTAATAAAAGACTTAGGAGTCATTCCCTCTGTACTGCAGATTGGGACCTGAAACTAATCAATTCACAACTCAAAGAAAATCAGTGGGGTAGTAACCACTGACAGAGTAAATCACTCTGCTCTTCGATCACCTTGCTTTCGGACCAGTCTGCACAGCTTATTATGAGAACTCCGTGGCTTTAGTTACTGTTAGCATCTTAGGAGTTCACAGAGCCTTCTGACCTGCCCTATGGAGATTAATGACATTGAATCAATCACATTCCATCCAACGGGAGGAAAAAGATCTGACGAAATGACAGCAGCCCCTCCACCGAAAACGGGAGGTAAGTTTAAGACAGGCTGTATCACACAGAGTGGACCAGCAGCAAGAACAGGTCTATGGGAAGCAGGGGTTCCAACCTCCTCTGCCGTAACAGGACCTTTTGTAGATAACGCCCCCTCCAGGGCCACTTCACGAGCTCATATGTCTGCAGGGTCAGAGACTGCTTCTCGCTTCTCTTTTCTGAGCTGCAACAGTACCAACACAGCCTTCATACACTCCCTTCCATCCTCACGTCAGTGCTTCAAATAAATTGTATCTCGACTGAATGTTCTAAGGTCAAAGTCCTATGTCACTATAGTTAACATACATTTATTTAGTGCTATATGCCAGGTGCTGCAATGAGCACTTTACACGCATTGTCTCATTTCAAAGACAGCTTTGAGAGGCAGTACCATCATTATCCCCAGTGGTGCAGCCACTACGGAGAACAGTATTAAAGAACTTCCGTTCTTCAAAAAATAAAAACAGAGCTACCATATGATCCAGCAATCCCACTCCTGGGCATATATCTGGAGAAAACTTTAATTCGAAAAGATACACACACCCCAATGTTCACTGCAGCACTATTTACAACAGCTAAGACATGGAAGCCACGTAAATGTCCACTGACAGAGGAATGGATAAAGAAGATGTGGTGTATATATACAATGGAATATTGCTCAGCCATAAAAGGATTGAAATAGTACCATTTGCAGCAACATGGATGGACCTAGAGATTATCATACTAAGTGAAGCCAGAGAGAGACAAATATCACATGATATCACTTATATGTGGAATCTAAAAAAGAAAAGAAAAAAGATACAAATGAAGTTATTTATAAAACAGAAATAGACCCACAGACATAGAAAACAAACTTATGGTTACCAAAAGGGCAAGAAAGGGGGGAGGGATAAATTAGGAGTTTGGGATTGACATATACACACTACTATACGTAAAATAGATAACCAACAAGGACCTACTGTATAGCACAGGAACTATACTCAATATTTTGTAATAACCTATAAGGGAAAAGCATATGAAAAAGAATAGATATATATTTATGTATAACTGAATCACTTGGCTATACACCTGAAACTAACACAACATTGTAAATCAACTATACTTCAAGTAAGAAGAAACCAAGGCTGAGGGAATCTAAGCTGAGCTGGGGTCTAGCCAGGTCTGTATGCCTCTGGCCCAAACTCTTTTGTGTACGTGAAATATTTCACATGTACTGAGAAGCAGAGTATATAATACACATTGCCCAGCTTGACACAAATATACTTAAATGATACAGGTAATCCTTGACATAAAAATACATTTTAAAGTATAATGGAGTTTCTCTATCCAAAAGAAAGGGGCAATAGGGAGATGAAGATGGAAGGGAATCTATAACCCCAAAAACAAAGTCCCGTAAGTGCCCTCAGTGCCATCACTGAGAAGGCGCTTCCTAAAAGTACACTGGACACATAACAACATTTTCTTATTCAAATATGACAGAGAGGTCAGGAAAGATCAACTGATTAAAACACGACTCTCAGAGGGGGCGTTATTCGGCCATGCTCTGTAGTGAAAGAGCTATCATTCAGCCCCTCTCCCTGAGCCCGGGGAGGTCCTCTCCATTCAGCTCCCTTGTGCCCCACTCCCAGGCTTCGCCTTCAGCATCCAAGACAGGATGCTGTTGGAGAGACTGGAGTACTGGGGACAGCATCCTTCCTCCTGCCCGGCAATCTGAATAGGGTGCAAAATAGAATGTAAGACAGTAGTTGGCTATGGACAGGAGTGCGGAGGATGGAGTTGGGAATAGGAATTCAACTAAATTGGTGATGCTCTGCTTCCTAAACTGGGCAGAGAGGATGGTGAGGCTCACTGTAACATCCCTTATCTTTTTATATGTATGAAATAATTATATATACGTAATACACAGGGCAGAGGTAGCGGAAGGGAGAAAAAAGTTTAGGGTGAGTCGGAAAGGGGAGTAAATAATAGCATAAAAAAGATGCAAGTTAAGAAGGAAGAGACTATGAGGGGAAAAAATCGGGGTGGAGTGGGTACAGAGGGAGGCTGAGGCAAGAACACAGCCCTCAGTGGGGATCTTTTTTTTTTTTTTTTTTTGCGGTATGCGGGCCTCTCACTGTTGTAGCCTCTCCCATTGCAGAGCACAGGCTCCGGACGCGCAGGCTCAGCGGCCATGGCTCACGGGCCCAGCCGCTCTGCGGCACGTGGGATCTTCCCGGACCGGGGCACGAACCCGTGTCCCCTGCATCGGCAGGCGGACTCTCAACCACTGCGCCACCAGGGAAGCACAGTGGGGATCTTTTAACAAAACTAGGAGAAAATCACCAGAGTGAGACAAGAGAAAAGGACATAAAGACATCAAAATGAGAAAATGATGAGCAAATAATGGGATCAAAATAAAAGGGAATTTCAAATGTGACTATATGCTTTGAGCTTGCTTTAAAAGGGAACTTCAGAAGTTCAAACATGAACATTCTGATTGATGAGGCGCCAAAATAAAATCAAAGGGTACCTCAGCCATTGCATGAGTCAATATTCCAGATAACACACTTGTCACTTTAAGCTCTGAACCTGATTTTTGGTGGAAGTCTTGCTAAGACATGCTGAGCTTCACGGTCTTCTTAACAGAATGTAACCTTTGCTTTCTCACTCAGCGTCACCAAAGACATCAGGAATACACTCAGGGGCTACTGCTGTCTACAGCTGGACACTTCTCTCACCAGGCAGGAGTGGGAAATACCAGAGAATAAATACACTTAGTTACAGGGAAGCCATATAACTGAGACATGTCGACATTGGAGTGTAGAAATCGCCCGTCTGGAAGTCAGTCTTCAAGTTTTCTCCTACTAAACGGAGTGACAAGTCTTACATCTAATTAACTGCTGTCACCACCTCTTCTCCACATGCTTTTCCCTCCTTTCCAAGCCACCAGACGTATCCCAAATGTGCCCCAGGGCAGTTGTTCTGATTACCAATCACATGCCTCTGAAAGCCCAGCAACCTTACATCCGTGCACTCGTGTAAAAGACAAGCATCACCATCCTTCACAGTCACAAATCTGAGGACCCCAATTTAGCCCAGTGTGGACTGACAGTGGTTAAGAGCATGTCATGTTTCCTACCAGGAACGGAGCATCAAACAGATTGTGGGAGAAGGGAATGAGCTAGAAATTGCCACTTCAGCCCTGCCTGGGCTTCTCTGCAAAGCAGCCAAGATGGCAGCCTTTCTGTCCACTGAGAAAGATGGCGTATTGGGAAAACTGCCTGTTCTGTGGCTTCCTGGAAGCCCCAGAGAGAATGGAGTCAGTCGCATACACAGCTGGCATCTCAGACTGACAATTACAGCGTGTCTACTAATCATCTGAATAAAGGAAGGGTAGCCTGTCAGGCAAGAAAACAAAGACGTGTGGAAGCAGAAGGGGACCCTTCACATAGGACGATGAAACACATCATTTTCAAACTTCTTAGCTTTTGTTGGTGGGGTTTACACTACGATTCCAGATTTTTAAAATTGAATGTACGATAGTACTATCTATAGCAAGTGTGCAATGGTTCTCAAAGGTGCCAAGGGTTTTCAATGGTTCTCAAAGCAAACAGTCATTCCAGTGAAACTGATCATGATTTATTCTAACACGAAAATATCAGGGGAAAGGGACATACCGGAAATCGATTCTCCTTTGAGACATATAATTGTTAAATCTCAAACTCATATATTATTTTTAAGCAGTAGGATGACTACAAATGTAGCATATGTACTACATTAGAGTTTTTGTTTTGTTTCACCCACAGCCTTCCTCAGTCAGTGTTCCACTTAATTCTGAGAGAATTAAGTTCTATAAAAAATGATTTGCATGATTATTTTCTCAGTCCTCTGGAGGATGGTACCTAGCTAGGGCATAGATGGTAAGATAATACATTACATTCAAAGAGTGCCTTAAGACCTCAGGGTTTGACAAAGTCCACAAACTCCCCCCCAGATTTCATGGAAATATTTTGTAAGCATGTGCACAGGAGCAGTTTTCTGGGGTGAGGGGTCATAGCTTTCACTAGGTTCTAAAAATGATCATGACCCAAAAGGGTAAGAACCAGTATCCTAGAATATTAGCAAGATTATAAGAAAAGGTATGGTAGAAAATAACTCAGCAACGTGAAACATTCAAAGATAAAGTTGTGGGGTTTTTTTTTTTTTTTTTTTTTTTGCGGTACACGGGCCTCTCACTGTTGTGGCCTCTCCCGTTGTGGAGCACAGGCTCCGGAAGCACAGGCTCTGCGGCCATGGCTCCCGGGCCCAGCTACTCCGCGGCATGTGGGATCTTCCCGGATCGGGGCACGAACCCGCGTCCTCTGCATCGGCAGGCGGACTCTCAACCACTGCGCCACCAGGGAAGCCCCCAAAGATAAAGTTTTATTTTCCAAATGTATATTTCATGTACCTTTCCAAATTCATTTCTGATTAGTTTTTCCCTATGCATATGGGGCTTGAGACCCCTGCACAACTCTAAAATCCTCTCCTACGACTCAGCAAAATGGGATTCTAACCCTGGACGAGGTGACATGGGCGTGTTTTTTTAAATCAGGGGGGTTTACTTGTGGCAGTTCGGGAGGCTTCTGGGTTCAAACTCATAGGGTGTTTATTATCCTCACAATTTATTAAGTGAGTCTGTCAAGATATGTAGACATATCACAGCCTCAAGTTATTGCCCCAGATTTTACAGTTCTTAGATATATTTAAAGCAAACACCCTTCCCCTAATAATCACATCAAAATTCGAGGTTATAAAATAAAACAGAGGTGCTTCCCTCGTGGTGCAGTGGTTGAGAGTCCGCCTGCCGATGCAGGGGACACGGGTTCATGCCCCGGTCCGGGAAGATCCCACATGCCGTGGAGCGGCTAGGCCCGTGAGCCATGGCCGCTGAGCCTGTGCGTCCGGAGCCTGTGCTCCGCAACGGGAGAGGCCACAACAGTGAGAGGCCCGCGTACCGCAAAAAAAAAAAAAAAGAAAAGAAAAGAAAATAGTAGCCACACAAAGATGCAGAACTGTCACATCAGCCTGCCCGGTTCCACTGACGCTACCGGCAAAGCATGTGTCGTTCTCACTATCAAGACAAGTTAAATAAACTGTTGATACTGTACTTGTCCAGGCCTATCATGGGCAGAAATGGGTGGAGAGCAGACCAGGCCTCAGGGAGCAATGCAATTCCCAAGGAATGCCTCAATTTCCCTGCAAAACCGAGCAGTGCAAAGCTCTGAGCTTTCCCAGTGCCACTCCTGCCCCTACTTTTCTTTAGGATCTAGATTAGGTGGCTTAACCTGTGGTCTTCTTTATTTACGATGAAAAATTTTAAGCTGTCTACTGCACAAGGATGGCACGACTGCATTAATTATGTTCAAGAGTGAAGTGAAATCTTCAAGGAGGTATGGTGGATGACTCCAATCATGGTGATGATTCTGTGTCTCTCTAGCAAAAAGAGGGGTGTTATTTCGGCCATGCTCTGTAGTGAAAGAGCTATCATCAGGACTAAACATGAAGCAGAATGTGTACATTTCTAGTTGTATGTTCCCTTTGTGATTTGAAGCTACATGACTATTTCCCATTTTATATTCTCTTATATCTGTGCACCCGTCTCCCCCGAGACTCAAGATGCCACCTGTGGACAAGGTAACATACTTTAGTCACGGTTACACCCTAGACAGAAGGTTTAAACAGAGTGAGCACTTGACACTTTTTCCTTTTCATTTTAATTGTATGAAATATTTAACCAAATGCCCTTACAGTTGATAAAGCTTTCAAGTGCATGGTGCCCATATGGGAAGGCCATTTTACTCTGACCCAATGAAATTGGCACTGTTTTTCTTTCTCTGAGCGGAAGCTTCATTCAGGGTAGGGCTGAAGCCCTCTACCTTCAAAACCAGAAAGCCCACAAAGCGGGCACAATACCAGCTACCTGTTGATCAAAGGAGGACCGGACTTTTTCCCCATCAGCAGATTAAGACCACCTGTCATCTCATCTAAACAAAAGGTACACAAGCTTATCTCATTAAGCAATCAAAGCAGGACATTATTGCCATAACCCAAAATAAATACTTTTGATTATTTGCTGTTTTAAAAACATCTGTAAAACAAGACTGGACTTCAAAACCCAGAAGTATGGATGGCGGGGGGTGCAAAGAATATGCAAAACACTGTGGAATGTTCAAATTATATACGGATCCTGCTTACACATGGCAGTTTAATATTCCTTAAACTACACTTTTATCGCCTCAGTTATCTAATCAAAACCTGTTTCCTAGGCATATGATCTGGAGAAAACCGTAATTCGAAAGGATGCATGCACCCCGATGTTCACTGCAGCACTATTTACAATTGCCAGGACATGGAAGCAACCTAAGATGTGGTACATATATACAGTGGAATATTAGCCATAAAAAGGAATGAAATGGGGTCATCTGAAGAGACGTGGATGGACCTAGAGACTGTCATACAGAGTGAAGTAAGTCAGAAAGAGAAAAACAAATATCGTATAATATTGCTTCTATGTGGAATCCAGAAAAATGATAGAGATGAACTCATTTGCAAAGCAAAAACACAGTCACAGATGTAGAGAACAAACTTATGGTTACCAAGTGAGGGAAGGGAGGGTGGGATGAACTGGGAGATTGGGACTGACATATACACACTACTCTGTATGAAATAGATTACTAATGAGAACCTACTGTATAGCACAGGGAACTCTACTCAGTGCTCTGTGGTGACCTAAATGGGAAGGAAATCCAAAAAAGAGGGGATATATGTACACATATAACTGATTCGCTTTGCTGTACATCAAGAAACTGACATAACATTGTAAAGCAACTATACTCCAATAAAAATTAATTTTAAGAAATCTGTTACTGCTCCCCATTGCCTACTACTATACCAACTTTGGACTAACGAAGTTTATCACAATTCGGTCCCCCCCCCGCCCCCACCTCCAATCTACTAATCCAATCTACTCTGTATTCCCGGCACGCAAGCTCTCGCCTACTCAGGTTAACCTTCCTCACTGCTTCCCAAACTTACCCTTCTCCTGGAATTCCCACTCTCCAGCCTCCTCACTCGAAATCCTAGGGCACTTCGAGGCCCAACTACATTTCGTTTTCTTCCAGGAAGCCTTCTCTAACCATTGCCACCTCCCGGGATTACTCCCTTCCCTGAAGACCTCCAGCATCTATAGCTCCGCCCCCATGACCTAGCACTTAATTAGTGAACAGTATAGGCACGTGTAATTGTCTCAGGGGAGCTGGTCCTCTCTCCTCAACTAGATGAGTTCCTAGAAGGCAAACAGTCCCTGTGCCTCCCACAAGGCAGCTCTAGTGGATAAATCATAGATTTATCTATTAAATGTGCCTCAGCCATATTTTTACTGACAAAGAAATATATTATATTGAGGTCCGTGCTTCTCAAACTTGAGTGTATATCAGAATCACCGGGAGTTTGTTGAGCACAGATGGAGTGGCCCCGGCCCCATAGTTTCTGAGTTAGTAAACCTGGGGTGGGACCTGAGAATTTGCATGTCTAACAAGTCCCCATGTGATGCTGATGGTGCGGGTCCTCCAACCACACTTTGAGCACTACTGGTACCGTTCACTCAATGGAGCAGAAGATTCTAAGAGGCAGGAAAGGAAATGCAGCATCAAATCATGGGAAAGGCACAGGATCGGAAGCCAGAAGAACTGGCTTCTTGGCTTGTTCTGTCACTAGCCACTTTCTGGCCTTGCCAAGTTCATGGTTTATACTCTCTCATCTGTAAAGCTGGGCTAATGCAGTTGTCATGAGGACCAAATGTGATCAAATGAGAACGATGAGGCTCAAATACACGTGAAGCACATTGTAAAGTAAGTTACTTTACAGATGCACGTGGCATATAACAGGAATTCAGTAGATATGTGTTGCCTTTAGTTACTCTTTGGCCCAAGATTTCAATTCTAAATGGAGTTTCTTGAGGTATATTTTGATTTTGTTCTTGAGTACAATTTCACAGGTTGGAGAGAAATTTTCATGAGAATTACTCATTATAAGGACCACGAATTTTACCTTTGAGAGAAATTTATTTATGATTTTCATGCCCTCTTCACTCAAAATACCTAAACTCCTCTATATTTTCTGTATAAATATATATGTATTCAAAAAAGAGATGAGAACAATGGGATCCTTTACTCAACAGCAAGAGATGGCCACTAGTGCAGAAAGTTTGCCAATTCTCTGCCCAGAACGAAAACATTAGCTAGCAATGAAAATGATTATTTTAAAAATAAACAAGCCTGAAAAATCCTATGAAACGTAGTTAATCTGATCTTGCTCTAGACTGATTGTTTTAACCGTTTTACTGCCATATCTCATTTTATTTGAGCAATTAATCATCGATCAAATTTTAAGATTCCCCTGTGGCCTCCCAACCGGCAAATTAGGAAAATGATATGCCTCCTTTACCCTTTTAAGACCCATGACCCTCTTCAGCACGTCTAATAAAAAGGGGTCATGGGTCATTAATGACAAATGGGCTTTGTGATGGGTGGCTATAACCAGAGAAAGGACAAGACAAAGCCAAAAGAAAGACATTCTAAAACTTCATAGAAATAGAAAGTACATAAAATCCCTAGGTATCCTGCTAACATTAGTAATTGCTCCATGCTACTACACATATAAAAAAAATTCTACTTTTTCTGCACAGAGGAAAAGTGGCTTTGAAAAAATTTGGATAATATCACTAGAATTGCAAAAATTAGTTGATTAAATAGCCTGCATCAGTTCTGCCTAAATATATTAATAAAAGTATATAAACACTTGTGCTTTTGATCTCTTTATTTTCTCCATGACACATGCCCTAATGTGTCCTAATAAAGAGGAAAAGCATCTGGACCAACCTGCTGTCCTAACAGGGTAGAGAGCCAGGGCTTTGCACCTGTGACCTCTTGGCTTGGGAAAAGGCTACACATTCTTGCCAACAAATCTTTCAAAGGCTGCAAATAAAAAGATGCTGAGGTCTTTGGACCAAAGAAGGACAGAGGAGGAGAGAGGGTAAGAGAAATGAAAAAGGAAACAGAATTAAGTAACAAGATCCTTACGCACTGTGAGAGGCTCACCAGACAGGGGTCCCCACCCTGCAGGCAAACGTGCCATACACCAGAAATAATCGCTTTTACAGAAATTGTCCTTGATATCAATGTAAATGATTTTATGTAGTCTTCCGTAAGCACGTTTTTAAAATATACATATTTATTTATTTAGGCTGTGCCAGGTCTTAGTTGCTGCACGCAGGATCTTTTCGGTTGCGGCATGCCTGCGGGATCTAGTTCTCCGACCAGGGATCGAACCCAGGTCCCCTGCACTGAGAGCGTTGAGCCTAACCCATTGGGCCATCGGGGAAGTCCCATTGGGCCATCGGGGAAGGCCATCGGGGAAGTCCCATTGAGCCTGTTTAAAATAGTATAGAACACCTTACCTTTCAGATTTTGAAATTTTTCATCCTCTTTATTTCTCATCCATCTCACTTCATTTACACCTGTTATTCAGTTCCTTTTTGGTTGGCGGAAGAGAAGAGTACAGAATGGCAGAATACGTGCTATCCTTTTTTTCCCTTTTACAATCACTCTTGACAAAGACCAAGAGTAAGAAGGAAAATTAGAATTTCGACATGCCATTCTGACCTAAAATTTTATTTTTCTCGCTCTCTCTTTTTTTTTGGAAAAGGGGTTCTCAGGATTATCAAGCAACTGAGTCCTCCAGACTAAAAAGGAAACTTGGTGGCTCCACGCCAGCTTTATTTTGTTCAGAGGGCCTAGTGAAACAGTCATCATGTTACAGGTGCTCAACTAACAACATTTAATTTTTTCAATTTTGAACTGCAAAACAAGACCAGGGAGTCGACGTGAAGGAGGCATCTCTTTCACTCAATATTTATTTTTCTTTTTTAAAAAAAATTAATTTAGTTAATTGATTTTTGGCTGCATTGGGTTTCGTTGCTGCACGGGGGCTTTCTCTAGTTACAGCAAGCGGGGGCTACTCTTCCTTGCGGTGCGTGGGCTTCTCATTGTGGTGGCTTCTCTTGTTGCAGAGCACGGGCTCTAGAGCGCAGGCTCAGTAGTTGTGGCACACGGGCTTAGTTGCTCCACGGCATGTGGGATCTTCTCGGACCAGGGCTCGGACCCATGTCCCCTGCATTGGCAGGCGGATTCTTAACCACTGCGCCACCAGGGAAGTCCTCATTATCTTTATTTTTAGGGGGCATTACTATCATTATTATCATTAAAACATTATTCTATAGCAAGGAGTGGCAAACTACTTCTCACAGGCCCAATCTGGCCCGTGGCTTGTTTTTCACAGGTCATTCTATAAAAATGGCGGATTCTTAACCACTGTGCCACCAGGGAAACCCTTATTTTTCAAATACACATTGCCCACACAGAAGACCTGAATTCATTTTTACTTCCCCTCATTACAGACCTTTTATGATTCTCTCAACATTGCAAACAATCCAAGAAGGTGCCCATCATGTTTCCTCACATAGAAACCTTCCTCCATGGCATACCCAGTTACTTTTTCATTTATTGTTTCAACCAATATTTACTAGGAACCTAATGTGTACTGGGTACTACGTGCTTGGGATACGAAATCTCTGGTCTTCTGAAGCTTACATTTCTTTGGGGGGGAAAGCAGATTAAATAAGCAAATTATGTAGTATTTAAAAGGTGGTAAGTACTATGGAAAATGAAAAAAACTACAGCAAGTTAAGGGGAATCAGAAGTAAGGGGTGGGAAGTTACAGTTTCAATAGGGTAACCAAGTTAGACTCATTCAAAGAGGATACTTGAGCAAAGATGTTATAGAGATGAGAGGATGGAGGATGGACATGTAAACCCAGGGAAAGATGGTTCTGGACCTAGGACACAGCCAGTGCAAAAGCCTAAAGCAGGAACAATACCTGGAGAATCTTGTGTTTACTCTGAGAGGACTGCGTTGCTATTGGAGATGACACAATCTGACTTTTATTTTAAGAGGATCCTATGTTGGCTATGTTGAGAATAAAATGTAGCAGGCAGGGATGGAAATATAGCAGGAGGAGGTTCTTGCAGTAATCCAAACAGTGGCTTGACCCCAGGTAGAACTGGCGGTGGTGGTGAGAAGTGGTTGGATTCTGGATATATTTAGAAGGTAGAACACACAGGATTTCCTGACAGATGAGATGGGGCGTATGGAAGAAAGAAAGGACTCAAGTGTACCTTCAAGGATTTGGTTTAAGCAACTAGAAGGATCACCGGAGATGAAGCAAGCCTGGGGTGGAGAGGAGCAGGACATCAGCTTGGGATGTAGTGGGTTTGAATCACTTATTTTTTTAATCTATCTAGTACCTAGGACACAAGTGAATACAATTACTCCATCATCCAAAACACTCATTTGTAAATCTCTGACAGCACGAAGCTCATCTGCCTTATTCTAGTGCCAAATAGTGGAAAACTAAAAAACTATCTGCTGGGCTTCCCTGGTGGCGCAGTGGTTGGGAGTCCGCCTGCCGATGCGGGGGACGCGGGTTCGTGCCCCGGTCCGGGAAGATCCCACGTGCCGCGGAGCGGCTGGGTCCGTGAGCCATGGCTGCTGAGCCTGCACGTCCAGAGTCTGTGCTCCACAACGGGAGAGGCCACAACAGTGAGAGGTCCGCATACCGCAAAAAAAAAAAAAAAAAAAAAAAAAAAAATCTGCGGAATGAGTGTAGTAGGCTGAATAATGGTCCCCCCGAAAGATGTTCCCAGCCTAATCCCTGCACCTGTGACTATGTGGCGTTATGTGGCAAGAGATTTTCTAGATGTGATTAAATTAATGTGATTTTGTAATACGGAGATTATCCTGGATTATCCAGGTGGACCCAATGTAATCACCAGGGTCCTTATAAGAAGAAGGCAGAAGGGTCAGAGTCAGAGAGAGAGAGAGATTGAAGATGCTACACCGCTAGCTTTGAAGATGCAGGAAAGGCCGTGGGCCAAGGAATGTAGGCAGCCTCTAGACATAGGAAAAGGCAAAAAAATGATTCTTTGCTTTGCAAAAAAATGGTTCTCCCCTAGAATCTCCAGAAGGAACACGGCCCTGCTACCACCCTGATTTTAGAACTTCTGATCTCCAGAACTGCAAGATAGTGTATCTGTGCTGTTTTAAGCCATCACGTTTGTGGTAATTTGTTACAGCAGCGATAGGAAACTAATACAATGAACAGATATCATTTTATTCATTATTGTTTCCCCAGCTCTTAGCAGTCCTAGAGGAGGGTAGGTACTCAGTGAATACCTGTGGGTTAATTTTAATTTGATGATGCTTTATGTACAGTCGCACCTCTATGCCTTGAACATGCTGGTCCTTCTGCCTAGAATGCCCTTTTGCCCCCTTTCAGTTGGGTAAACTTCTCATTTTCCAAGAGGTAGATCAAAACCCACCAGCTCTGGGAGGAAGTCACCAACCCCCTTGGCAGAGTTAGCCGGGACCACCTCTGTCCCCTAACAGCATTCCGTAGCTGCTGAAGCTCTATCGCCCAACGACGCAGCGCTGTAAGGATGCGCTGTCGGTCCATCTCTCCACTGCCCTGAGGACCCACAGGTCCAGCTCATGGGCCATTTAGGTGTCCTAATGGGGATAACCTGGGCCTGGCACATACAATGTTTGCTGAATAAATAAAGTACTAATATTAGCCATCGTTTTTCGCCTTCCCAAGCCACTCCGACTTATTATCTCATTTTATCTCAATAATAATCCTGAGAAGAGAGGGCAGCATTGCCTCTGTCAATGGAGAAAATGCATGACTCATCCAAAGTCACGTCATCCGCGGCAGACTGAACTCCAGGCAAAGCCTCCTGACTCTTCGCGCAGTGCTCTTTCCACCGGCTTGTGCTGCTTCCCCTGCCACGGGGTCTGACTGGACTACCAACGTAAGCACCCACTTTGTGACGTCCATATTGGGTTGGGGAAACTCAGACCTTGTGTGGCATGGTGGCCAAAGGCTGCAGCCACTCCTCAACAATTGGCTACTGTCTTGAGTTTTGATCCTGACTCATAAGCCCTGTCAAAAGAACAGTGTACAGGAGTAACATGAAATCCACAGGATTAAAAAAAATAAAGAAAGCCATCACCAAAATCTGGGCAAGGTAATACTGCCAAACGTTAGCCTTAAAAGATCTCTTCAGGGCTATCCTAAGCCATGCCAAGAGGTGGAGGTTAAGGTAACTTAGCTTTAGTGAGTCGAGCTGTTTCATATACCTGGCGCTTCTCGGACTAAACCGGCAATTTGGAAGTTGGTTGCTGGCTGCAAGTTTTGGCAGATGGTTAGAAAGGGAGGGAAGGAGACAGGCAAGGGGAGGAGCTGCTAAGAAAGGTATTTAGAATCTTAGTGGATGCCCCTGGTCTCAATTGCTACCTCTGTTTGGAACACTGTTTTGTGTGTGTTGCCTTTACAGAATGTTTACTGTCTCAAACATTATTGTTTGGTGGGGGGAGGGATAAATTAGGAGGCTGGGATTAACACATACACACTAGTATATACAAAATATATAACCACCAAGGACCTGCTGTATAGCACAGGGAACTCTACTCAGTATTTTTTAATAACCTGTAATGGAAAAGAATCTGAAAAAGGATAGATAGATATGTACATAGATACAGAGATAGATATGTATAACTGAATCACTGTGCTGTACATCTGAAACTAACACATCATTGTAAATCAACGATACTTCAATAAAATTTTTTTAATTAAAAAAATTTTTTTAATTAAAAAATTATTCTCTGTCTCATGTCTACTAAGTCAGCTTTTCTACAAATTTTAGAAAAGAATAAGAAACGTACTCTTACCATACAATCTGCCAAACACACTCCTTGATATTTACCCAAAGGAGTTGAAAGCTTATGTCCACACAAAAACCTACAGATAGCTGCTTTATGCTTAATTGCCAACACTTGGAAAGCAACCAAGATGTCCTTCGGTGGCGAATGGATAAATAAACTGAATGGATACATCCGGACAATGGAATATTATTCAGCGCTAAAAGGAAACGAGCTATCAAGTCATGAAGAGACACGGGGGCACCTTAAATGCCTATTACTAAGTGAAAGAAACCAATCTGAAAAGGCTACGTACTGTATGGTTCCACCTAGTAACATTCTGAAAAGGCCCAAATTATGGAGACAATAAAAGGATCAGTGGTTGCTGCAGGTGGAAAGGGTGGGATGGACAGGCAGAGCCCCAAGGGTGTTTAGGGCAGTGAAAATACTCAGTACGGAACCATAATGATGAATACATGTCATTAGACATTTGCCCAAACCCACAGAAAGTACACCACCAAGTGTGAGCCCTAACGTAAGTAATGGACTTGGGTGACTACGATGTGTCAAGGTAGGTCCATCCTTGGTAAAAAATATACCACGCTGATGACTGTTGTTGATAAAAGGACAGGCCAAGCATGTATGAGAGCCAGAGGTAAACTGGAAATCTCTGTACCTCCCTCTCAATTTTGCTGTAAACCTAAAACCGCTCTTAAAAAAGTCTTTAAAAAAAAAAAAAAGGAGGAGGAATGAAGAAAAGGCCAATGGCATTGATCCTCTAATACAAATTGCTTCCAATGCAACTAATGGCAATCATTGGCTATTTCCACCCAATTTTCAGACAACGTAAGAATCCATTAAGTTATTTCAAATGATATACTGCTTTTTGTTCAAAGAATTGATATAACAAGACCATCAATTTCCACCAAACAGTAAGCATACGATAAGATACATCTTTGCACCAGCACTAAGTGGCCAGCTAGAAAAATGGAGGATTCTCAAAGTTGTCAAGAACACAATGAAAGAACCCGCTGAAAATTTGTTGACACACTTCCAGTATTCAGTGTGCACCATGAAAGGAAAATAAAAGTGTTCTCTCAGACTGCAATAACAACATGAAGAAAAAAAGAAAAGGAAAACGGAATCTGTCCATTTAGGTCCAGAGATCAAATTATAAAAATTATGATAGTGAAATAGAATCACAATAAAAGGATTTTAACCCAATCTTTCCTGAGGTAGCCACGAGCAGGCCTACTCCTAACTTGGAAAAAGAGTACACATGGGGGGTCCCGTTTCCTCCTACCCTACCTCAGTCCTGCAGCATGCGGGGCCTTATACTCCTGTGTACAACATCCCAGCCTGAAGGTCCAAGCTTTGTCTTCCAATCCCACGCTCCCCGCCGCTCCGTGAACATGCACACAGCTACCTCCTAGCTACCCCTTGGGCCCATGGGTGTGCACACCTAACCAGTCTGTCCTCAGAGACCCCTCCAGGTCTTGCATATGGCTCTAGCTCTCCGGACAGGGAATCCTATGGTCCATGGTACCAGGAGAGAGGTCTAGAACCTTGGTACCCAAAGTGTGGATGGGGGACCAGCAGGGTTCTCATCATTTGGGAGCTTATTAGAAATTCAGAATCTCAGGTGCCACCCTAGACCTACTGAATCTGAAGGATTTGAATAAGATCCCCAGGTGATTCAGGTACACAGTCAAGTTTGAGAAGCAAAGTAGACATCCACTTGGCCTTTGGATCTCTCATCCTTCATGGGACAGCAGACTCAAAGAGCAGAAGAGCAGAGCCCACCAACCACGGGCCAAGGGTAGGACTCCTGGCTGCCTGAGACTAATGGCTGTAAAGCCTGCAGAGGATTTCCTTGGGATATGCACTAGTGGTCTATACATGCCATTTAGGCAGAAGAAATAGAACAGACTGCTCGGGAAGTGGCAGGATGGGTAAATTCCATGTTATTTATTATCTGGGGGAGGGGAGATGGGTAGTACTTGATCCTTGACCTGCTGTTCTAATCCATACTCAATTCAATCCACATTCGAATCCCTTTATTGAGCTGGCGTCGAAGCAACCTCCGTCAGTCACGTTTATTGACTGTCTAGTCAGTGTGTCTGAGGCGCTATAATTCTCTCCTAAATTAGACTATCCAGGGAACCAGACAGTCTATTTAGTTTTAATTATCTGAATCCTTTTTGTTCCAACCCAGAGACCCATTCCGGACTGGGAGAAATGCCCAAGGAATGAGAAGGAAGATGCGGGACTGGAGCCGCCTCTCACGGTGGTCAAGTCAGAGCACCGGCCGTGAGCACAGCAGTGCGCACGGCGGTGCTAAGGAGACAAAGTTGTAAAATAGTCCTCGTTACCAGCGTCCCTCCATCCTAGGTGAGCTACAGACCTAATGGCAGAGATGCGTTACTGGTCTCTCTTCTTCGTGTAGGTTCTCTGTTTTTTTTTCCAATCCAATGTTCATCTCATCAGCATTTCTCTACATTTCCTAATTCAGCATCCTTTAATAAGTTTAAGTCTCTCCCTGCTTTCTGTTCTTTTGGTGACTCAGTTCCAATTCCTTTAACCTTCTTCTAAGAGTCTAATTTTCCAATTGTTAAAATATAGGTGCCAGACTCTCGTTCTTTAAAAGAAAAAAAAATCTATTCCATAAAATTCAGTGTTAATCACTTGCCGACTCTGTACAAGGGGAACTGGCTTTTACCTAAGTACTAAGCCCTATCCTCAGTATTTTTAATTATCTCAATTAATCCCCACAACTACATTATAAGGTAGGTATTATAATCTCTACTTTACTAAAGGAGAAATTGAGGTTCCTAGGAGTTAAATAAGTTATATAAGTAGTAGAAAGCAGCGGAGATGGGCTTGAACCCATGTCTACCTACATTTAAAGTCCTTTTATCTCTATTCCACATCTCCCATGCCTAGAAAAGTGCATTTTAGAAACAAATCTATCCTTTAAATAACGTGACCATATAAGTGTCTCAGAGTTACTCCTGGGTCCATTAATTCTGATGAAGGAGGCATCAAAGAACAAACAGACAAGCAGTAATGATGAGGACACTTAGGAGGCTGACAAATTCTCTCCCCCAAAAGCAACTATAAAACTGGACAAAACTGTCAAACAAACCACAACCATTTCAGTGCTCTGGAAACTGACCCAAGGCAGCCAATAATTGGAGCATTTATTCCCGACAACTTACTGAACTCAGGGTCAGGAGAGTGAGTCTGAGGCAGTATGGTTGCCTGGATCTGCTTCCATCCCATGCCCCCCACTCTCCACACCGGCTCTGACACTGAGGTAGTTCATTTAACCAGGGCAGAAAAGACTGTGAAAACCAGCAGCTTCACTGAACCTTCCAGAGCAGGCTCGATTGGAGCATTCACAGTCAAAGTGGACATTCTTACTGGAAAGTGAAAGGCATACGAACAGTTTGGACAGCCTGAGGTTGAAGTCCTGTTTGGGGCAAAGAACTGGGGGACCAATCATGGATTTAACAGGGACTTCAGTAGGTGAAGCAGACATACGGGGGTTAGAAAAAGCCCTTCATATATACTACGAAGTATATATATTCCTAGTATATATATATACTAGGCTGGTGAAGGCTGTGCAAATGCAGAGCAGAAACCAGAGGGATCCAAGCCACCCACATACCCATGGCCACTGGCGCTTGCACACCCACATGGTAGACATAAGGGGATACAGCAGAACGTAAAAGTTAGGGTAAGACTTGAAAGTGGCATGAAGTTTGAATGAATTCCCCAGGCACAGATAAATCCATCAGCAGAGAGTGGAAGCCTTATTGGCTGGAAGTGTTTGAGCACAACTTCCAAGCAATCATTGCTGACTACTAAGCTACACAGACACAAGAGCAAACACTAGGGGCTTCCCTGGTGGCGCAGTGGTTGAGAGTCCGCCTGCTGATGCAGGGGACACGGGTTCGTGTCCCGGTCCAGGAAGATCCCACGTGCTGCGGAGCGGCTGCGCCCGTGAGCCATGGCCGCTGGGCCTGCGTGTCCGGAGCCTGTGCTCTGCAACGGGAGAGGCCACAGCGGTGAGAGGCCTGTGTACCACAAAAAAAAAAAAAAAAAAAAGAGCAAACACTAGGAAGCTGGGCTAAAAAAAAATGTTTTTAAATAGAGAGAAACTGAGTGGAGACATCAGCAGTTGCACATTGCAGGGGAGACATCCCACAAATTTAATACAAATAAGTTACTGAACAAATAAACAACAGCTACAAATTCCTCAAGGGGAAAAAAGGCAGAATCCCCCATGGCTACTACATATCTAAAATGTGAGTATTCAACACAAACATTGTAAGACATGCAAAGAAAAAGAAAGTATGATCCATATACGTGGGGGGAAATTATCAATAGAAAAATGTCCCTGCACTGTCCTAAAAGTTGGGATCAGCAGACAAAGACTTCAAAGCAGCTAGTAGAGATGTGTTCAAAAACTAAAGAAAACAATGTTTAAAATATAAAGGAAAACATGATGACAATTAATCAACTGATAGAGAACCTCAATAAAATAAAAGAAATTATAAAAAAAAGAACCAAAGGGGAATCTTGGAGTTGAAAAGTTCAGTATCTGTAATGAAAATTTCACTAGAGGCACTCACAGCAAATTGAGAAGATGGAAGAATCAATGAACATTAAAGCTAGTCAATAGAAATCATTCGATCTGAAGAACAGAAATAAAGATGACGAAAAATAAGTAGAGTCTCAGAGACATGTGGGACATCAAGCATACCAACATAAGTACAGTGGTAAGTCCCAAAAGGAGAGGAAAGGGGAAAAAATAGAAAAAAAATTTGAAGAAATAGTAGCCAAAAACTTTCTGACTTTGATGAAACATATTAATGTGCACAGCTAATAAGTTTAATGAACCGTAAATAGGATAAACACAAAGAGATCTATATCTAAGAACATCATGGTCAAACTTTTGAAAATCAAAGGCAAAGAAAAGATCTTGAAAGCAGCAGGAGGGAAAAATGACTCATCGCTTGCAGTGAAACAGCAACTTAAATAATTTATGACTTCTTATCAGAAACAACAGAGGCCTGAAGGCAGCAGAATGACATAATCAAAGCACTGAAAGAAAAAAAAATTGTCAACTGAGAATATCTCCCACAAAGTCGTTTTTCAAAAACAAAGCAAAAAAAAAATAGATATTTCTAGATAAACAAAGATTTTATGAAGCAATAATTATACCACTGAATGAAGGATTTATAACACATATTAATGTAATCTAAATGATGATAATAGCACAAAGGAGAGAGGAGGAAAAGGAGATATATTGAAGCAAAGTTATATGTTTTACTAGAAGTTATCTTTATTCTGAAATAGGGCATAATATGATGCATGTATCTTATGCATTATGGAAATAATTCAAGAAAAAAGTAAAAGCTTCAATGGAGGAATTAAAATGATACTTTAAAATTACTTAAAATAAAAGAATCAGTAAAGGAAAATCAGTGAAACAAATAGGAAATAAATAGAAAATAAAAAGGAAATAAATATCATACATAAACCCAAACAAATCAATAATATCGAAATTTAAGGAATGCAACTAAAGTGAAAAATGTATGGGCTGCAACTAAAGCAGAAAAAAAGTTGGAGGATTTATACTACCTAATTTCAAAAGTTACTATAAGCTACAAACATTAAAACAGGATGGCACTGGCATAAGGATAGATAGATCAATGGAACACAACTGAGAGTCCAGGAATAACTCCTTACGTTTATGGTTAATTCATTTTTAACAAAGTTGCCAAGATACTTCAATGAGAAAAGGATAGTCTTTCAACAAATGATGCTAGGACAACTGGATACCCATATGCAAAATAAAATAAAGAACTTAGACCCTCAACTTATACTATGTACAAGAATTAACACAAAATAGGTCATAAATGTAATGTCTAAAACAATAAAACTCTTAGAAGAAAACATAGGAATAAATCTTTGTGACCCTGGGTTAGTAAATGAATTCTTAGATATGACACCAAGAGTATAACCAACAAAAGAAAAAACAGATACATTGGACTTCATCAAAAATAAAAATTTTGTGCTTCAAAGGACACCATCAACGAAGTGAAAAGTCAATCCACAAAATGGGAGAAAATATTTGTAAATCACATACTGATAAGGGACTTGTATCCAGAATATATAAATTTTAAAACTCTTATAAATCAATAAGATAAATGACTCAACTGAAAAAATTGGCAAAACACTTAAATAGACATTTCACGAAAGAAGACATATCGATGGCTAACAAACACATGAGAAGATCCTCAATATTATTAGTCATTAGGGAAACGCAAGTAAGACTACAATGAGATACCTCTACATACCCTCTAGAATGGCCATAATAAATATGTATTGACAGGTAAGGATGTCAGGAAACTGAAACCCTCATACACTGCTGATGGGAAAGTAAAATGATACAGCCATTCTAGAAAAGAGCTTGGCAGTGTCATAAATAGTCAAACATAAATATACCATACAACACAGCAATTCCACTCCTAAGTACCTCAAAGAAATGAAAACACCGCTACAAAGACTTACATGCTAATGTTCACAGAAGCATTATTCATAATTGCCTCAAACTGGAAACAATCCAAATGTCCATCCACTGCTGAACATATAAACACAATGTGGTATCTCAATACAATGGAATTCCACTGATACATGCTACCGTATGAAGGAACCTCAAAACATTTATGCTAAATGAAAGAAGCCAGATGAAAAAGATTCCATATTGTATGATTCCATTAATATGAAAAGTCCAGAAAATGCAAATTTGTAGAGCAAGAGAGCAGATCAGTGGTTGCCTTGGAGTGAGAGAAGACTTTGCAAATGGCTTCAGGGAAATGTGGGGGGAAGTGATAAAAATATGCAAAGCTGGATGGTGGTGACAGTTGCTGTATTAGTTTCCTATGCTACATGACAAGTTACCACTAAGTTAGAGGCTTAGAACAACACATATTTATTATCTCACAGCTTCTCATAGGTCAGAAGTCTAGGCACAGCTAAGCTGAGTCTATCAAGGTGTGGGTCAGTCTGCTTTCTCATCTGGAGCTTAGGGTCCCCTTTCAAACTCACTCAGTTGTTACAGAACCCAGTTCCTTGTGGCTGAAGGACTGCAGTCACTCTTCCCCATAAGTAATTCACAATATGGATAGAAGCTCCTTCAAGGACAGTGGGAGAGGTTCCCCTTCAGAGGCTTACACCTGATTACATCAGGCCAGCCAAGATCATCTCTCTTTCCATTAACTCATAACTGACTGACTTGGGACCTTGACTACGTCCGCAGAATCCCTTTACCTTAGCCATATACTGTAACCTAATTATGGGAGTGCCATCCCATCATATTCTCAGGTCCCACCCACACTTTCAGGGAGGGTATTTTACAGGGGAAAGAATCTTCGAAGCCAGTTAGAAATCTGCTTACCATAGTTACACAAGTTATACATTTATTTTAAAATTCACTGAATTGTATACTTACTATGGGTAGATTTTATGATATGTGAATTATATCTCAATACAACTGTAAAAAAAAATTCCCATGAAAACAAAAAGTTGTCCATAGTGCCATAATTCCAATTTTTATTTGGGCCACTTTTTTTTTCATTAAATAAACTAAACCTTAGGATTATCTTGTCTAGGAAATGATTCAAGAGAAAAAAGATCTGCATTGATTTATCATGCCCTTTATAATTTGTTACACCAGTTGATTCATAGTAACCACTTCACAGGGACACTGCAGTCAACTTTTCCCCTAGTTGGGTTTTATTCCTCTGTCAGCTTTCTTAGTAATGAATGGAGGCTCACTCAATTCAAAGACTTCAGATTTCCAAAGAGAATAGGGTTACCTCACCACAAGAGTTTCCACTCTCTGATTTCTCCACCAGGGAGTGGTTCCATTTTGAGCTTCCCTCAAAGCAAAGGCAACAATGTTTGGTCACATGAAGGCTCCATTTTGCCAGCTGCAGACTTCCTAAAGTTTCATTCACCCAGAGGTCAGGAACTGTGAGTTCTGGAACTCTTCCTGGTGTCCCAGGAACGTCTTTGAAGTTTGGCCGCTCATGGTATTTTGTGTGCGCTGAACCTGCTGCCTAAAACCAAATGTTTCTTAACTTCAGTCTATTCCGAGAACCTTCAGTGTCTAAATAAGAGCTTGCTCTACAAAACACACAGCAAGCCAGTGTAATTCTACTTCAGGTGCTATCTAGAGCCCACGGAGCATTTCAAATTCCCCAAGGGATGCCCAACAATGTCACCTGGATGGTTATCTTGTAGGTGTGTTGTTCTTCAGTCCAAACTTAACTGTTACCATGGAAATAAAATACAAAAGGAGCTGTCCATCCTGGAAAACAAAAACTGCTGAGAACTCTCATTCAAGGGCTTTCTATTGAATGTGGAAGGAACTCTTCTACATAATTTGTTGTTTATAAAAATAAAAATCTTTCTTGGGAATGGGCCAGAGTTATCTGCCTATATAACACATGGACCACCAGTGTTTAAGCAAATTTTTAGAAGTAATAATTTACATATTTTTAAAAATTAGGGCAATTTGCCATCTGCAGTCCTATTGATGAAAATGACCACAACATCAGGTCATTTGGAGAATCTTAAAAGCTTTATTCCATTATTCGAAGGCACAGTCCCATGACTTGAATATGCTACAGATTAGACTTTCTACATTTACCTAAATAGCATCTTCAGGACATGAACTGATATCTTCTCTACACAAGGTTTCTAAGGGAAACGAAGGTTTCTCATGGAAGTTTGGGTCATAATCTATAACTCACAATATGCAGAAACTAAAATTCCATTCCTTGTTGTTTCTCAAAGCAGGATAACATAGTAGCTCTTAGGAGGTAAAACTATGGGACAGGGATCAGACTCCTTGGGTTAGAATCCCAGTTCCACAACTTAACAGCTGTGCTATTTTGATTCATTACTTAAACTCCCTATGCCTCAGTTTCTTCATCTATAAAACGGGTTTAATAACATAAATCAGGGGGTGGCCAAATCTGGCCCACTGTCTATTTTTCTAAAAAAAGTTTCATAGGAACATGAAAATGCCCACTCATTTACATATCATCTGTGACTGTCTGGGGAGAGACCTCCAAATTCTAAAATATTTATTACCTGGCCCTCTACAGAGAACATTTGCTGGTGTCTGACATAGAATGCTACTGTGAAGATTAAATGAGATCATTCATGTAAGGTGCTCCATATAGATGAGCAACCAATAAGTGTCAAGGATTACTGTTATTTATAAATGGTAAAAAGTTGTAAAATCATTGTGCTTTCGTTTCCTACAATTCAGGGAGGCATCTTTCTATATACCACCTCAGGAGCAGGCTGCCCGCGAAGCAATGGCTCGGGACGAACAGGCTCAGCCCCTTTCATTGACTGGGGCCGAGGTGCTGTGATGGCAGGATGTGAGCTGCAGCTGTCGGGCAGGGCAGGGAGCCTGTGGGCCACAGACAGCAGCTGCCGCGAGTCATCCGTTTCAAGTAACTGATACGCTGTCCTTCCTTGATGGAGGATCGCTTGGTCACAGGTGTGTGACACATGCATATTCATCACTGGCCCCACTCCCAACTGGAGAGGGGATTGGAGGAGTGGGAAGAGCTGAAATTATGCTTAGATGATGATCAGAGACAGCCCTTTCCATTTTCCCTGGCAGTAACTGCTTTCCCAAGATGCACTGTGCTTGTCCAGAGTTGGAAATAAGGAGCGTAGTCCTGCACATAATATTTTAAACTGTGAGTTTAGTGTAACAAAACAATTCAGAATAATAAAATGGATCTAAGGCTGATAATTTATCCTAGAACTGGCACTGCTAGCCCTGTATTAATACACTTACAAATAAACTTTGGTCGACGTCAAACGTTACAATGGTTCCCATAAATCTTTCAAACCACCTTCACTAAATTGTCTTTCAGGGCAAATATTGAAAAGACCTAAAGAGTTTATACCGAGAGAGTGATTTTCAGAAACAAACCACCGTCTGCCCTCTGCTCCTTCTAGAGCCTTGGACATTTCACTCCATCAATTTGTGCCTCACTGTCCTGCATGGAAAAGAGAAGCTGTAAGAAACTGCAGGACTAAAACCAGCCATGGTTCCAAATTACTTCCTGCTGGATGCTGGTGGGTTTTCATTAGTCTCTCCTAACTCCAGGAGGGAACCACAAATTGGCAAATGGTTTACATATTAAAATGGAATTACGGAATCACACAAATGCAGACATTTTAAAGTTCTTGGTGCTCATCCCAAGATCCTTCCTACCAAATCATCTCATTGATATGATTTAAAACAACCCGGCCCTTCCATGGATGAGGCAGCTCATTAAATGCTGTACACATGACACTAATAATTAGGGTCACTGCCGTGCGGGAACTCACCATCCAAGACAGACAAGGCTGGCGCTGGTGGAAATGAGGAACTCACACCAAGCCGCCAGATGTCATGAAGGACTAGCTAAAATGGCTTCAGAGTTTCCAATTCATTCCAACTAATATTCATGTTGATTAAAAGAGCTTGGCCATCCCGCTGCCTCAACTAGACAGAAGGGCTGCCTGAGTACAGTGAGCTACAGAGTTCTCCCCAGGACCATCCTTCACCCTGTCCCACTGAAGCAGGCTGGTGGCTCGGCCAAGCCTTTGCGTTCCTCAGCAGGAGGAAGTATCAGCCCCCATACTGTGTTTTTCAAGTCAAGAGACACCTCCCGCTTGGCAAGGCGCAGCCAGGGCACCTGCAGAGACTTCAACAAAATACGCCGGCGGAAGTTCCCAGGTGACGGCAATTTACGCGAGAAAGGCAGCCAAGTAGAAGTCCACTTGATTACAGCCAAAAAGAATAATCGAGGGCTTCCCTGGTGCCGCAGTGGTTGGGAGTCTGCCTGCCGATACAGGGGACGCGGGTTCGTGCCCCGGTCCGGGAGGATCCCACATGCCGCGGAGCGGCTGGGCCCGTGAGCCATGGCTGCTGAGCCTGCGCGTCCGGAGCCTGTGCTCCAAAAAAAAAAAAGAGTAATTGACTGATTAAACTACCAACTTCATACCTTTGTCCAGTTAATCAAATGAATACTCTGCCACCACCACTCCCAATATTTCTGTGCTTTAATTCAAAGTACAGAGCCTTTCTAACTGACTTATATACACATACTCCTTGGTACACGAAGTAGACATTGACAGATATAGATACAGACATATGAACATAGAGATGTGAAGGGGCTATATTTTCACCCTTTCTTTTTTGTAAGGGATAAACTTAGAAACAGGTGACCTTATTATTGCATTCTGAATTGGTTTCCTAGGGCTGCCGTCACAAAGCCACACACTGCGTGGCTTCAACCACAGACATTTATGGCCTCACAGTTCTGAAGGCTAGAAATTCAAGATCAAGGTGTCAGCAGGGTTGGTTCTTCCTGACAGCTGTGAGGGAGAGTCTGTTCCATGCTCTCTCCTGGTTTCTGCTGCTTTGCTCGCAATCTCTGGCACTCCTTGGCTTGTAAGGTCTCTGCCTTCATTTCTACAAAGCTTTCTTCAACCATGCCTGCCTCCAAGTTTCCTCTCCTTAGAAAGCCACTACTCAGGGCCCACTCTAATGACCTCATTTTAACCGCAAAGACCCCATCTCCAAATGAGGTCACATTCTGAGGTACCAAGGGTTAGGGCTTCAACATACGAATCTGATGGGGGACACCCTCTGACCACCTTCCCATTCCTAAAGCTCTGTGTCTACACCCAGGTCAATGATGACTAGTAGTTTTTCAGCTTTACTGAGGTATAATTTGACAATAAAACTGTAAGATATTTAAGTGTGTATCGTGGTGATTTGATACATGTATACATTGTGAAAGGATTCCTCCCATCTTGTTAATTAACACACCTATCACCTCACATATTTCCTTTTTTGTGTGTGAGAACATTTAAGTTCTACTCTCTTAGATACAATGCCGTATTGCCAACTACAGTCAGCATGTTATACGTTAGATCCTCAGACATCTTTTAGCTGAAAGGCTGTTCCCTTTCACCAACCTCTCCCTATTTCCCACACCCCCGGCCCCTGGCAACCACTGTTCTACTACGAGTTTGACTCCTTTTTATTAAATTAAAGATTCTACACGTAAGTCATATCATGCAGTATTTGTCTTTCTCTGTCTGGCTTATTTCACTTAGCATAATGCCCTGCAGGCTCATCCTGTCACAAACGGCAGGATTTCCCCCTTCCGCATGGCTGAATAATATTCCATTGTGTACATATACCACATCTTCTTCATCCATTCGTCTGTTGATGGACAGTTAGGTGGTTTCCATCTCTTGGCTATTATAAATAACTCTGCAATGAACATGGGAGTGCATATATCTCTTCGAGATCCCGTTTTCACTTCCTTTGGATAAATACCCAGAAGTGGGATTACTGGATCATATGGTGGTGCTAATTTTAATTTTTGAGGAACCTCCATATTGTTTTCCATACTGGCTATGCAGCTATTATTTTTAAATATCTATTTCTTGTCTGAGGTACAAAGGCACAGAGTAAATACAAACAATGATATACATACAAACGCGCTCAAAAGCCTCATTGTATGTGTCTCTCTTTATATCAAACCTCTAAGCACATGCACTTTGTGAGCTGGTTGAATTTAATATATTAAAATGGTTTCATGCTTTATCGATTTGTGGTATTGATAGTCATGGCTGACAAAAAAAATTACTGACTGTCCTCTTGAAAAATATGAATAGAATATGGCTTGGGTAAAACACGATTAGATTTCAAAGACTATTACGGACATTGAATACAACTGGAAAAAATGTATTTGCTGAATTTACACCTTTTTTACCATATGGACTCAATCTGACTTTCACATATATATTATCATTTGTTGAAGGTTAAGAATATAGTTTGTGTTTTGCAAACAGTCCCACCATGAAGCACCAAAAACGGTACCCATCTCACAAACTGAAGCACGAGACCACTTCATTTATTCAAAATCAAGTAGACAGGGTTGTTGCTAAGGATGTATGAAACATACATATCTCTGAAGCAAATCTGGCAAAGTATCATAGTGAACAAAATGGCTACTGTCTACCTAATAAGAACACAGACCTATGTTGTCTTTCAGCACTTTCCTTTTCATCATCATTGGTCCTAGTGACATACACTCATGAGGTAGGGTTGATGATGAGAAAATTTATGTGGTTTATCTTCATTTTCCAGCTCAAGGAAAAGAAGTACTTAAGCAACTTATCCAAAGCCACACAGTAAAGCAAAGTTTCCTAGTCTATACAGAGTAGCCCAGTACTTTTCAAAATTTAATTAATTACAAATTTCAAGAAAAATTTTCACTCCGGTATCTCTCAAACATGGACCCACTGCTTCAAACCCAATCACTCACTATAATCCACTAACTAGTTGGGAAGGGCCATGCTTGCTATAACTCAACTCACATCTTGGAATATAAAGAAAAGTACAGGTAGGAGTACTCAATAAACAACCAAAAAAGGGAGAAAGTTCCATTTTTAAAGCTGCAGACTGAGGTCTCCTGATGTGTTTCCCACACCAGCCTTTTTCTACTTTGCATGTCAGTCCTGTATGCCTCACTTCTGATTTCTTCCCATTCAGATGGTGGAAAGCAATCTCAGAAAGTGCTCCAACTCAATCAGTGTGCACCCACCCAGACACCTCCGGAGGGAAATGAGTGTCAGCTTCGGACTTGAAGGAAAGGAAAGCCTTGTGCAAACCTGGAATCAGCAGCTGCCGGCAAAGGTAGAAAATGACAGAGGAGCTCTTTGGCGTCACAAGGATGCCGTTTAGGGCTACACAGTGGCAATTTCAAAAATGGTACCCTTCTGGATGGAGTGATTTCACCTGCCCACTCAAGTGTCTAATTGAGAACCAGGAAGCAAATTATAATCAGAGAGAATCCAGGCATGAAATTATGAATGTTGGATTTTCCACAGTCTAGACTTTGTCTATGTCTTCAAACAGGGCTGGGGACAAAATTCCCCAATGTTGTCCAACCAAAGATCCACTTGATATTTTGCAATATTCATGGATTCAGTCATTCATTCTTTCATCAAACATGGGGACTCGTGCATATACACCACCATGCATGAGAAATGCAGCTGAGGTTTCTAGTGGAACAGTGCAAGGGCTGGGTTTCCACGCCTAAAAGCCTGAGGAAAGCTGACGGAAGTCTCTTATGAGCAAAGCCAAAAAATGCCTATCCTGCGTGACTATTTTGTTAGTGGCTTTCCTTTATTGGCCTCTCAATGTTATCTAGAGCCAATATAAAATATTTTCATACAACTGGGGCACTTCTCCTCACCTACCACGTGTCCACCTCTTTACTGATTTTTATTTAGCCATATTTGCTTGAGTTTCACTTGGTATCTATCATGCTCTTTATTCATCTACTTAGACATCCTTGAAAAATCATTCCTGAATTGAACTTTGATGCGTTATAGAAGCTCACTCATCATATCACCCTTGTGCAAAGTGAAGAATCCTGTATAACCTGAATAATCACCCTAAAATGTGCCTGGCAAGTTCCCGTTTTCATATATCTGATTTTCTCTACCCAGAGCCATCTGTATATAGAGGAACAAATAGCTGGTGAGAAGAGATGATCTCACTGAGAATTTAACTGTGTTATGCTGAAAGAACTTTACCTTTGACTCCTCGTAAATTCTTGTCAATGCCTTTCTTTTCAACATAAATAACGTACCATCATATTTTGTCTTTGCAGAGTGATTTATGAGTTATTTCTATTCTCTGATGTCAAGTAACTTCAATGACCTAATGTACCACAATAAAATCTTTAAAAAATATTTAGAAGTGGGGGGGGATAAATTAGGAGCTTGGGATTAAAATATAAGCACTACTATACATTAAACAGATAACCAACAAGGACCTACTACTGTTTAACACTGGGAACCACACTCGGTATCTTGTAATAACCTATAATGTAAAAGAATGTAAAAAAAAGAAAATGTATGTATCACTGCATCACTTTGCTATACACCTTAAACTAACACAACACTGTAAATCAACTATATTTCAAAAAACTTTTTTTGAATATTTAGTATAGGATGCTATGGAAACTAGTCTCCATTAGCTGAGCAACTGCCGCAAACATTTTTATTCTCCGCCCATTCTCTTCTTTCAGATTTTGTTATTACTTTTCCAGCACTCTGTTCTTTACTCTCTCCTCATTACTTAAAATGCCTCTCCCTCCTTCTGCCATGGGACACTTCACCAGGATGTCACAATTTTCATTACCCACCTGAGTCTTCCTTCCATTTGAATCCTTCACTCTCCCTGATCTCGACTCTCCCAACCCCAGTCCAAGCAAATAAATCTGACTCCCTCCCTCCCTACTGTTTACCGAGTCCCCTCAGAGCCCTAGGGCAGCAATGAACCCTTGATGTATTTTACCATCCACTATGATTTTGCACCACAGTAACTGTAACTAGAAACAGAGACGGAGCCATGGAGTTTTTAAACCCTATTCCAAGTATGAAAATGCAAGTTACCTTAAAATCTATGAGACACGGCAAGTATCTATCATGATTTATGTAAAACACAACATGTGATGTAAGTTATATAATCAAATCTGAAGTAAAATCACTTGTTTTTATTACAGTATTAATTATCTCTGAATTTTTACTTTACTATTTAGTTCGTATTATCGCCCTGTCAATGTTACTGCCCTTACAGTAGAACTATTCATCTGACTGTATTACATGTATATAAATAAGGCTTTTCACTACCATGCCACTAACCATCAGAACAAAAGACTATGTCATCAAGTCATTTTAATGGTCAAAGATATCAAAGCAAGATTTTTCTAATTGTAGTTTTTATGGAGTACCAGGAAGTGTTTCAAATTACCCCAATGAGTTTGGGATTGACATATACACACTGCTATATTTAAAATAGATAACCAACAAGGACCTACTGTATCGCACAGGGAACTCTGCTCAATACTCTGTAATAACCTATATGGGAAAAGAATTTGAAAAAGAATAGATACATGTATATGTATAACTGAATCACTCTGCTGTACACCTGAAACTCACACATTGTGAATCAACTGTAATCCAATAAAGGAGAAAATTTTTAAAAACCCGCAAATTACCCCAAATTATTGCATTTCAATAACCCTGACTTCCCAGTAGCTATCTCATTATTCTAGTTATACACACAGCCAACTTCTCCTTCGGAAATATTTTAAATCAGATGCTCCCAACCAAATTGAATGGGGAAACCATGTGCCGTGTTAAAAACTTCAGTAGGAAATATAACAGTGATGGCCTACCACGAGAAGCAGAAAGCTGAAATCACGCTGCATAAATACACTCATACAGGAAAAAGCACTGATTAGTCCATATTTAGGACAGACTGATCTTGTCATACACCAAAACAATCAATATCAAGACACTGTAATGACATTTTGCAAGGGACGTTGATTGGGCATTTCTGTGTTTATTTCACTGAAGACTAGAGGGGGAAGCAGCAAAACAGTCAGAAGAGTATTTGCAATGCAATTAGGGGGGGACCAGCACATCTGAGTGTATGCCAGACGCAGGGGCCTCCCCTAATTCACACAGTCCAGCGTCTTAATGGGGCGCACAGCATCGAACTGCACTTCCTACAGTTTGAAAACTTTTGTCAGTTAACTAGATGTTTACCGAGGGCCTCGCTTCGGCACTCAACATCCCGGGTACGCCATCCAGCTCTCTGGACGCACTTCCAACACCATCTGTCACTTAAGCTTCCCCGGATTCAAAAATTTCAATTCAAACTAATCTACTCGGCACTCAAACTGGAGCTATAATTCAAACTTCGACATGAAGCTTGAATTCCCTTTCAGTGTTCTTCAACTTTGACCCAGCTCCCCCCGCCCCGCCTTCACTGAAAAGGGCCAAGACAACAGCCCAGCAAGTGGGGCAGGCAAAACAGACCTCCTTTGTTCACTTTTGTCCTTTCAGCTCCCTATTGAGGTGAGGGACTGAAAAGCCGCACAAGGCTTTGGAAGGCAGCAGTGCACCAGCTCCAGCCATCCTTCCTCAAAGACCACAAAACTCCAGGACGAAACTCTTGGACAAAACACAGTCCATTTTTACCTTAAGGCATAATGAATGGAAGATTAGTACATTTCCCTTCCCTTTCCCTTGAGAGAGAATCTGTTAAGGGTGTTTAACAGGAGTTTATAATGCTCGTCCAAAACGAACGCTGTAAATCACACCATTCAAAAAGCCAAGGGCATTGGAAAGTGGCATGAAATTAGCTTTAAAGTTGAAATTCGGAGAAAAGATCACTCCGCGCTGAATGCATCTACTGAATTTTTTGAATGCTCTCAGCCCACTTGAGAAAGACAAATCAAATTCATTGCATATTACACAGTAGAAGACCTCCTACAGGATTCCCTCAAATGGCCTTGGGAATATATTTTCCTGGTGACAGAGGGTTTTGAACCAATACACCACGCACATCAGAAAACTGAAATATACATATGAATATGGATGTATATTCAAAATATTCTTTCCAGCTCTTCCTATCATTTAGTAAGAACAATTTTTTGGACTTTTCTGGCGGTCTGGGGGTTGAGACTCCACGCTTCCATTGAGGGGGGCTCGGGTTTGATCCCCGGTGAGGGAACTAGGATGCTGCATGCTGCGCGGCATGGCCAAAAAAATTTAAAAAAAAGAATTTTTGAAAGCATCATTTTCCTCTGACAGTAACTGTCATTTTCATTCTCATGTGAATTAAACAATGCCTTAGCATGGGACAATATGGAACAAAATCAGGGAACACCTAAGACAAGATAAGGTTTATTTGTCATTCCTGTTTTTAAACTGAATAAGCCACTTGGACAGTGTGTGCAGCAGATGAGCATTTGTAGATTCCCTTTATCACTGGCATTTCTTATATTCACTAGGTTTTCAGTCACTTGAAGGAAACCCTGTATCAGACTTTTAAAAATTACCTTTTTCTCGTTTGAAATTCCAAACTTGTAGGCCAGTAAAATAGGTCAATGAAGCTGACACCGTATCTTTTTTATTAGCTCAGCTAAGCAATTATAATTGGGTGGTGAGAGTTTATGCTGTCATCTTTGAAGATTCTGTGGCGGGGAACAATGTCCGATGCAGACTTGTAAATGACAACTTGGGCACATCCCTAAATAGTCAATGTACCATATTCCTATCTGTTCCCAGATATGAGGCAAATGTGCTCTTGGTCTGGGTTAAAATAACAATGTCAAATTTTCCGGTAAAATAAAAGCATACTAATATGTAATCTAACCTCCAAGCAAAATCACTTAGCACAAGAGAACTACAGACATACATACTGTAATTCCACTTTTTTTTTTTTTTTTTTTTTTTTTGCGGTACGCGGGCCTCTCACTGTTGCGGCCTCTCCCGCTGTGGAGCACAGGCTCCGGACGCGCAGGCTCAGTGGCCATGGCTCACGGGCCCAGCCGCTCCGCGGCATGTGGGATCTTCCCGGACCGGGGCACGAACCCGTGTCCCCTGCATTGGCAGGCGGACTTCTCAACCACTGCGCCACCAGGGAAGCCCTAATTCCACATTTTTAAAAATATCACATGAATGTGTGTCACCAAGGCTGGCTTCTCCCGGACTTTGCACAAAGTATGGGGTCAATTAACACTTGTTAGGAACCACACATTTCCTTATTAATAAAAATTAAACCAGTAAATTAGAAAATATTGTGAATGGCTTATTCATAATATACACAGTATATTAATTTATACCTTTTAAAAGTAACAGCTACAGTTCTTTACACCCACAAGGATGGCTATTATCGAGAAAAGAGAAAACAAGTGTTGGTGAAGATGTGGAGATACTGAACCCTTGTGCACTGCTGCCGCAAATGTAAAACAGCACAGCTGCCATGGAAAACAATGGTGGTTCTTCAAAAACTTAAAAGTGGAATTACTATACGATCCAGCAATCCTACTTCTGGGTATATACCTAAAAGAGTTGAAAGCAGTGATTCAAAAAAGGTATTTGTACACCCACATTCATAGCAGCAAAAAGTGGCAGGTGCCCAACTTGACAGATGAATGAATTATAAAAACATGGTGTGTCCATACAATGGAATATTCTACAGCTTTAAAAAGGAAAAAAATTCTGACACGTGGATGAGCCTTGAAGACCTTATGCTAAGTGACTTAAGCCAGTCCAAGGACAGATACTGCATGATTCCATTCGTATGAGGTATTCAGGGTAGTCAAATTCATAGAGACAGAAAATAGAAAGGTACTCAGCAGGGGTTGGGGGACGGGGGTGGGGGGGGAACAGGGAGTTACTGTTTTAATGGGCGCAGAGTTTCAGTTTGGGAAGCTGAGAAAAGTTCTGCAGATGGACAGGGGCGATGGCTGCATAACAATGTGAAGTACTTGATGCCACTAAACTCTACAGCTAAACATGATTACAACAGTAAAGTTTATGTTATATATATTTTGTCACAGCAAAAACAGTAACAGCCAAAAAAAAAAAAAATCACATTTTCTACAAATATATTGCACTTGCTTCCCCATTTAGAGACAACCTGATACTAAAGATGTCAGAGCTGCTATAAACCTGGAAGCAGAGCCATTCCCATGTCTTCCTCATGTAGCCCTCTCCTTCACATTTTAAGAGGGAAAATAAACATTCATCAGTTCCTTCTGGCACATTTTCTTATTCTTAGAAACTTCAGCCTCTGATGCCAATAAAGACTCTTTCAAACTAAAGGGGCTTTTCATTTGCCTGGGTGGACAAAGGGTTAAATAAAATAAGCCACTGGATTCTTGCCCCTAGCATCCCTGGAGGCTAGGAGTGTCCTACCTGCTCCTCGGTCCTTACCTGGCAGAAAAATTCTGGGTTCCTTCGGGAGGAGAAGCATGAAACAGAAAAGGGAAAATACATCTAACTGTATTTAGTAATTTCCAATCATTTGCAAATCACTTCCTTTTCAGCAACCATCTCAGCATTTGAAGGCTGACCTAAAGCAGTCTTTGGATGCAAACAGACAAAACTTCCTACAGAAGAATACTTTAGGAGCTCTGTATTCTAGCTACATTTGTTATGGGTTACCACACTTCTCAGATGGGAAACGTTCTTTGCAAATGGGGATGAGGCTGCAAAGGCTGCTGGCAGAGGCAGCAAATCTGTACTGCTATGGACTGAATTGTTTCCCCCCAAATTCATATGTTGAATCCCTAACCCTCCATGTGACTGCATTTGGAGATAGGGCTTTTAGGAGGTAATTAAGGTTAAATGAGGTCATAAGGGCAGGGTCCTAATCCAACAGCATCAGCGGCCTTCTAAGAAGAGGAAGAGAAGGGAACTCTCCAAAGATACAGGCTGAGGAAAGGGTATATGAGCACACAGGGAGAAGACGGCCATCAGCCAGCCAGGAAGAGAGCTCGCACCAGAACCCAGGCTGATACCCTGATCTCAGACTTCCAGACTCCAGAACTCTAAGAACATAAATGTCTCTTCTTTGAGCTACCCAGTCTATGGTATTTTGTTATGGCAGCCTGAGCTAACTAAGACAAAGACCTTCTGATTTCAAAGTGAGAACATCAGAGGGAAAAAAAGACTGGCATCTCGGTGGTTACCCTTAGGGGAGAGTAATGACTGGTGGAAGCCACAAGAGGGCTTTCTCTGACATTCACAATGTTCTGGTCCTGGATTTGGGCACAGTTACGTGGTGTATTCAGTCTGTGCAAATTCATCAAGCTGTACATTTATATGTGGAAAAAAAGAATCTGTGTGTGTAAGTGTGCAACCATAAATGATAAAACTGGAATTAATCTCCCCGAGGGCAGGAACTCTGCTTTGCTCACCACTGCAACCCCAGTGCTTAGAACAGCAGGCCATGCACTCAGTAAATATCTGTGAATAAATGAACGAATGAATAAAAGTATCTCTATACCAGAAAAGCTTCCTGAGGGGTTCCATTAAATAGGTCCTTTGTACATACACTACATAATATCTGCAGATTCTAATTATATTCAATCAATTAGGCAAGGAAAACTATCCTACATGAAAGAATTATTTGAAATGAGTCTTAAGGAAATTTCCTACAGCCCAAGTGTACACGTTCTCAGCACGCGCTCCCCCTTCTGAAGCACTCACAGCCAATGTGTTGTCACATCTGCCTCACCGGAAGTACCGTTTCCAAAGATGACTTGCTTTTCATTTACTGTGGCTACTCCAATAACAAAAATGATGTGTATTAAGGAGACTGGCCTACAGTCCAAGCACCTCATCACTACCCTGCATAAGACAGCTGGGTGACCTCTCTGAGCCCCAATGTATTCATTTTGAAACCCAAAGATTTAGGAACAATGTTTTCTGACAGCTCTAAAATTCCTGGATTATGTGAAATGTTTAGCACCTTTCCTGTAATGAAGTAGAAAGCAAGCTGAAAGAAGACCATGAGTCAGCAGGATTAAGAAAGGAAAATGAACTCATTTTTCCAACCGGTCAGTCAATTACAATCATTCCAAAAGCTATTCCAGGAAGAGCTGATTTCACTGTCATTCACACTCTTGTTTCTTTTAGTTAACATCTTTATAAATGCGCCCCAGTCATATACTTAGGATAGCTAATGCTTTCCTAAGATTTTATACTAGGGTCTTATTCAAATTCAACATCCAATTGGAGGAGTAAAGCTGCTGCCGTCAAAAGAATCTACAAAGGAGATTCAGGGCTGGGGACCTGCAACAGGAATGTTTGCCAAATGGAAATATTTGCCTTTTCTTAAAAAATAAAAAAGAAGACGTTCTCTCAAAAATTGTGATGTGCCAGGAACCTCTCAGCCTCTCTGGAATCGCAGGTGGCTCTAGTCACTAAGAAGAGCCCAGTGACTGTGGTTGGATTGTGGGTTAACAGCCAAGTACTTAAAAGCTAGCAGGGATAAAGGAACATGTAAAGGAACTGAAGGGCAATACAGGGCAATCAAAAGGCTATTCCACAATACAATTCGCTGAGTTACAACACTGCCTGCTACTGTGAGGTCTGCAGGGGCCACAATTAAATGGGCTCACAGTATGTCCCTGATTTCTGAGCACTGGGTGGTTTGAGGCTTCCTCTAAACTAATGATAAGCCTCCAAAAGGCCACATTTTCACAGCCTTGTTTGGCCAAAAAGCTAATCCTTGCTTCCTCACTTCCTAGCTATGTGGCCTTGGGAAAGTTACTCGACGTAAGTCTCCGTCTCCTAATTTTTAACATGGGGTTGCTATGGAAACTGATATGATAGATACATGTAACATGCACAGCGGCCCAGCACCTCTGACGCGCTCAGAAAATGTTGACTATCATTACCATTAAAGTAGAAAGTATCCAATTGCCTAAATCCACTTCAGTACTTCTGGAAGGTTTCATTTACTTCTGAGGTATTATTACAATATTTTAATAACAGGGCATGGTTAGCATAAAGCAGTGGCAGCCAACGCAGCCTAGCCTCCTTGTGTACGTTTGTATTCAGTGGCTACCTTGTTCCTTTCCGGATAGCCCCAGGGGGAGCTCCTGCCCCAGGAGAGTTGCTTCCTGCCCCATTACACTCTCCTCCGTCTCTGCTTGCTGAAGCCTCGGGCGGGGAAGGGCCCTGCCCCGGATACTCGCACCTCTGCGCCTTAACCAAGCGGGAAGGGGACGAAAAGAACGCTTCGCTCCTAGGACAGAGTGCTCCGCGCCGGATGTAGCCTCTGGCTGCAGCTGCTGGTGCGAAAACGACAGGAGAGAGGCGGAGTGGTAAAGACACGCCACCGCTCGGCGGCCCCCCTCCTCGCCGGCAGCTGCACAGGGACGGCCCCCTAGCGTGCGGGGAACAGAAGATGCTGCCGCGGGCCGGGAGCCGGGCGGGAGGGAGGCGACCCGGAGGGGAGGACAGTGGCCTGCTCACCAGCCCCTCCGGACCCAGGGAACCCTCCAGCGGTGCTTGCTGCCCAGAGTACACGGCTCTGGGAGAAAGAGCGCTCCCGGGCTCCCAAGACCACGGCACCCCGGTTCCCCCTCTGCGCACGGGCAGATGCGGGCAGGGAATGCCTGGACTGGCTAACCGCCGCGGACCCGCGCGCTGCGGCGCCCACCCACACGGCGTGCACGGGGCCGGAGGCAGCGCGCGGCGCAGATGGCGCTCGCCGGGAGATGGATGCGCCTGAGCCGGCAGTGACGGGCGGCTCAACACAACATCCCCGGGAGAAGCTGTTGCCAGATCCCACCGTTGGGAGCCTGGGAAGGGAAGGGGCTCTTCTGAGTCAGCCTCAAGCCGCGGCGTGCCAGTCCCAACAAGTCCCAGTCCCGCGAGGCCGGGCGGGGCGCCGGGACCCCGGGGACCCGCACCTGTAGGGCCGACAAAGACCCCGGAAAGCCCCCTACCTACTGCTTTCGGGGTCTCTTCCGTCCTCCATCCCTTGTTCCCCGAGTTCTCTCCAGGCCGGAGAGAGTGGAGGTCGGACCGCCCCTGAACTCCGGCGATCCGCGCAGGTGTGAGCGCATCCGAACAAAGCCCACGCCCAGATACGTCCTCGGGGACCGGAACATGCACACGCCGGAGCGCGCTGCCCAGGCACCTGCGCTACTCGCCCCGCCGGCCCTGCGGCTTGACAGCCCGCGCCCTCCGCCTCCCTGCCCGGGAAGCCGCAGTGCCGGGCCCCAGCAGCCTCTCCAGGCCCAGTTGGCCCCAAAGCCACCTCCAGGCAGGGCCTCCCGGAAAGCGGGGGGCACGGATGCACAAGTTGGCCAAGGGCTGGGGAGGTGAAGGGGGCCCGCCGACGCCGCTGTATCTCAGCCTGGCCCGCACAGGGCTGCGGTCCCCTCCTCCCGCCCGGAGCCGGAGGGGAAGGGAGTTGGCTGCCAGGTTGCCCCTGCGGCAGGGAGACCTGGAGGGGCGCTGCGAAGCCAGGGTGTTCCGGTGTCCCGGCGACAACACAGCCGCCCCCCGCGCCTTCCTCCGCTCGAGCCGTCGCCCCCGAGCTGGACCGAGTGTCACCGCCAGCCGCGCGTGCGGAGCTACTCACGTTCTTACGCCGCGCCCACCACTCGGCCCACGCGCAGCTGCCCGCGACCCCGAGCACCGGTGCAGTCCGTCCCCGACGCAGCTGTGGCCACCAGCAGCCCCGCGCCGTCCCCTGCGCCCGCGCGGCTCAGGCTCCGACTGCGGCGCGCGTCAGCCGTCGACCCGAGCGAAGCAGGGCTGGCCCTGCGCCCGCGCGCGCCCCCGCCGCAGCGCCCTCCCCGCGCGCGCCGCTCTCCCTCCGCCCGCCCCGCCCCTTCCCCTCCGCGCCGCCCCTGCTGCTGCTGCTGCTGCGGCGGCGGCGAATAGGCTCCGAGCGCCCGCGCCTCCGGGGTCTGGGCGGCCCCTCACCTGAGCGGCCGCGCCACCACCAACCACGTCATCCAGCCAGCGCGTGAGGGACGGAGGGCGGGAGCGTGCAGGGAACGAGGGTGGCTGGGGTCTGGAATTCGGCTACAAGAGATGTTCCAGAAAATGGGTGGTTTTGAAATGTCACTCTCGTGGTGCTGGTTTCTGTGTGATGTCTGTGGTCTCCCACCGCTACACCTTCTTTTAAAGCATTTAATTTCGTCGAGACTCACCAGTTGGGATGGTTGAAATTGACGTCTTTTTGTTTTGCTTTTAATTTTTTGGCAACTCTTCTTTCCAGGCAGCCTCCAGAAAGGGAAGCTTCAGCGGTCTATGCGCGGTGGGAGTTGGATCTCTGGTTCCAGAGAACAGGATTAGTTCAGATTTGATTATTTTCAGATTTGGGAGCGTTATGGAGAATTATTTGAAATGTAAAAAGAGAGTTAAGATTTTCTAAATGTGTAGTATTTTAGCAAACACACTGGGGCCGCAAGTTTCAGGCTCCGGAGTGAGGTCTGCGCTGTATCCTAGCTGATGTCCAAGATCGTTAGCCTGATAACTCATCCTCAGTCATCTACTCTGGTCTGCAGCCTGACCTTCCAGGGCTTCTTCCCAATCATCAGGCATCACCTGACTTGATCATTTGACCATTTACTGCAGGCTCCAACTCTCCCTCCCCTCTGCTGGAGCCTTGTTTCCTTCCTTTCTCTAGTTCAATTCAGGAAGACTTCTGTGGAACCCCGCATCCCCTCTCCTCATCCCCAGGCTCCAGGCCCTGTGTTAAGGCGGGGTTCAGGAATAAAAAAGGCACAGGGTCATCCTTCAAGGCGCTGACGACTGCTCTGCTCTGCTCCGACTTCAGTGTGAACTTGCCACTTCAACCCACAGCTCCATGCATGCCGGGGAGCAGCCTTCTTTTCTGGCTCTTGCAGACGCCATCATCCTCTCCTCCCACCAGTTCCTGAAACAGTATTGGGATCTCTGGCTACTGGGTCTTTGCACAAGTTGTTTCCTCAGTCCCATTACTCTTCTGATCCGGGTCCTCAGCCCACCTCCTGGGTACCTCTCACCTCTCAGTTAATTTTCCAAATCCCCCTCTAAATTATTTTTATTAAAAAAAAAAGAATGTGATCATGATACCCTTACTTAAAAGTCTGGTCTGGTCCTCTGTTGCCTATAAAATGAACTCCAGATCTTCTGGCACATTCCCTCACAATCTGCCGGTAACTTACCTGTCTGTCCTCCAGTGAAAAGAATTTTCATAACTCTATTGTCTCTGCATGTGAGATTTCTCCCATCTAGAATATTCCTCCATCTTTTGTTCATCTGGCAAACTCTTGTTCGTCCCTCGGGGCCTCGCTCAGCTGATACCTCCTCTGTGAAGTCTTTGCCGAGTCTCTGTTTTTTACTGTAAGAGTACTTGCCACATTTGAATGATGTTTCCATGCCTGACTCCACAAAATTTCACTTTTTTTGTTTGTTTGTTTTTTGCGGTACGCGGGCCTCTCACTGTTGTGGCCTCTCCCGTTGCGGAGCACAGGCTCCAGACGCGCAGGCTCAGCGGCCGTGGCTCACGGGCCCAGCCGCTCCGCGGCATGTGGGATCTTCCCGGACCGGGACACGAACCCGTGTCCCCTGCATCGGCAGGCGGACTCTCAACCACTGCGCCACCAGGGAAGCCCAAAATTTCACTTCTTAATGAGGATCATCTTATTTTTGTGTGACCTCATTTCCCACCAAAAGAAATGGAGCCACGGATAATCATAACTCCATTCTCACCGCCTCATCATTCCCACCTGTGTAAAGGGCTTCGGACCCCTCCAATCCCTCCTTACCTCAGTAACCGCTAAGAGTCCTGGGTTGTCCTGCGTGTTCTTCTGGCCGGTAATCGGGGGGATGGGGGTGGGTGTGGGGGGCAGTGCTCAAGGAATGCAGACATGAAGGAATCTCGGGCAAGGGACAACTTCCCCAGGGACAGTTTTCCTTATCTCTACAAGTGTAATAGCAGTACTTAATACTCAGGGTTATCGTTAGGGTCAGTTTAAAGCATTGCACAGTGTCTAGGACATAATAGGTACTCAGCAAATTCTAGTTTGAAAAGCAATTGCGTGATCAGATGTCTGTCAAGTGAATACATACTTGAATAAAAAGAACAAAGACAGAAGAGGAAAAAAGTTCTGGAGGAAACGGGAACCACAGTGACAGCACCACAGATTAAGTAATTTTGATACTGCAAAATACTTGTAACAATATAAAATGATTATATAGTTTTAACTTCCAGTTTATTCAACTGCATTGCAGCTCTGCAGGGAGAACCTAACAGCTGTTACATGAGGAGCTGAAAGGAAGGGAGCAAGAGGGGAAAGAGGAATGATCTGGAAAAGGATGAGAAGGATGCCTGAGTGGGCAACAGGACTCTCCACCTGATCTGCTTGGTGATGCAGGAGGCATTCTGCTTCGGCTGATACCCACAGAGATAACGCACAACACACCTCCTTACCTTAACTGCCACCCTTTATTCCATTCCTAAGCCTCACCCTGTCCTGCACCCCAAGCTTCACTCCATCCTCAAACCCAGGTGAGGGCTGAGAATAACGTAGACTGTCTTCCCCACCACTTGCTGATAACAGAAGTCTCCTTGTGCCCTGCACTACTTAAGCACTGTACATTTATTAACTTAACCGATTCCACGGCCATCGCATGCAGTGTGTACTATTATCCCCGTTTTAGAAAGAGAGATTAAAAGTAAATTGCCGAGGTCACACAGCTAGTGGCAGAGCTGGGATTCGAGGGTGGGCATTCTAGCTCCAGAGTCCAGAGTCTAAACGACTGCACTCTGTTTCCTTTCAATGAAAGTTACGCTAAAATTTGTTTCGATGGATGCATCAGAACGTTTGTACGTTAGAGCAGCTACATGGGCATGTCATGGAGCCCCCCAGTGGTACCTGCGGTGAATAAGCTTTGAGCCTTTCTCCTTCCCCCCTCTTTTGCTGTCCTGTTTCTCTTTTCTCGGAATTCTCCCTCCCCTTTATTCCTCTTCCACTTTTTTTCTCCCCTCACCTTATTTTCTATCCTAGTTTTCTTAATCCCCATCCATGCCTCGGTTCTCCCAGAGGTGGCAGTGCAATTGGCCCTGCCCAAAACCCAACAGTAAGTTCACCAAAACCTAGCGTGGACCCGACCCCAGTCCTGAGCTGTGAGTCCACCAGCAGGTTATTTCCCCTCTCAGTCTGTTTCCACACCTGAAATGAAGGAGTTGGGCTAGGTAAGAACAAAAAAAAATTAACTGTGTCATTTGATGATTCTGGTGGTAACCAAGCGCATTTCTTAGACTCCTATAGGCTGAACTCTAGGTTAAAAAAGAGTGGAACTCTAAAAAAGTGTTCTGTAGTAGTATAACAAGGTTGTTCGCCAAGAGTGGCTTATACCAATGTCATCATTGTCTTAATCTACTCTGGTTGGGCAGCACGCATAAGGTTTCTGACGGGGATGTGGTGAACCAAGTAATTTTAAAGCCCTTCTATTTGAAAGAGTATTATCATCGATTATGGTCAAAAAGCATAGATGTCATGGCGGGAAGCTTCTAAGATGGCTCCCAGTGACTGCTCCTCCTGGTGTGTATGTCCTACTATAATCCCCTCTCCTTCAGGGTAGATGGGACCTAGTGACTCACTTCTAACGAATAATATGGCAAAAGTAGCAGGATGTCACTTTTGCTGTTAGGTTACAAAAAGACCCTGGCTGCTTCTTCCTTGCCATCTTTTTCTTTCCCTTGTTTGCTCAGACGAAAGCCAGCTGCCATGTTGGGGGCTGCCCTACGAGAGGTCCACGTCCAGGGATCTGAGGGAGGCCATCAGTCCAACACCTCAGGAAGACCAGAATCCTGCTTCAGCCATCTGAGTGAGCGTGGGAGCAGCTCATCCCCCAGGAGAGCCTTGAGATGACCCCAGCCCAGGCTGAGCCATGACTGCAGCCTTGTGAGAGAGTGGCCCAGTTCGTTCATCTGCCCCTGGCTTCTCAACCCCCAGCAGTTGGGAGATAAGCAATGTTTCTAGCTTTAAGCTTCTAAATTCATCCCTGGTACAGTCAGTGAAGTGCATTTTAGAACTCTGACTTTGCATCTGACCACACACATCTATTTTGGGGATAGGAGAGGGTCAAATGAATTAAACGGTAGCACATAAGATGTGCACACGGTGCCGGGTAAAGAAGGAACTGTGGAAAACAGATGAGACATCAGTGAGTTCTCTGAGGCTAATCTCAGCAGCTCCGATTTCCACACCCCGGAATCACACTTTGCTTCTACAGCCAAGCCTGAGTTGGCCATCCACGGTGCCCACTCAGACCTGCTCCTTTCTGCTCTTAGACACGAGCCACAGTCTCAGCTGGACCACATCTCCTGTGCTTCAGAGTGGATGATTACCCACCACGAATAATAATAGGATGTGCCTTTATTTCATCCATCACCTGACCAGTGAGCAGTGCTAAGTTTCCACAGATGCGAACACACTGAGCGCTGTCATGGCTCTCCTCACCATCTGCCACACGTAACCACAGAACTCTGTGTGCCTGTCTGGTGCCGCTTGGGCATGTGTCAAACAGAACCCAGAAAGTTTCAACCCATTCCTTGCCCGGTGCTTAGCAACACAGCATCCCTGCACCTATGTCGAGAATGCAGTGCACAAGCAATGCGAGGAAAATGTGACCTCAGTGGTTGCCATATGTGGATTTCTTCCCTGGAAGCTTGTGAGTCACTAGGGCCTTCTGCTCGGCTCAACCCGCCCCCATTCTTGGGGCACCAAGTCGGGAGAAGGGAGGAACATTTTCAGGGATAATAAGCATGTTTCGTGGCCAACTCCTCCATCTGTTCCTCCGGCTTCTGTCTACAAGAATGTACACAGGTTCTGCCGAATGGATGTGAGACTAGCCAAGGGCAGTGTGCGATCAGCCATTGCAGATGGGGTCATCGGGGACTGGGAACTGTCACTCTGCAAACAGTGATGCTGAGAAGCACTCTTGATACGGACCCTTCATTTCTGGCCTAAGAGGGAACAGATGACAAGTGATGAATTCACTGTGGAGGAAAGAAAGGAAATGGCTTCAGATTCAATACTCTGGGGTCTCAATGAATGGTTGACTCAAAGCCTTTCTCATTTGGTGTTTCATGGGGGTTTTTTTAGAAGAATAAAGCTGTTAGGTTAATAAACACTGACACTGTACTTCCGTTAATATTTTCTTTTAAGCCTCAATTTAGATTTTACTGTTCCCTCTGGCCTAAGAGGGAACAGATGACAAGTGATGAATTCACTGTGGAGGAAAGAAAGGAAATGGCTTCAGATTCAATACTCTGGGGTCTCAATGAATGGTTGACTCAAAGCCTTTCTCGTTTGGTGTTTCATGGGGTTTTTTTTAGAAGAATAAAGCTGTTAGGTTAATAAACACTGACACTGTACTTCCGTTAATATTTTCTTTTAAGCCTCAATTTAGATTTTACTGTAAGGTCTTTCAGTGTTTTTAAATGTCAGATATCCATAGGACGTAAGCAAGTCCAGTACCATCCTGCCCTGGGCCTTGCACTTTAGGAAGTCCTGCTCTGGCCTCTGCAGGAGCAGATGTCACCCTGTCCTCTCCCCTGACCTCCTCTGGGTACCCAAGATCCCAGGATCCCCACAGAACCTGCAAAGGCCTCCTTCTCAGGCTCCTAAAAGAAAACTGCTCTGCTGGTATGCAAAACCGGAGGCCTGAAGAGTGTAGATCTTAAAAGTTCTCATCACAAGAAAAAAAATCTGTAATCTGTAATGTGTGGTGATGGATGTTAACGAGACTTATTATACTGATCATTTCACGATATATACAAACATCAAGTCATTATGTTGTACACCTGAAACTAACATAATGTGAGATGTCAATTATACCTCAATGGAAAAGAAAGTACCAATGGGAGGTGATGAATGTGTTAACTAATCTTGTAATCATTTTGCAATATATCAAATCATCTCATTGTACACCTTAAACTTACAGAAGGTTATATGCCAAATATATCTTAATAAAACTGGAAGACAACAACAAAAACAAACAGCTGGAGGTATGGTAAGTGGCTGATGCAGGACTGCGCACAGAACTTAGACATGTACTTTGGGGGGTTCACCTAAGTATGCTTGAGCCCTTAAGGTTCAGGGCTAAGCCAAGGGTGGGCCAAGGGCTGGGGTCTGGGGCTGTTCTCCCTACGCCACCGCATCCTGGCACAGAACTTCAAGAATTTTTAAAGTTCAAATGTGGATGTCAAGACTTTTATGAAAGGGCTTCCCTGGTGGCAGAGTGGTTGAGAGTCCGCCTGCCGATGCAGGGGACACGGGATCGTGGCCCAGTCCGGGAAGATCCCACATGCTGCGGAGCGGCTGGGCCCGTGAGCCATGGCCGCTGAGCCTGCGCGTCCGGAGCCTGTGCTCCGCAACAGGAGAGGCCACAACAGTGAGAGGCCCACGTACAGCCAAAAAAAAAAAAAAAAAGACTTTTATGAAGGTGTTTGTCAAGGTAGGAAGATAGCTTATAACTTTTCAATATTTGGACGTCCAATTGTATTCTTTCCCCACACTGCACACCCCTCGTGAATCTATTTCTTAATGTAATGGATATACTGATGTACTAAAACATTGTTAGAATAATAAGGTTACTTCTGGATTTAAGTAATTTTGGTTTAATGATCATTTATTTTGCACCAAATCTTAATTCTTTTTTTGAGGCAGGGGTTATTGTTACAATAAGATTTTCTTGAAATTGACTAATGTTGCTATAGTACAGAAAGCGCCTTCCTACTATTCTTCCCTAGCTTGAAAAACTCACTGGGATTTCATCCAAAGCCTACATTTAAAGGTAAATGTGTTTCTACCCTTCAATGTTTTGATTATTCAGTTTGCTTGATTGTCCAGGACTATTGTTCATCTTGTTGTCCTTGTTGTTTTATTTGTTCTAGTTATTTACCAAGAGTTACTTTGAGACAGGAAGAGGAGGCAAAAATCAAATCACTTCACTTCCTGCTTGATTCTACTTGCTAAAATAAGAGGACCTCTGTATTAATAGTTTAAGAACTTATGGTGTAACACATGAAAATATGCTAGAGTTTGAAATGATAATTAAGACTGAAAAATAAGGAAAATATTTATACGCTATATTTTAAGTGAAAATAGTGCAGCACGGAATGGTATGTGCACTATTATTGCAACTCTAAAATGCATACAAGAGAAGAATAATATGCAAATGAAAATAGTTCTAATAACTATTGATGAATGTTCATTGCAGCCCTGTTTACAATAGCCAAGACCTGGAAGTGACCTAAATTTCCACTAGCAGAGGAATGGATAAAGATGTGGTAGATATATATACAATGGAATACTACTCAGCCATAAAAAAAATGAAATAATGCCATCTGCAGCAACATAGATGAGCCTAGAGATTATCATACTCAGTGAAGTAAGTCAGAAAGAGAAAGACAAATACCATATGATATCATTTATATGTGGAATATAAAAAAAATTATACTAATGAACTTATAGACAAAACAGAAATAGACCCATAGACACAGAAAACAAACTTACTGTTACCAAAATGGGGAGGGAGGGATAAATTAGGAGGTTGGGATTAACATATAAACACTACTTCATATAAAATAGATAACCAACTAGGACCTACTGTATAGCACAGGCAACTATACTCAATATTTTGTAATAACCTATAAGGGAAAAGAATCTGAAAAAGAATAGATATGTGTATGTATAACTGAATCACTTCGCTGTATACCTGAAACTAACACAACATTGTAAATCAACTATCTCTCAATTAAAACAAAAGCTCTGTTAAGATGACAATTATGGAGGATTTAAAAATCACTTGTCTAAAGTTTGACTAGACTTATCTATTCAATAAAACATTTATTTAAAATCTGGGGCTATTTTCTCATTATTTTTTCCTTGGCATCCCTTCTCTACTGTCATGCCCTAGACCAGAGTGGTACCTGGTGGGCTTCTGGACACTGCTTGGCCTTGGCACTGAAACTTGGAGCTAAGGCAGCTAATGTTCTTACTCCAGAGCCCAGGGATAGTGTGTCCCATGAATACAGGACTTGGGGCAAAGGGGCCTCTGCATTCTGGTGATCTTCAAAACGTGGTCCAGAAATAGAATATGCATACTAGTCATTCAACCTTCCAGCAAGACAGGCACACGTCAATAAGGCAAAGACTGTACTTGCTTAAAGAACTCCCGGACTTTGGCCCTTTGGTGATTCTCTTTAGAAGTGCATGGTATTCTGAAATAGAAAAACCTGAAGGCAGAAGTAAAAAACAAAAATGCTGAACACTTCGATAGAATTCTGCTCATCACTGCATACTGCTATGTAAATGCATAAAAGGTCTATGCAATACAGAAGGTATTTCTGATTAAAAATTGATATGATTGACTCAATCTTTTAAAATGTCCAGAGAGATTTTTGTCAATGTCACTGATCCCATTTTGGATTAATTTAATAATGATAAATAAATCTTCACAACCGTATGATTTTTCCATTGTTCATCCAGTCTTACAGGTAAAAAACCTGAGCCTTGGAAAGGTTAAATAACTTCCTGAAAGATCATGTATTCAGATGCATTGGTTTTGTTCCAGAGTTTACTACAACAGTAGTAGTAAAGAAGTTAATTATATAAAATTAAACATATACATATGTATAACAGAAATTATATATTTTGTATATAACAGAAATCACATGGTTATATACATAAGAGAAATTTTATGTGTGTATGTATGTATACGTGTGTGTGTGTGTGTGTGTGTATATATATATATATATATATATATAAAACTGAAGTTATTAGAATATACACAGTATATATACAAACATACATGTACTGGCTCAGGAATAAAGTTCCAAAAGAGAGATGGGAAAATCATTGATAAAATTGTAAAGCAAGAGGGCAGACAGCAGAAGCAAGAAGAACTACAATCCTGCAGCCTGTGAAACAAAAACCACATTCACAGAAAGATAGACAAGATGAAAAGCCAGAGGGGTATGTACCATATGAAGGAACAAGATAAAGCCCCAGAAAAACAACTAAATGGAGTGGAGATATGCAACCTTCCAGAAAAAGAATTCAGAATAATGATAGTGAAGATGATCCAGGACCTTGGAAAAAGAATGGAGGCAAAGATCGAGAAGATGCAAGAAATGTTTAACAAAGACCTAGAAAAATTAAAGAATAAACAAACAGAGATGAACAGTACAATAACTGAAAAGAAAACTACACTAGAAGGAATCAATAGCAGAATAACTAAGGCAGAAGAATGGAGAAGTGACCTGGAAGACAGAATCATGGAATTCACTGCTGCGGAACAGAATAAAGAAAAAGAATGAAAAGAAATGCAGGCAGCCTAAGAGACCTCTGAGTCAAGAGTAAACGCAACAACATTCGCATTAAAAGGGTCCCAGAAGGAGAAGAGAGAGAGAAAGGACCCGAGAAAATATTTGAAGAGATTATAGTTGAAAACTTCCCTAACATGGGAAAGGAAATAGCCACCCAAGTCCAGGAAGCACAGAGAGTCCCATACAGGATAAATCCAAGGAGAAACACGCCGAGACACATAGTAATCAAACTGGCAATAGAAAAACTACTGAAAGCAGCAAGGGAAAAATGACAATATACAAGGGAACTCCCATAAGGTTAACAGCTGATTTCTCAGCAGAAACTCTACAAGCCAGAAGAGAGTGGCATGATATACTTAAAGTGATGAAAGGGAAGAAGCTACAACCAAGATTACTCTACCCGGCAAGGATCTCATTCAGATTCAATGGAGAAATCAAAAGCTTTACAGACAAGCAAAAGCTAAGAGAATTCAGCACCACCAAACGAGCTCTACCACAAATGCTAAAGGAACTTCTCTAAGTGGGAAACACAAGAGAAGAAAAGAACCTACAAAAACAAACCCATAACAATTTATAAAATGGTAATAGGAACATACATATCGATAATTACCTTAAACGTGAATGGATTAAATGCTCCAACCAAAAGACACAGGCTTGCTCAATGGATACAAAAACAAGACCCATCTATCTATATGCTGTCTACAAGAGACCCACTTCAGACCTAGGGACACATACAGACTGAAAGTGAGGGGATAGAAAAAGATATTCCATGCAAATGTAAATCAAAAGAAAGCTGGAGTAGCAATACTCATATCAGATAAAACAGACTTTAAAATAAAGAATGTTACAAGAGACATGAAAGGACACTACATAATGATCAAGGGATCAATCCAAGAAGAAGATATAACAATTATAAATATATATGCACCCAACATAGGAGCACCTGAATACATAAGGCAACTGCTAACAGCTATAAAAGAGGAAATCGACAATATAGTAATATAATAATAAAACAATAATAGTGGTGGACTTTAACACCTCACTTATACCAATGGACAGATCATCCAAAATGAAAATAAATAAGGAGACAGAAGCTTTAAATGACACAATAGACCAGATAGATTTAATGGCTATTTATAGGACATTCCATCCAAAAGCAGCAGATTACATATTCTTCTCAAGTGCTCGTGGAACATTCTCCAGGATAGATCACATCTTGGGTCATAAATCAAGCCACAGTAAATTTAAGAAAATTGAAATCATATCAAGCATCTTTTTCTGACCACAATGCGATGAGATTAGAAATGAATTACAGGGAAAAAATGTAAAGAACACAAACACATGGAGGCTAAACAATACGTTACTAAATAACCAAGAGATCACTGAAGAAATCAAAGAGGAACTCAAAAAATACCTAGAGACAAATGACAATGAAAACACGACGATCCAAAACCTACGGGATGCAGCAAAAGCACTTCTAAGAGGGAAGTTTATAGCAATACAAGCCTACCTCAAGAAACAAGAAAAATCTCAAATAAACAATCTAACTTTACATCTAAAGGAACTAGAGAAAGAAGAACAAACAAAACCCAAAGTTAGCAGAAGGAAAGAAATCATAAAGATCAGAGCAGAAATAAATGAAATAGAAACAAAGAAAACAACAGCAAAGATCAATAAAAGTAAAAGCTGGTTCTTTGAGAAGATAAACAAAATTGATAAACCTTTAGCCAGACTCATCAAGAAAAAGAGGGAGAGGAGTCACATCAATAAAATTAGAAATGAACAAGGAGAAGTTACAACAGACACCTCAGAAATACAAAGCATCCTAAGAGACTACTACAAGCAACTCCATGCCACTAAAATGGACAACCTGGAAGAAATGGACAAATTTTTAGAAAGGTATAACCTTCCAAGACTGAACCAGGAAGAAATAGAAAATATGAGCAGACCAATCACAAGTAATGAAACTGAAACTGTGATTAAAAATCTTCCAACAAACAAAAGTCCAGGACCAGATGGCTTCACGGTGATTTCTATCGAACATTTAGAGAAGAGCTAACACCCAACCTTCTCAAACTCTTCCAAAAAATTGCAGAGGAAGCAACACTCCCAAACTCATTCTATGAAGCCACCATCTCCCTGATACCAAAACCAGGCAAAGATACTATAAAAAAAGAAAATTACAGACTAACATCATTGATGAATATAGATGCAAAACTCCTCAACAAAATACTAGCAAACAGAATCCGACAACACATTAGAAGGATCATAAACCATGATCAAGTGGGATTTATCCCAGGGATGCAAGGAGTCTTCAGTATATATAAATCAATCAATGTGATACACCATATTAACAAATTGAAGAAGAAAAACCATATGATCATCTCAATAGATGCAGAAAAAGCTTTTGACAAAATTCAACACCCATTTATGATAAAAACTCTCCAGGAAGTGGGCACAGAGGCAACATACCTCAACATAATAAAGGCCATAAACAACAAACCCACAGCAAACATCATTCTCAATGGTGAAAAACTGAAAGCATTTCCTCCAAGGTCAGGAACAAGACAAGGATGTCCACTCTCACCACTCTTATTCAACATAGTTTCGGAAGTCCTAGCCGCGGCAATCATAGACGAAAAAGAAATAAAAGGAATACAAATCGGAAAAGAGGTAAAACTGTCACTGTTTGCAGATGACATGATACTATATATAGAGAATCCTAAAGATGCCACCAGAAAACTACTAGAGCTAATCAATGAATTTGGTAACGTTGCAGGATACAAAATTAATGCACAGAAATCTCTTGCATTCCTATGCACTAATGATGAAAAATCTGAAAAAGAAATTAAGGAAACACTTCCATTTACCATTGCAACAAAAAGAATAAAATACCTAGGAATAAACCTACCTAGGGAGACAAAAAACGTGTATGCAGGAAACTATAAGACACTGATGAAAGAAATTAAAGATGATATCAACAGATGGAGAGATATACCATGTTCTCGGACTGGAATAATCAATATTGTGATAATGATTATACTACCCAAAACAATCTACCGATTCAATACAATCCCTATCAAATTACCAATGGCATTTTTTACGGAACTAGAACAAAAATATCTTAAAATTTATATGGAGACACAAAAGACCCCCAATAGCCAAAGCAGTCTTGAGGGAAAATAACGGAGCTGGAGGAATCAGACACCCTGACTTCAGACTATACTACAAGGCTACAGTAATCAAGACAATACGGTAATGGCACAAAAACAGAAACATAGACCAATGGAACAAGATAGAAAGCCCAGAGATAAACCCACGCACGTATGGTCAACTAATCTATGACAAAGGAAGCAAGGATATACAACGGAGAAAAGACAGTCTCTTCAACAAGTGGTGCTGTGAAAACTGGACAGCTACATGTAAAAGAATGAAATTAGAACACTCCCTAACACCATACACAAAAATAAACTCAAAAATGGATTCGAGACCTAAATGTAAGATGGGACACTATAAAACTTTTAGAGGAAAATATAGGAAGAACAGTCTTTGACATAAATCACAGCAAGATCTTTTTTGATCCACCTCTTAGAGTAATGGAAATAAATACAAAAATAAACAAATGGGACCTAATGAAACTTCAATGCTTTTGCACAGCAAAGGAAACCATAAACAAGACAAAAAGAGAACCCTCAGAATGGGAGAAAATAATTGCAAACAAATCAATGGACAAAGGATTAATCTCCAAAATACATAAACAGCTCACGCAGCTCAATATTAAAAAACCAAACAACCCAATCCAAAAATGGGCAGAAGACCTAAACAGACATTTCTCCAGAGAAGACATACAGATGGCCAAGAAGCACATGAAAAGCTGCTCAACATCACTAATCATTAGAGAAATGCAAATCAAAACTACAATGAGGTATCACCTCATGCCGGTCAGAATGGCCATCATCAAAAAATCTAGAAACAATAAATACTGGAAAGGGTGTGGTTAAAAGGGAACACTCCTGCACTGTTCGTGGGAATGTAAATTGATACAGCCACTATGGAGAACAGTATGGAGGTTCCTTGCAAAACTAAAAATAGAATTACCATATGACCCAGCAATCCCACTACTGGGCATATATCCTGAGAAAACCATAATTCAAAAAGAGTCATGTACCACAATATTCATTGCAGCTCTATTCACAATAGCCAGGACATGGAAGCAACCTAAATGCCCATCGACAGACAAATGGATAAAGAAGATGTGGCACATATATACAATGGAATATTATTCAGCCACAAAAAGGAATGAAATTGGGTCATTTGTAGAGATGTGGATCGATTTAGAAACTGTCATACAGAGTGAAGTAAGTCAGAAAGAGAAAAACAAATATCGCCTATTAACGCATATATGTGGAACCTAGAAAAATGGTACAGATGAACCACTCTGCAGGGCAGAAACAGAGACAGAGGCAGAGAACAAACATACGGACACCAAGGGGGGAAAGTGGCGGGGGTTGGTGGGGGTGGTGTGATGAATTGGGCAATCCCAAGTGATTGGGATTGGCATGTATACACTGATGTGTATAAAACTGATGAGTAATAATGACCTGCTGTATAAAAAAAAAAATTAAAAATGCCAAAAAAAAATTGTAAAGCTTCCCAGAGTGACAGCTTTGTTGTTGTTTTTATAATTAATCAGTTAATTAATTTAGGCCCTTGACCAGGGATCTAACCCGTTGCCCCCTGCAGTGGCAGTACGGAATCATAACCACTGGACTGCCAGGGAAGTCCCCAGAGGGACTGCTTTAAAGGCCAAACAACTCTCTTTGGGATGCACAAGGTCTGGTACTTTGGTGTTTCACCACTCTGCCTCACTCTTCTATCATAATTTCTTAAATATGTCTGGCGCATATAGGCGTTTAACCAATATTCACTCAATGAATGAATGAAATGTCAGTATAGGGAACTCATAGGTCTCAGGAACCATGGTGTGTGTATATTAAGGGGAGGGGGACTGTATAATGGGAGGCACCATGAGGATAGTCTATTGAATAACAGTGAGTTTAAAGACACTCTAAGCATAAAGTGCAAAGAACATCTTTCCTCAGCTGCAGAGTAAGATTAAACCCCCAGATCCAGGACAACAAAAATCAATGTATTCTCTGGACACTGTTCTTCCCCTGCCTGCCAAAACTGCTGCCACGTAACCCGGACTAAACTTGAAGTACCTCCCTCTTCTCATCTCTTGATGGGCGTAGTCTCTGTGCGAAGAGTAGACTCTGCAGTCAGGGTTTGACGTGGTAAGGACAGTCAGGCCCAGGATACATTTCTTCACAGCTAACTGGTTTCATTTCCAATTGTATGACCTGTACAGTTAGTAGCTTCTGCAACATAAGGGAAATAACAATTTGCTGCGCATCTTAAACTATCTTTTTTTAGCATAAATAAAATATGTAAGGTCTACAGTTTCTAAGTTCATGCTTGTTTTATTTTTAAATCAATTTTAGAAACAAGGGCATTGAAAACTGTTGAAAATGATTTGGCAGCAAATAACACGGGATGCAATAATTCACGTGCAACAAGATCATTTGACTCCAAGGTCGATAACATTATTTTTACATAAACAAGAGTGGGCATTATACATATCCTCAATATATAACCCCAAAGTATAATACTGTTAGTAGTGTTTTTAGCAATGCATCATATGGTACAACAGAATAGAGTAATAAAAGATAATGCAGAAAAAAGAAGAAGAGGTCGTATCAAATGAATGCACGATCCTTTCAAGGACTGGAGGGGAGGAATGTTGCACAACGTAATTCTGTGACATTGAGAAACAGAACCCTGTGATTTTAAAGCTATATAACTCAATAAAAATTACTAACTTAATGTACTTTCCCTCGGAATCTTAATTTCCCAGAACACAAAGATAATTGCTATTATTCAGTATATACTGGTGTAATATACATTCGTAGTTAGTGTAATATACATTACAAACATGTAGCTATTGAGCACCTACACACTATATTCCAGGCACTTTAACCTACATTATTCTTAGGGCCCATAACAACTCTGCATTTTTCAGGTAGGGAAACTCTCAGGACAGTGAACTTGCCTAGGGCCTCACTTTGAGCCCATTCAAGTTTCGACAAAGACCTTCATCTTAACACAAAACCTATTACCTCCCTGGGGCTATGATCAGGGACTTGAAACTAGACCCAGAACTGGACAACACTGCACTGACCTTGTTCCATCTGCGCACTTCCAAAGTGTGTAGGATATCGCTCACTGTATTTATTTTTCTGACATCCAGATCTCCAGAGAATCGTTCAAGGACACATTCCTTTAATATACTGAAATCTCATTCAGAGTCAGGTTCACGATACAAATGGGCGTTTAACACATGTCATTTATGATGAAGTATTCCCACTTTAGAAAAATAAAAGCAAATCCCCCAGAAGTGCAAATCTTGTGCAACACTGGGAAAGAATACAAATTCCCACTATGACCAGAACCCGTTTATTGCAGCCAATACTCCCACCGCCAGTGATTCTTTGGAAAGTAGTGCAAAGAGTCCTGGGCTGGGAATTCACTGGCTCAAACCATCATATTAAACAGAGTGAAGTCAGACAAGCCTTTGGGTATTTCAGTGCTATACTTCATACATTCCTTGTGGGATAACAATGCTTGCCTTGCCAAGCCGCGAGACAGCTGTTATAATAAAATGAAGAAATACACTTGAAGGTGTTTTGGAAAGTATATAAATGCTGTAAGCAATTATAAATAAGTGCTGTATGCAAATGTATGACTATAGTTTATTGTTCACTGGAGGTACAAAGGTCCCCACCTACAGATTTATTAAAATAAGTTGTGTCTTTAAGGATCTAGGCAACAAGGCAGTTGTGGTTTTAGAATGAGCAGATACGACAGTAAGAGGTAGAAAAAAGCTCACATTTCAAACAGAAGAAACCTTTCTTCTGTGCCCAGAAGGGTTGTATTTGAGTCCCTGTCAAAATATAAGACATGCAAACAGTTTGAACAGTGTTTACCTCGGGCACTAGGTGAGAGAAAATGACAGGCTTTGTAACCTGTGCGATTTTTATTGTCTGGAAAGGGTCCCACTCACACTGAGGAAAATGATCCCAGCCATGATTCTACCCACCAGCACTGGGAACAAGCCTCATTTTCAGATTTTAAAAGTAAACTGTTTCAGAAAGTACCTTTTAAAGCATATTCATTTTCCCCATCTCCTCATAATGGTGTAAGGCAGATAGGTCATTTAATTAAGCCCAACTTAAAAACATTAAGGGCCTATAATCTATCTAGCAGGATGCTAGAAGCTGTGACATAGTCGTGAGAAGCATATGACAAGTTGAGTTGGGAATGCATAATATAATTAGATAAATAAAGCAAGCTACGTTATTGCAATTATTTGTTGACTGAGAATTTTCCTTTCTCTCTCCTGCTTTATAAAGAAGCACATATACTTCTATCTACATGTTTTAAGCTTGTAATCATGACTTTTGAAGATGTTTTCAAATGACTGCAGTGCACATAAGATATATATATATATTTTTTAAAGTAGCTCTCTGGTGAAAATTACTCTAAAGAAAGTTGGAGTTGAAATATTATTCTGTGAGCTGATGATTATACTTGTGATGAGATGGATGTAGCACTATTGTTCCACACACTATGGCAGACACCTGGGATACTATATCTGAAGATCAGGACATAGTCACTCACCTATGCTCAAAAAATGACAGTGGTATAAGCCTATATCACAAAATTCTATACCATCTAACCTTCATCATATGCTTTGAAGCATGTATTTCTTTGTTATACACTATACACATATGTAAATATATGTGCATGATATACTAAGCAAACAGTGTAAAGTTCCATCATTTCTACAGTTTCTGAATGTTAGCATTGGGTACTTATCACATAATTCAACAAAGGAAATGGAATTCAGCACAGGAATTCAACATGTTTAGATGTATATGGATTAATTGTATCCTGATACCAAACATGTTCATTCAAACTTAGTAAAATAACAGCACCTGTGATTTACAAGCTGTGGCTTTAATGATTAAGACAGAAAAAAAAATTGTGAATTTTAAATGGCTCTTAATTCAATTAGTATTATTTTTTTAAAAACATGTTTTTAAGACCAAATCTGAAAGACAGAGAGAGGTGCAAGTTACACTGGTTTTACTTAACTTTTTTAATTTGAGGGACTTCTAAGAATTCTTTAGATTATTCATACCACAAACACAAAAGCACAATGACTATGTTTTTGAAATGTGGAACATTTGTTTTTGAAAATGTGGTCCAACTGTACAAAACATAATGAAACATAAGATTTTCTTTTGCAAGATTCCTCGAGTGAATCCTAAGGATTTTTATGCCAAGTGTATTTTGGCATAAAACATTTGATGACTTTTTCTTTTTAATATTCTGTTCTATTTGGCCAAGGTATGGGTTATTTGTAATTGCACTCACAGTTCTTTTAAAATTATTTTGATATGTAATTTAATTAAAACGTACATTAAATACTATTTTAGAGCAAGGAGTGTTGGGAATACAATGTCATATAATTAATATAAGATGACATAGTTTTCCTTTCGTCTCAGGTAACTGGATGGACTTCTGGATTGCTGTTATCACTTTGTCTTCTACAAACACTGTCAGTAGTAGCACATGCTATAAAAGGAAGAGTGCTACCAAGTCATAATTGTTAACTTACCATTTTATTCTCCTATAAGATGGGTAGTACACTTATCTTGGTGTGATCCTTGAAAACTGTCTAAAAATACAAATCAGGCGTTTAAAAATACAAATCAGGCATCTAAATGTGATGTAGATGAGAAAAAAATATGTGAAAGGATATTAAGGTATTTGTTATTTTAGATCTATAATTTAAGAGAGACAGCTATCCACCCATGTTCACATTACGATCTATTATTTCCCATTGATAATGAATATTCGCTTCTCTTTGGGGAAGGATACAGAGTCTGAATTTAATAGCAGGCAAGAAAAATAAGACTTTTCTCACCATCATCATCAAAACAGTGCTAGTATAAAACAGGGATAATGATAGCACCTTGTTATGAAGATTAAATGGCAATAAATTAGCTACAACTATTACTGGAACTCTCAACCATTTTGGACCATGTAATCTGTTCATATTCAATCAGACTGAAATCTTTAAAATACAATTCAGAATATATATATTGTCTAGAGGCAAGGAATGAATCTGTGTTAAGTTAAACATTTTCATCAAGAACGTGAGTCAACATTACAATCAATACTTTAACAGACTAAACTAATAATACATATCTGTGGAATGTGATGAATTTCAATTGACTTGTATCAGTTGAATAAAGGTTTATAATGAACAAGGCAATCAGTGTGACTCTTGAGAGACACACATTTATCAAACCCTTGGCCTAGCACATGCAAACCGTTTAGTCCAGGGCCATCTGTACTCTACGAATCTTTTTTTGGATGGTGGATAGCTCTGCCAGGAACAGAACAAACTGTTTTTTAATGTGATCTCCTTCCTTCCTATTTCCTAGTCATGAAAGAATAACTGCCATAGATTTGGTCCAGAAAAGTAAGATTAAGTGAACAGTTCAGTTGTATTTAAACTTGGCCAAAAAAAAAGATAAAAAAGGGACAACTAATGCAAAAAGAATTCCTCTTGAGATGGAATCAAAATGGAATTTTACAAATGGTTTATGCACCCTAACTCTGGGCAAAGTATACCCTCAATTTCTCGTGGAAGAGACTCATCATTTATATTGTGTGGACAGCACCTCATGCTTCTGAAAGGGAGCAACGTTGGTATTTTGGGTGGGAGAGTTCATTACGAGAGGCTGCTCTGTGCCCTGTGCCATGCCTAGCATTTACTATCTCTGCCTCCTGGGGTACTAAATGCCAGTAGTTTCCCCAGACAATCTCCCCTCACTCCCCCAGATTTTCAAATCCTTCCAGGGAGAGGGATAATACACTTCTAGTAGAGAACCACTGTGGTAGACAAGGACATAAGAAGTATTCACACAATTTGATGTTGGAATTATACTTCTTCCCTGATTAAACCCAAGAGTTTACAGATTCAGTTTAGTAATAAACTGGATCTGAAATCTCTTTACAGCATTTCAGGAAAGGACAGTCTAGGGACGAGGTATAGAAAGAGTCGTGGTTTAGAAAATGGATTCATCTACCACGTCCTAGCTGTGATACCTTGGGCAACTTTTTCTTTCTAAGAAAGGGGTAATTATGCTATTCACCTCATAGGCTTACTGGGAGGATTAAATGTGCTATAATACATGTAACCTGCTTAGCTCGGTTCCTGGTACTTAGCAAACACTCAAATGTCATGGCTGTTACGCATAAAGGTAGTAAAGTGGAAGCTTATACATTTAATGGCTGTCATTCACAAGGAGCATGAAGCTGTCAGAATAACATACATTGGAATGAACAAAGGTAAATTACGGCCGCCTCAGAAACAATTAAAAAATAAGACAAGCGGCCAATTCCCACTACTAGAAAGGTCTTATTTCTTGTTCTGCTAACTGGTAAAAGAAAAAGAAGACAGCGTACACTTTCATAAATTCACAAAGCCTGAGATGAGCTTTCATGTTTATTGTTTTGTGCCATAGTTTAAATTCATCACTGACTCCTGTTTTAAATATATGCATTTCAGGAACTTCTACATTTGAGAGTTCACAATTGCTCAGCCTATGTCAAAATATTTTTTTTATGAGTTACTACTCAGCACAGGAATCTACAATGAAGAAATATGAAAATAAGGAAAGCAAGCGAATTCCTAAATTCTGAATCTAATGAATGTATTGAGCACCTACCATATTGATCTTATCTAAAATACTAATCTATAATTAATGTTTTTACTGATTGAGGGAATTCCCTGGTGGTCCAGTGATTAGGACGTGGGCTTTCACTGCTGCGGACCTGGGTTTGATCCCTGGCTGGGGAACTAAGATCCCACAAGTCGTGCTGCGCGGCCAAAAAAAAAAAAACCAAACATGTTTATATTTATTGAGACTAAATGCTAACCCAACTCAACATACTTAATCAGAAATAAATTTAAAACATTTTACGTACGAATAACGTAAGACAAAATGTTAAAATGTAATTCAGTAACTCACCAGTTACTGAGCACCTACAACAATAAAATATCATCTAATCCAGAATCCAGGACCTGATTTTTCTAAATCAATATTATTTCCGGAGATTTAAATACCTTTATGCCAAAATAACACAGTAATGTAAATGCAATATTTAATGTATATACATATTGTTGAATAATTAGATTTGAACACTTAAAATAGGTGTTCACTGCCCAAATATACAAAAACACAGAACTATCATATAGTCATGAATTACCAGTGAGACCATTATATGCTGCAATCATTTTTCACAACCTGTAGCACCCTGTCCATACTTCATAGATTAGGTCATTGCGACATTACTAACTGGATAATTCATAAGATGGAAAATCATGCTATCACCAGAGTTGCAATCACTGTACATATTGCTCCATACTAGGAACAATCAGAAAATGAAATTAAAAAAAAATTCCATTCACGATTGCATGAAAATTAATAAAAATACTTAGAAATAAATTTTACGAAAGGAGTGTACACTGTGTACACTGAAAACTACAGAACACTGCTTAGAAAAAAAATTTTTTTTAATCTAAATCGAGATAGTCCATGTTCATTGTATGCTTCAAAGGACAGACACAACTGAAATACTCAATATTGTTACTATGTCAGTTCTCTCAACTTTATACATTCAATGCATCCCTATCAGAATTCCAGCCAGCTGTGTGTGTGTGTGTGTGCGCGCGCGTGCATGCTGACAAGCTGATTCTAAAATTTATGTGGAAATGCAAAGGAACCAGAAAAGCCAAAATAAATTTGAAAAAGCACAAGCTGGAAGAATTATACTGTCTGATTTTAAAAGTTATTATATAGCTATAGTAACCAGGACAGTGTGGTACTGGTATAGGATTAATACATAGATCAATGGAACAGAAAAGAGAGTCCAGAAACCAACTCACGAATATAAAGATAACAAATTTCTGACAAAAGTACAAAGACAATTCAGTGGTGAGAGGATTTTTTTTTAACAAATGATGCTGGGACAACTGGTTATCCTTATGCAAAAAGAGACAGAGAGAGAGAAACTTGACCCTTATTCACACCATAAACAAAATTAACTCAAAAGAATAAACTGATAAACTGACCATCAAAATTAAAAACTCATATGTCTGCTTAAAAGACATTACAGAGAAAATGAAAAGACAATGCACAGACTGGGAGATATATATATAGCTGGCAAAAGACCAGCATCCAGAATATATAAAGAACTCTGGCAACTCGATAAAAAGACAAAGAAACCAATTTAAAAATGGGCAAAAGAGTTGAATGGATATTTCACTGCAGAAGATGTCCAAATAACTAATAAGCACCTAAGAAGACGCTCAACATCAATAGTTATTGGGGGACTTCAAATCAAAACCACAATGTAATACCATTACATATCCCCTAGGATGGCTATAATCAAAAAGACAAACAATGCCCAGGGCTGGAGAAGATGTATCGAAAACTGGAACTCTATGGAACTGCTGATGGGGATGTAAAATGGTATAGACACTTTGGAAAACTGGCTGTTTCTTCAAAGTTCAACACACACCTACCATACAACTGTTACAGTCACTCCACTTCCAGATATGTACTTGAGAGAAATGAAAACATACGTCCTCACGAAGGCCTGTACGTGAACCTCACTGCAGCATTATTCATCATAGGTAAATACTAAAAATTCAAACGATCATCAATTTGTGAAAAGATAAAATGTGGTCTATCCATACAGTGGACTACTACTCAGCAATAAAAAGGAGCCAACTACTGATACATGCTACAAGCTGGATGAATCTCAAAAACATGCTAAGTGAAAAAAGCCAGATGCTTTTTCACAGATTACATACTGTATGATCCCATTTTTAGAAATATCCAGAAATGGTGAATCTATACAGACAAGAAAGTGTATCCGTGGTTGGAGCAGGGAATGGCTACAAATGTGCATAAGAGAACTTTTGCAGATGATGCAATTACTCTAAAACTGGACTGCTGGATGGTTGCACAACTCTATAAATCTACTAAAAAGTACTGAATTGTACATTTACAATGGATGACTTTTTTGGTACATAAATTACACTTTGCTCAAGCTGTAAAAAAGAAAAAAAGGCACTTCCTGTGAAAGCAGAAACTGATGATCAAATATGGGTGATGCAGGGGGTGCAAGCGGTCCTGGAAGAAAGATGGCGCCAGTAAACGTCTGCACGATGAATAATGAACTTCTGAACCTGGCTAATTGGGAGAGACCAAAGGAAAAGTTTAAAATGTTTATGACTTTCCTCTTTACTTCATTATTATTTAACTTTCTATAACCTTGGTATTCTTAACTGAAAACTAGGAAGAATAATAGTACCTCTTTCACAGGGACATAAATAATATAATGAGATAATGAACATAGAGCTCTCAGTATAGTGGTTGGCCTGTAAGTGCTAGATATTAGCTATTAACAATCATAAAAATACTCACGTTTCCTCTACAGACGTGAAAGCACTTAAACACCTTTAAAGTGTTCCTCTACTTTCAGAGTTATGAGACTTCCCTTAAAGTAAAAATGGAACAATTTAATAACTTTACCAGTTAGTTGTAATAAAACTATTAACAGTGGATAAATTTTGGTTTTTCAATCATTTTTCAAAATATAGCCACTTGCAAGGCACATATGGCTCTATTTTTAAAAATCAAAAATTTAAAAATTAGATATAACCATTAGCATGAATGAAAACTAGTTGATTTGAAAGAATTTATCAAGAAGCATAAACTGTTTGCCAAAGACATCAGTTAAACCTTACAGAATGAGTGATACGAATGAACAAGGAAGACTAACTGTCCTAATTTCTTCTTTGACTGACAGACATTTCTTTTAACTCAGTTGATCACTGTTTACTTTGATAAATTATCACAGAATTATTGCGTTGGAAATAACCTAAATAGGCCATTTATCTGTCTTTAAAAGATTTTTCTCATAAAGAACTGATCCTACTTTGAAAACAGTCCAACGAAAAATCCATAACCTACTTGGTAGTGAGTCTTCATGTTTCAGAAGAATATTTATTTTTTTTAAAGAAGATGCTGGGGGTAGGAGTTTATTAATTAATTTATTTTTGCTGTGTTGGGTCTTCGTTTCTGTGCGAGGGCTTTCTCTAGTTGTGGCAAGCGGGGGCCACTCTTCACCGCGGTGCGCGGGCCTCTCACTATCGCGGTCTCTCTTGTTGCAGACGACAGGCTCCAGACGCGCAGGCTCAGCAGTTGTGGCTCACGGGCCCAGCTGCTCCGCGGCATGCGGGACCCTCCCAGAACAGGGCTCGAACCTGTGTCCCCTGCATTAGCAGGCAGACTCCCAACCACTGCGCCACCAGGGAAGCCCCCAGAAGAGTATTCTTTTACTTCTCTTCTTTCCTGAAAAGAAATCCACTCTGCTTTTGGACAAAGGAAAGCACTGGCTTCACTGTTAAGTGAAGGTTATCTCAGGTGAATTACACAGTTCTTCAGATAATCAGTTTCAAGTACAAATGGGGACAAGAATAATTGAAAATGGGTGCACCACCCAACTGGGTGTACCTTTGTTAGAGTGAAAAAAGCTACAGGGACAGGGACATGGGAACATAGTTACATGCCATGCTGTGTGGTTTAAGAAAAAAGCTATGGCCAGAGTACACTCGTACCTTGTGCTGTTCAAGAGGGAAATAATCAGCCAAGCAACTGTAAAACAGACGAACTGCATCAGGTTTGGACAAGAACGCAACTTACATACTTGTGATACTTCATTGTACTTGAAATTTGCTTTATTACAATGAATACCCAGAAATATTCTGATCTCCAATTATTTGAATTTTTCTTACATGTACAAGTTGTTCTAGTTGTATATGAATATGCAGTATTTGTGGTCTGAAAGGACTATTTTACACTATCTTTAGAAATCACTGATACTTTCATAGTTAGTTACACTGTGTCTAAAAACTGTAATTTGGATGTTACAAATTGATGTTTTTAGTCACATTACTAGCACTGATACCTGTGAAATATTTAAAACTGTAACTAGAATTATTTCTGGAGTATAGCAGGTTAGGTAATATTTTGAGCATGGAACTTTAGGGGTCCCAGCCCTTCAGTCATTAGCAATCTTACCCTAAGTGAAAAGGGGAGGCAGCTGTCAGCAACTGCTGGGGGGCACCCTATCCCCTCAGACTGCATGCTCACGTTTTGTGACTTCCTTCCTTCTCAGAAGATTCCTTTGACATCTACTTTCTCCTGGATAAAATGTGGTGTGGGAGAAGAAGAGGTACAGAGTGTAATTATAACCCAGGCCAGGCTCTCTCCACTCCCTAGGAGAAATCCCTAGCAGAAACCCCATCCAGCCAATATGCCTCTAGGGACAACTCTATCTGAGGTACTATTTTTCAAATTCTTTTTTTTTTTTTTTTTTGCCATGCCACACGGCATGCAGGATCTTAGTTCCCCGACCAGGGATCAAACCTGTGCCCCCTGCAGTGGAAGTGCAGTCTTAACCACTGGACCGCTGGGGAAGTCCCGAGGTGCTTTGTTTTTCTTTTAAATAAATTTTATTTATTTATTTTAATGTTGGCTGTGTTGTGTCTTTGTTGCTGCGCGTGGGCTTTCTCTAGCTGTGGCGAGTGGGGGCTGCTCTTCGTCGCCGTGCGCGGGCTTCTCATCGCGGTGGCTTCTCTTGTTGCGGAGCACAGGCTCTAGGCGCACAGGCTTCAGTAGCTGTGGTGCTCGGGCTCAGTAGTTGTGGCTCACGGGCTCTAGAGCGCAGGCTCAGTAGTTGTGGCTCATGGGCTTAGTTGCTCCGCAGCATGTGGAATCTTCCCGGACCAGGGCTCGAACCCATGTCCCCTGTGTTGGCAGGTGGATTCTTAACCACTGCGCCACCAGGGAAGTCCTGGTGCTATTTTTAATAAACAATAACATCAGCAGCAAGAACAGAACTGAAATATTACCACCACAGCATTTATTACAGAAATAAGAAACACCCCAAAAGGACTGAGCTACAAAATAATTTTTATTTTCTATGTTTAAAATAACTGATAAGTTGGATAATTTATTACATTTTCTTTTTAAAACAGACAATTCTTTGCTTCTTTGAAAAGAGCAGATATTTTACCTGTGTAGGACTGAAAATTCATTTTCACACTTCTTCCTATCTTTTGCTTGTACATTTGCAGAATTTACTTTTCAGTTGCCGTAAGAGGAAATAAAATTTTAGAGGCAGCTCTTCTCATTTTACAAACAAAATATCTGAAGGCCAGAGAGGCTGTCCACCCTCCTCCAGGTCACAAAGAGAAGGGCTCTGCATTGGAGCCCGAGCTGCACCCAGACACTCAGCTCCCCCAGCATCTGTGAACCATGCCTCACTGCCTCTTCGCATCAGTGTTGCAAAGACACAATATGACAATCCCCGTAAGGGGTTTAGCTCTAGTTTACATGTACAAAGCAAAGGACACTCACCTTTTTTCATTTCTCTTCACAAATCTAAACATGGTGAAAGATTTACATGGCAGATAGATAACACAACAAGGATGAATCTGATTAGCATAAACAATGATTCGGGTTGGTGTATATGTTGTTAACCTCTGTGAAGTCCAGATGGTTAAAGGAGTTAAGGTAAAACAAGCCTGACATTTTTTTAAAGCATACTGTTGACAGGTATATTCAAATGCTACAAAGAGAAGAAGGGCTACATTATGAACAATAAATAATTTAAAAATGACATTAACATAGATTATTTCAATAGTTTATTTTTGTTAATGATGGGGCATTTTCTCAGTAAATTCAAATAATTACTTTCATAACAGTGAATGCTAAGCTAGAGCTAGAAAAGTTAACATACAGCATTACCTTGAAATTTCAGGGGGAAAAAGTGGTTGGTTGGAACTTCACCTATCTTTCGGAACCAAACGATGTTGAAATAAACACATTTGGAATAGAAAACTGTATCTAGCTCTTTCATATTTCAAATGTATAAGTCCTCTGATAGAGAGAATCCCATTTTTTCTGTATCTGTTTAGATGATATGACAATAGTGGAAGGCAACATTTGGAATGCAGAATGTAGCTAGTGAAAACCTAAGTGATGTTTAAAGAGATGAATTATTTTAAGAAATTAGCTTTCCACATGAAAGAAAATCAATCATCGAATAAATTTAAGTTGATTATGGTGACTAAAGTAAAAATACCAAGTATAATATGACAGCTTTCAGTCCTTGTTTGGCACATATATTAATAAATTTTCAAACATCAAACCATACAACACCAATATGTACTAAAACCAACGGGCACAGTAAGATTCCTAACACGTGGTTAATTATTAACATCATAAAAACCTAATTCCCAGATGAATTCTGTAACCACGCACAACCTCTCTGTACTGTGCAAGCTGGTCCGAACACTGTCTTTTCAGGATTCCCCAGAATTCTAAGCATTTCAAAGGTAGTCATGCTGAACCCCACAATTCCTTATTGAACTCTGTGGATCTTCTGAACAGGCCTTCAGTTAGGAGGCTAAATGTGCACACACTCATCACAATTTTGAAAAGAACGGAAGGCCTTCATACATGTCAGTTTTTAGTTTTATCCAATCATTAATTTTCTGCAGAGTTGTTTTTTCTTGACTTAATATTTTTGCAAGTTTTTTCATTTTTTCTTCATTTCTTTCTATGTACTTCAACCCCTCCAACTGCAGCTGATCCAGCTTTTCATTTCGACTTTCATCTAGAGGTATGTTTTCACAAATAACAGGATTAAATCTAAAATAGGTGTCAGGAGGTAACAGACCATCAAGCATTACGTGGACTTCTGTTAAAACAAACAGAGGATAGGGTGAATTAAAAAATCGAGTTATTCTGCAATGATCTAATTTTACGTTATTTACAATTATCCAATTTTAGGCAAATTACAAAGCCTTGCTTACTTCCACACTCCAGCTAAATAACAGCAGGAGTAAAGAATCCATAATATATATATATATATTTTTTGGCGGTACATGGGCCTCTCACTGTTGTGGCCTCTCCTGTTGCGGAGCACAGGCTCTGGACGCGCAGGCTCAGTGGCCATGGCTCACGGGTCCAGCCGCTCCGCGGCATGTGGGATCTTCCTGAACCGGGGCAAGAGCCCGTGTCCCCTGCATCGGCAGGCGGACTCTCAACCACTGCACCACCAGGGAAGCCCAGAATCCATAATATTGAATATAACTATGAAATGAAATTCATCTCCCAAAATACGCCATATAATTCTGATAAATTAGGACCCCTGCTTCAGGACTCTCTTCTCTGTTTTCAGTCATACTGTTAGCCACTGCTGAAATGCCTTTCCAACCTTCCTTTTTTGTTTTTTAATTTCTTTTTTTATAAATAATTTTTATGGGAGTACATGTTTTTTAATTTCTTGAGATCATCTTTATTGAGGTATAATTTACATACAATAAGATTTGCCGATTTTAAGTGTCTAAATTGACGGGTTTCGACAAACATATACACTGTTACCACCCCAACAATCATGACATAGAACATTTTCTGTCATCCCAAAAGCTTCTTCATGCCTTTTTATGGTTGGTCCTCCCTTACCCTTTGCCTTTTCTAGAATTTCATATAAACAGAATCATAAATATATACAGCGCTTCTGGGTCTGGTTAGCTTCTTTTACCCAGCAAAATGCTTCTGAAATACATGTTGCAGCATGGATCAATAGTTCCTTCCTTTTTATTGCTAAGTGGTAATCCACTGTACGGATATAACACAATTTGTTCTCTCCGGTCTGGTTCTCTTCTGTTTTTAGCTATTAGAAATAATCCTAAATCATTTTGTAGATATATGGTTCCATTTCTTTTGGGTAAATACTCAGAGATGATATTTCTCATTCATATGGTAAAAGTTTATTTATCATATTAAGAACCACAACACTGTTTTCCAAATGGTTGCACCATTCTGCACGCCAACCACTAGGATATCTTAGTTCCCACTGTTCCACATCTTTGCCAAGACTTAGTACTGTCGGTCTCAATTTTAATCATTTTAGAGGATATGTACTAGGATCTTGTGGTTTTAATTTTCATTTCCCTAAGGACTAATAATGTTGAAAAGTCTTCCATGTACTTCTTAGTCAACTGTACATCTTCTTCAGTGAAGCGTCTGTTCAAATAGACGCTTGGCCATGTTTTTCCCCACTGAATTTTTGTTTTCATCTCTGTATATTCCTTATATTATACAATGTAAGCATTTTCTATATATATTGCATCTGATTATACATTTGGTTCTGAAGCTGGATCAAACATATTTTACTAATATTTTATTTCAGTCTATAGCTTGTCTTCATTTTATTAAAAGTGTCTTTTGAAGAACAAAATTATAACTTGATGAAGTCTAATTTATCTATTTTTCCTGTTATGTCCACATTTATTGTGTCCTATCAAAGACTCTTTACTTAACCCAAGGTTATTAAGATTTTCTCCAGGGTATTCTAGAGGATTTGCAGTGTTAACTCTTGTATTTAGGTCTGTGATCCATTTCCAGTTAGGTTCTGTGTATGATGTGAAGGGTCAAGGTTCAACTTTTAAAATACAGTTATCTAACTGTCGCAGTACTATTTGTTGAAAAGATTATCCTTTCCTCATTGAATTACCTTTGTCAAAAATCTTTTGAGCATACATGTCTGGATCAATTTCTGTACTATTAGGTATCACTGATCTTCTGTCTGTCCTTATGCAAATACCACCCTTGCTTACTGTAGTTTTATAGTCTTGAAATCAGGGGGTCTAAGTCCTCCAATTTTTTTTTTTTTTCAAAATTGTTTTGGTTATTCTAGGTCCTTCCCATATCCATATAGATTTTATAGTCATCTTGTTAATCCCTACTCCAGAAAAAGTCCGTTTTCATTTATATAGCAGTTGCATGAAGTCCATAGATCAATCTGTGGTCTGCCACCATAACAATACCGAGATTTTCAATTCATGAGCACGGTACTGATATATCGATTTATTTAGGCCTTCTTTAATTTCTCTCTGTAGTGTTTTGTAGTTTCTCCTGCTCAGGTCTTGTATATAATTTGTTAAATAGTTTCTTAAGTATTTAATATTTTGATGCTATTATAAATAATATCTGTGTATATATTTAATTTCAATTTCTAATTGTTCATTGCTAGTATGCAGAAATACAATTGATTTTTATTGACCTTATATTCTTCAACTTTGCTAAACTCACTTATTAGTTCTAGTAGATTTTTATAGATTCCTTAGAATTGTCAGCATAGACGACTAGGGTGTCTGTAAATATTTACTTTTCATTTCTAATCTATATGCCTTTTATTTCCTTTTATTGTCTTACTGCACAGAAAAGGACCTCCAGTACAACACTAGCTGGAAGCGAGGAGAAACATCTTACTCTGCTCATCATCTTAAGTAGAAAGGATTTGGTCTTTCACCACTAAACACGATGCCACCTCTAGCTTTTTCATAGAGGCCCTTTATCAGACTGAGGAAGTTCCCTCCTGTTCCTAATCTGCTGAAAGTTTTTCTCATGAAGAGTTGATGAACTTTACTAAATGCCCTTTCTGCATCTATTGAGATTATCATAAATTTTTCCTTTTTTTGGTCTGTTCATACAGTGAATTATACTGATTTTTTGGAATGTTAAGCCAAACCCATACTCCTGAGATGTACCCTATTGGATTATGCCGTATTCTCCTTCTTAAACACTGCTGAATTCAATTTATTAGTATATTTTAAGGACTTCTGCATACGTATTAATAGGGAATATTGATTGGTATTTTAATATTTTTAATAATGTTTTTGCCAGGTTTAGGTGTCAGGGTAATGCTGGCTTTAGGAAATGAGCTGGTAAGTATTTCTTCTTCTTCTCTTTTCTCCATGTTTTTGTACAGAATTGCTGTTAATCTTATCAACTGTATTTTTCATTTCACACATTACATTTTTCACTTCTACAGATTTGATTTGAGTCCTTTCTATATCATCCATTTCTCTCCTCATCATGTTCAAATCTTCCTCTATCTCACTGAACATGGAGTATACTTAGAATAGCTGTTGTAACATCCTCTGTCTGCCAATTCTCTCATATGTTTCATATCTAGGTCTGTTCTCACTGATCGGATTTTCTCCTGGTTAAATGTGTCTTTTCATGCTTCTCTGTATGCCTGGTAATTTTTTAATTGCATGCCAAACATTGTGAACCTTACATTTTTGTGTGCTGGAATTTGTTGCATTCCTTTAAATATTGCTGGCTTTTATTCCAACAGTGGATGCTGTTAACTGGAACTCAATTTGATCTTTTTGAGAATTGCTTTGAAGCTGGGTTAGGGTGGACCCAGAGCAGCCTTCAGTCTAGAACTAATCTGATGTCACTACTGAGACCATACCCTTCTGAGGACTCTACTGCACATCCCACACATTACAAGGTCTTTCTAATTTAGGTGATGGAAATCTGAGCTGCCTGGTCCCGTGTGAGCCCCAAGCATTGTTCTATTTAATCCTTTCTGGGGTAATCTGCCTTGGGTAGTTTCCTCACATGCTTGCACACAACACAGATCAGTACTCAAGGGGACTCCTCTGCACAGCTCTAGAGCACTCTCTCTATGAAGCTGCCTTCTCTGTAGTATTTTGCCCACAAATTCTAATTTCCTTGGCCTCTTTGAATCCCAAACTCTGTTTTCTGAGAGCCTGGGACTGTCCTGCTTGAGTTCCCCACTCCTCATACTATCACCTAGAAACAAGCTGGGCAATCATGTGATTACTTCATTTATTTTCCTTCTCTCAGGAATCAGTGATCTTGCCATCTGTCATCTAATGTCTGAAAACCATTGCTCTGTACAGTTTTCTAATGATTTAAGGTAGGAGGAAATATATGGCTCCTATTATTCCATCATGGCCAGAAGTTGAAGTCTGAATCCTCTTTTAAAATGTCCAGACCCTAACTATCTTTTAAGATCCATATCGAGTCTAATTTGCTTCTTGTAAATTGTCTACAGCAGTCTAGTTTAGTTTTCTCATAGGCTTAACCTTCTACATCTATTCACCATTTATTCGGCAACTGATAATATATTAGACTGAACCAAATGACACTGCTGTTTCTGTACATCGATAACCATCTAGTATCAGCAATTACATATGTTTCACTCTTAATTCTTCATTAACTAGAATGCAAGTGAATGAAAGCAGCATTTCATATTTCCTGAAAATTTCAAATGAGCCCATCACATGGTTTGCACAAGGTATACATGTAAGTATTATGAGACTGGGTGATCAAAGCTATTTTTTTCTAAGACTGCTTACAGTAAGAATATTTTATTGATTTGACAACAAAATTTCAGATAGTGAAAAATCCAGAATGTCACCTTTTCTTGGGTTATCATTTAATAGATAAACATCCTTAGTGGGGAGTTTAAGAGCCTCATGTAGGCTAATGACTCACTCAGTAACATGACAATATAAAAAGAATGAGATTCAGAAGCAAGGGGCTGTTAACTGGGAACAATAACTTTTAGAAATTTAATAACAGATTTCACATAGGACTGAAAAATAATATAGTAAAATAAGGAGATCTAGACCTCAAGGCCCAAACTAGAAAGTCAACAAGTACTGACTGCCTACTATGTGCCAGGCATTGCAGTCCACACAGTGAACAGCAGAAGTTCCTGCTTACATCCTGGTGGGCTACAGAGACCATAAGCAATTCAACAAGCAAACATGTAATATATTGGGTTGGCCAAAAAGTTTGTTCGGGTTTTTCGTACCACCTTACTGGAAAACCCGAATGAACTTTTTGGCTAAACCAATACATCCATAATGAGATAAATGCTCTAAGAAGGAAAAAAAAGAAAGAAAGAAGCAGGATAAGGGGTTACAGTGAGTGAGATAGTGACGGGTTTAGAAAGCGATCAGAAAAGGCTCTCTGGGGAAGTGATACCTCAACAGAGACCTGAATGAAGTGAGGGTGGGAATCAAGCATGTATCTGGGGGAAGGCCTTACAAAGAGAAGACAACAATTCCCTGAGGCAGGAGCCTTCCTAGCAAGTCTGAGAAACAGCAAGAGTTATAGTGTAGCTGGACACACTTTATACAGGAGACACGTCTTGAGAGAGGGGGAAGACGCATTCAAAGGCCAGGTCCTTCCAGGGCCTGGTGAATTTCAGTGAATGAGGCTTTTGGATTTTGTTCTGTGATGGGAAGCCTAGATGGTTTTGATCCCGGTAAAGATGTGATTTAATTTAGATTTTAAAAGGACCACTTGGGCCTTTATATGAAGACTAGATTACAGAGGCAGCCAGAGTGGAAGTAAGGACTTATTCCAGTTTGCCGCCACATTACTAAATAATCGAAATTCCATAAGTACTCTGATTCTCTCCCTGTTACCATGTGTTTATCTAAACCAACCTGACACCTTTCCTTTTCCCTGTTTCTTAAGAGTCTCCAACCAAGCCTTTGTGCTATTCCTGCTTCAGCTACTTCTCCAGCTGTAAGGAGGCCAAGGTAGCTCTAGCTCCCACACGGAGAAATCACTACTGCAGGGTTACTGGGAAGAAATGAGTGACGAGAAAGAGAAACGACAAACACCTGCTCCCATGTGCTTCCTAAGCCTACGACAGAGACATAACAACATACTCTTTGCAGTGAGCATCAGCATATTCTATCAGAAACCGAATTCTAGAAGTACGTTAAGGCAGCAAATAAACAGACTAACCTTCTGTGTCTGTAGCACTGTTGATAACGTTAGACAGCTTGGTTTTCAGGCTCGTGTGTGTCGCGGTGTTTCTCACGTCACTCTCATAACGTCCAGTGCCCAAGGATACTATGCACTCTAATGGGATGTCTGGCCAAAGACATTTACACTCATGTATTGCTAACGCTGAAGGGTTATTCAGGAGCAAACCTCCATCCTGCAAAACATAAGTCAAGCAAATACAGGACAGAACTCTTCAAAGTGAAATTCTCTTTTACAAATATGAAAACAAATTATATTTTCGACAGTTTGAAATTTACTCACCAGGAAAGCTGAACTATGTAATAAACTGAACAAATTATTTAAAAACAAGAGATTCCTTTCAAGTGAATTTATTTTATATACTACAGGCGCAAAAGAAGTCATGTGAAAACTCACTGGCCTCACTGGCTTTACTAAACTTTCCCTTCCTGTTACAAAATTCTCTGAACTTCTCCTTGGATTGCTCTGTATACTTTGCTCAAAACTACGGAAATGAACTGAATTAGTTTTTTAAGATTTTTATCCTTGTTTAGTGGTTAATATAGATTCTGTACAAAATCTAACAAAAGAATTGTGGTTCTACCAAACAAACAAGACCAGTTCTTTCACAAGTCTAATATAACCAAATTTATTAATTTAAGTTGAAATTTTATTAACAATACAATTTCAAAGTACCAAATTCATTTACTGCAGGTATAACCTAAACAAAGCAGGCAACTTTATAGTTCTAAGCACTTATCAATGCTTCAAAGTAAGCACTGATTTCGAAGACTCCACAGGGCAGGAAGGGTAAAATATGCTGATAGAGTGCTCTAAGAATGTAGCAGAATAAAAGTATGTAACCAAAGACAAATATCATATGATATTGCTTATATGTGGAATCTTAAAAAAAAAAGATACAAATGAACTTATTGACAAAACAGAAATAGACCCACAGACATAGAAAACAAACTTACAGTTACCAAAGAGGAAAGGGGAGGGGGGAAGAACAAATTAGGAGGTTGGAATTAACATATACACACCACTATATATAAAATAGATAAACAACAAGAACGTACTGTATAGCACAAGGAACTGTACTCAGTATTCTGTAATAACCTATATGGGAAAAGAATCTGAAAAAGAATAGATTTATATAAAAATGTATAACTGAATCACTTTGCTGTATACCTGAAACTAACAAGACATTGTAAATCAACTATACTTCAATTTAAAAAAATTTCAAAAAAAAAGTATATTAACTAGTCTCACATTCCTGGGATAAACCTCACTTGGTATTAGTATATCCATTCAATTTTGAAAAGCTATAAACTGTTAGAAATTATTCCTTCTAATAAGCCCAAATCTCCCTCCCTGTAACCTGTACCTACTAATTCTAGACTTGTATTTTGAAGCTACATGAAATTCAGTATCTTGTAATCCTACGGTCTGGCCATTCATGAATTACTTGCAGTTTTCAGAAGGAGTCACATTCTCTTGCCTTCAGGGCTCTGCACATGCTGTCAACTCAAAATTCTCCTTCCCCAGCCCCCTTCTTAGCTCAGCTCCCACTTATTCTTCAAAACATGGTCCAAGAGTCATTATTCCCGCAAGAACCTAACTGAAATAATCCTAACATACTTAGTAGAAAACAATCCATTTCTACTGGAAGATAAGACAATGCTGAATTCTGTACCAGTACATTAAAAAAGAATTTTGAAAAAACATGCTTTCTGCAAGAATGGGAAGAGAAATACAACCTTAAATTGTCATGCAGTAATGCAGTACATATTTTAAATGAAGACACCTTTATTATAGTAATTCAAAGAGGCCAAAAAAGATGTAGTGACTATAGTTTTGGGGACCACTATCCTTGTGTGTGCTGAGTTTGACAGCAGATGAACTGAGACTATATCTGCTGGAATGGATCACCCGCTTGCCTCAAAAAACAAGTAGGAACTAAATTCACATGTCATTTGAAACTCCACGTGCCTTGTTACTGTAATGGCATTTAATTCTCTGAGTTTCCTGGCCACCGACACAGTCCAATACTCCTTCCCCGCATCCTAAACCCTTCCACTGTGCTCTGTGGAATTGTTAGAACTCCCAACGTAGCCTCACCTACTTCTGAAAGTACTCTCTTCTTCTTCTTCTTTTTTTTTTTTTTTTTTTTGCGGTACACAGGCCTCTCTCACTTGCTGTGGCCACTCTCGCTGCAGAGCACAGGCTCCGGATGTGCAGGCTAGCGGCCACGGCCCACGGGCCCAGCCGCTCTGCGGCATGTGGGATCCTCCCGGACCAGGGCACAAACCCACGTCCCCTGCATCGGCAGGCGGACTCCCAACCACTGCGCCACCAGGGAAGCCCCTCTCTTCTTTGACTTAGCAGAAACACAGCTCTTCCCTGACATTATTTCTCAGGAGGTGTTGATTCTTTCTTATCTCAGTGGCTAGGAGGAAGGATGATGTCTTACTTGTTTTAGCATCCCTTCCAGACCATTATTAGTCCTAATCCACTTGGGAAATTCATGCTCTTTAAAGGCTCTGCTATTCAGCCAAGCCACCACTTCCTCATCACTGCTGTCACCTAGCAACCTCCCCAGTCAACTAATTAAGTCAGCACCTGGCTCACAGACTTTCTATCTATCCCATGTAGAAAGGGGTGGAAATTCTTTTTACTACCCCATGTGACTTCACATCTTTGTAACACCTTGAACTCTCAGTTCTCAACCTTATCTTCAAAAAATATTCTTTTATCTACTCTCCAAGATCACACATTAGCTCTTGTTATTAAAATAAACGGAATCATGCAGTATGTGGGTTTGGGGTCTGGGTTCTTTCACCTAGAATAATGCTTTGTGAGATCCATCCGTGTCATTGTATATGTCAGTAATTAATCCCTTTTTACTGCTGAGGAATATTTCATTATTCAGATGTATCACAGTTTGTTTATCCATTCAGCAGTTGAAGGGAACTATTTTTAAATTTAGCTATCTATATATCTGTTGAAAGTCATGAATTGGTTAGGCATTTGTATTATTCAACTGCAAAAATCTACTTGGACTCATTAAATGTGGATAGTAATAAGTTATTTCCTAAAGGCTTTCCCAAGTACAAATTTTAATTTAATCCTTTCAACTATTTCCTTTGTTCTCAATTAATATGAATGATACCCATCCCATATTTCATTTCTAATTTAGCAAAAAAGTTATTTCTTTATTGTATTATTTTTATCTTAAATTCTATACTTATACTCTGTGTAACTTCTAATCATCTGGGTATTTTCTATTATTTTATTTATTTTTAACATCTTCATTGGAGTGTAACTGCTTTACAATGGTGTGTTAGTTTCTGCTTTATAACAAAGTGAATCAGCTATACATATACATATACATATATCCCCATATCTCTTCCCTCTTGTGTCTCCCTCCCGCCCTCCCTATCCCACCCCTCTAGGTGGTCACAAAGCACCGAGCTGCTCTCCCTGTGCTATGCAGCTGCTTCCCACTAGCTATCTATTTTACATTCGGTAGTGTATATACATCCATGCCACTCTCTCACTTCGTCCCAGCTTACCCTTCCCCCTCCCCATGTCCTCAAGTCCATTCTCTACATCTGCATCATTATTCCTGTCCTGCCCCTAGGTTCTTCAGAACCCTTTTTTTTTAGATTCCATATATATATATATATATGTTAGCATAAGGTATTTGTTTTTCTCTCATCTAGGTATTTTACATGAAACACTTCTTCATTATTATAAAAGCTATAAAGAAGGATTAGAGAAGACAAAAAGGGGAGAAAAGAAGGGACAAACAAGGTTTACCAAGAATTGATAATAGTAAAATTAATCCCACATCAAAAGTTGCCAAGTTTTCAATAGTTTTAATAGCCATGCTTCAAATTAAATTCCTGTTCCTTAAACTTTACTTGCTTTCCATCAAAAAAAGTGCAGAAGTTAACATTTCTGGCACTCACTTTAGTCCAGTGGTGAGGCACACCATTCCTTAAGCTCTGTTTAGTTAGCCTACTCTCCTCAGACGCCTCTGCTGTCAGCAAGTCCTTAGGCTAACGTTATGTCTACGGGATCTCCTGAAGCCTTTCCATTCATTCCAGTATTCATACTCACAGTTAGTTACTGTGTACTTGGTGTTTGTCAGCCACTGCTCATGCTAGGTGCTGAGGTAAAAGAGACTTGAAAAATAAACTTATTAAATAAATTGATGCTTATCTTTTAGAACTACACACACGATTGTATTTTAACTGCAGTACATCATGCATGTACTTAATAGCCTAATATTTAGATACTTTTTATTGCTTTTAATGTATATTTAATCATTTCAAATCATAAATCAGAATTTATACCAGAAAATAACCACTGGGCAACACGAATGCCTCTTGATCATCTCATCTTATTTTTTAGGGTTTAATATTTTTATTTTATTTTTTAAGAAACTCTTTTTTTTTTGGCCACGCTGCGCAGCTTGCAGGATCTCAGTTCCCCAACCAGGGACTGAACCTGGACCATGGCGATGAAAGCACCAAATCTTAACCACTAAACCACTGGGGAACTCCCTATAGGGTTTTTAAAAAATTTGTTTTTTATTAAGTTAAAAAATATATAAAATTGGTCCTTTTAACCTTTTTTAAGGTTACAAGTCAGTGGCATTAATAACATTCAGAATGTTTTACAATTATCACCACTATTTATTTTCAAAACGTTTTTATCACCACAAACAGAATCTGCAACCATTAAGCAATGACTCCCCAACCTCCCCTCCCCATCCTATTTCTATCCTAATCAACTATTCACTCTTTATACATAAACTCAGAAGAAGACTTCTTTGTAGAGCCAATCCTGACAAAATAAATCACATCTTTTACACTACTTCTTAACCCTGTACGTATTTTTATTATTGAATTTATCATCTCATTCTGTAACTCTGTTTGTATTCTCCTGGTTTGAGCTATTTGAGGGTAAGATCCAGGAAACACAAACAATATGCTAGCAATTATTAAAAACCTTTATATTTTTTATGGTTAACATAGGGCCTGGCACTGAGTAAGCACTCACTACATTTTTGTCCAGTTATAATGAAAATTATTAGTTGTGGCCTGGCACAGGCATAATTTAGCACAGAAAATGCTAGGCAGGCTCTTTCTGCTAAAAACACTCTTTATCTGGAAAGTTTATATGAAATATCATAATTCATTTTATGTTAATGTATGCTGAGCTCTGAACGTAACCTTTTAAAATGTAAATAAAGTCTAAAAGAAATAATATATTAGAATCTGCCATCAAAACCTTCAGCGCAAGCTAATTTATCAGGATCTCTCTCCAAAGATAGTGAATAAATGATTTAATTTTGGAAGTTGAGATGGAAAAAGATAAGAGAGAAGGGATATGCATATGACCAAACTCATCAGATTGTATATATCAAATATGTGTAGTTTTTTTAAATCAATTTTACTTCAATAAAGCTGTTAAAAAGAGAGAAGGGATAATTTTGTGTAAAAAGTATTATTTGATAAATATGATGCTACTTGGATGGGGTAGAGAAATAATACATTGGAAACTACTCAAAAAGAATTCTTCCTACTTTATAATTTCCTAGGACATCTAATAAGCCTTGTAATACTGTAATAACACTCTTCTCTTTACAAAGACAAATGAAATCTACCCATCTACTGACTCATACCTCTTAATTACTTATAGCAGTGCTTTCAATAACTGTTCAAATAGAATATAAATGTATAATTTATACTTTACCTGATAAATGTATAATTTATACTTTACCTGAAAAAGGATACGAACTTTCATTAAAACGTATGTCAGACATGACAGTTAAAAAGGATTTTAAAAATGAGACTGGAAATACTGAATATAATTATTCTAAGAACTAAGGATAAGAGGATTGTAATAAGTAGCGTATTTTAGTTTTAAACTTCTTGGCAACTTTTGAAGGGTTGGAAAGGAACTTTGCTCGAATGTTTTGTTTAAGCAATTAAGATCATTCACACCTTAGAATACTCTAATCAACCTTTCATGGTGTCTTTAGAGAAGAAAAATATCCCTCTTCCTCAAGTATCCTGAAAAGGATACGCAGTAAGAAAAATATTTGCTTAAATAAGATTTGCTTAGACTCCAGCTTCCTTCTGAATATTCTTAAGTTAGATGTGCCAGTCTTTTTGGAATCAAGTCACTGATTTACATGAACGTATATTCTCTGTATATGTGGTGACATGCATTATTTTTTAATTTTTTACTTATTTTATTTTATTTATTTTTACTTTTGGCTGTACCACACATGTGGGATCTTAGTTCCCTGACCAGGGATCGAACCTGCACCTGCTGCAGTGGAAGCATGGAGTCTTAACCACTGGATCACCAGGGAAGTCCACACTTTTTAATTTTTTTAAATTGAAGTATAGTTCATTTACAATATCATGTTAGTTTCAGGTATACAGCACAGCCATTCAGTTTTTTATATATATATATTCTCCTTCAGATTCTCTTCCCTTATAGGTTATTACAAAATACTGAGTATGTTTCCGTGTGTAGTTATATGCTTTAAATAAAATTTATGTAAGAAGTTATTTTAATCTGTAGATCAGCCTAAGTTCAAAGATTATAGTCATCAAAATAAAAATTGCTATGCATGGAAAGGAATATCATTAGCTTATCTGAAATGGAAGAAGAACCACTGAATTACTCTGGTTTGTTATTTGTATTCTACAGGACTGAATTAAACCTTAGAACTACTTCCTCTTAGATAAAGAATAATGAGCAAATGAGATAACTTCTTTGGGAGTCTGGGAACATATGGTCCTGAAATGCAGTAACTTAATTGAGACTTTCACTAGTATTTGGCGTAACTGCAATTTTGTAGCATGACAACCATCTTAAAGTCGTAAGTTACAAACCTAAACTATTATATTCCCAAATACACTGTTATTTCTCCATTTATGACATGGTGAAAATACTATGGAATATGGAGACACTGTTGTTACAAACAGCAAGATACATATTAAAATAAAATTTTCATTTTGACCAATAAGTCCTGAAATCTATGTCAGAAAGAAACTCTACAGCTAGCACTTTCTGCCCTGAGGGGGTGGGAATAAAGCAGACAAAGGCAGGAAGGGGAAGTGCCTTACATAACTCTGCAATGACTGATCTGACCAAGTGGGAAATAGTCTGCATTGACTCCAAAGATGAAAGGAACCCATTTTCATCTCCTAACTACTAAGATTATGACATTACTTCTGGTAAGACAGAAAGAAAATGGGATAGCTGAAAATGGGATAACATTTAAAAATATATCTAAGCTGTTACATAAAACTATAGGAGAAAATAAAATTGATAACCACATTTTAGTTATTATAATATTGACACATGTAAATTAAAATTATATAGTTGATATGTAGTTTATATAGCAGATCTGTGAGCTTTTGAACATCTAAAAATCCTTGGCAAAATATGTTTTCTTCTCAACATATATGTGAATACCAAGTGCATACCAGTGAATAGAGAGGAGAGTTAAGGTTATTGACTCCATCAAAGGAGAATGCAGTGGGATACCATATAAAAAATTAAGCATATGTTAAAAACATATATTTTGGAAGTATCAGCTCAAAAGCTCTGTTGACTTTTATCATTTAGTATAAGTTATGAGTTCAGATTTCCAAAAATAGTGGAAAAACTTGACAAGGAAAAAATTTATGATAAATAAATGAGTCTATGTCAGAGAAAGTATACATCATTCAACATCATAGAAATAATGTTCAACTTAATAGATCATTTAGCCATAAATTTTAAAACAGTGTAATTATAGATAGCATCCTAACTCTGTCACTTAACAGCTGCAACCCTAGTCCAGTTACTTAGCTTTTCTTAAGACTCCAATTTCTCATCTGCAAAATGGAAATCACTCTATCTGCCTCATAAGCAGTGAGGATTGTATGAGGAGATGCACACAAAGGACTACATAGGTGTCTGGCACCTAGCTAACCTAATGAGAGTTTACTATTATTATTTTATTACATCATCTCCTTCCAACTACATCCACCAAAACTGTCAAACAGACGGCATTCTGCATTTTCAGTGACTGTGTTTCACTTTTAATTTTTATTACATTTGGAAAGCCAAGCATACATACTACTTCATTTTCCTATCATATTAAAATTATCATAACTGGCCATGAATCACATTACAGAAGATACAAATAAATCTTTCCTAAAATATGCTCTCAAGCCAGAAGGCTTGTTAAGTTAATTTAAGAAAAACAAACAAGAAGTACAACTATCTTGTACCGCACGCACATCTTTTGCCACATGGAGACACGAGGAAAGTCTCCTTGGTTGATCCCTCTGTAAGTTCAGGTGATATTTAATAAGCGCTGACTCTTTCTAATTATGTAAAGTTTTAGAAGATAAACCACATTAGTCAACTTACCTGATGAAGATCATTTCCCAACACATACTCTGCAAAGTAGCCGGGAGCAGCAGATGAGGCTCTAATGGCCTGCCACATTTTATACTGACAGCCTCCCAAATAGTGAGAGTTGACTCCAGGAAAATGTCCATAGTTTCTGAACACAAAGGCTTTTGGCGTTATCCCTCTGTTCACTATGGTACTTACTGCAGCTACCTAGTAAATTAAAAAGTGAACAATACGCACTGTAAGCAGCAATATTTGGGCACTGTAAAAATTAAATATTATTTAGTAGTATGAACAATCTACAACTCCACCCATCAAGATAAATGTATAACATAACTATAATATTAATCAAAGGGAAGCAGATCCTTTTAAATAGGTATTTCTTTACAGGAAAATAGATACAAGGGCTGAGACAATTTTGAGAAATGCATTATAAGAGAACAATAATAAAAGATATTTTTTGACTACATGATTTGAATAGTTATTGAAAAAGACATTGAAGAAAGCATAAATTTGCAGACCTTTATATAATAATTGACACTGCAGTAGTAGCAATGAATAAAAACTACTTAAAGATGAATAAATATACTATTTTCATACCATTTATAAATTAGTCATTGTTTCTGTGCTCTTTGAAAGCATTATGACTTTAGTAACTGAAACTCTGACACTAAACAAACTCTCAAGGCTTTCTGATTGTAGTTAATAAGCGGTAGCTGGAGAATTTTTTATTGAAAAAACCAATGTTTATCACCCAGGGTCTCAGATTTTCTCAGTGTCAGCTGAATTTATGTAAAATGTGATGTATCCTAATGATCTGCAATATAAACTTAAGAGGCTGAAAGGCAATGGTGAGGGCTAAATTGTTAGGTCTCCATGCCAAGCCGTCAGGGGCCTGCGTGCTTTGCTATTTTATAAACCAAAAGTCACATTCCAAGTTCCTGTGAGTGACCCAAGTGTGTCTCTAGGCCACTGTGGACAAGAGCTGGCCCTACACTAAAATCCAGAGGGTCTTTCCATTAATTGGTATACAGGCAGGCTCAATTAAGAAACGTGTCAATGGCTGCCTCATTTATCACGAGTGAATTATTTTTTGAGATTTCTGCAGTTCCCCCACACCCACTCTATTCTTTTTTTTTTAAGTTGGCAATTCTCACAATTTAAGAACAAATAAACAAGAAGCCCTGAAGATACAAGAGAATAAACAAGAGGTGTAGTGTGCATCTTAGGGTCCTCTCCAATGAGCTAGTGCATTTCATTATCATGGCCTCGCGTGGTCTGACGGAGCTACCCCTCCAGCCTCACTGCACACGCTGCCCTAGGATCCTTAGGCTCCAGCCTTCAAGAACTCTTTCAGGGCCTGCATTTCTCCATGGCTCCTTCTGTACACACGGTTCCCTTTGCCAGGAACACTCATCAGCCTTCACACTGAGACCGCAAAGCCCATTTCCTTAGAGCAGTCTCCCTCACGTCTCTGTAAATATATGCTTTCAGAGAACTGTTTTTGTGCTCCATAACACTTATTTTGGGAAAACTGTATCTCATTTGTGTGATCATTTGATTAATGCTTACTTTGCCCTACTGGACCGTAAACTCCATGTCTGCGTTCACTCACTAATGTATCCAAAGTCCCTAGCATTATGCTGGCACATGGGGTAACATAATTAATATCTAAAGAATGAATAAAAATATGTGTAAGCAAGAGTGAAAGAGCAATAGAGGGAGCTGTATTTGATTTTTTCTGGTTACAGCTTGTCATTCAAGAATAAACACAACCTGCATGGGATTTCTGCGTACATAAACCCTTATTCCTTAATCAAATAATGAATTTTATTAAAGAACACAAAACTCAAGCAATACTCAGATCACTGGGTTTCAAACAAAGTAAATAAAAGGAGACGCCGAACTGAGACCGATTCTAGTGACATTAACATTTAAAAAACTGGGATTCCATTTGTATATTAATTTAATATTTATCTAAGAGGCACATAAAGTTTCTTTAAAAAAATCTGGGAGGAAATGCTACAATTTTCCTTAAATACCTAGATTTGATTAACCCTATAATAAAATAATTCTTTACCTTTAGTCCCAGTCTTCCATGTTCTTAAACTTTCGTTATACTTTTACTTGATCTAGAAAAGGTCCAATGATCACATTCTGTACCTTCACAGAATGAGCCAATATATAAGGAATCAATATAATCTACTAAAAGAGCTTCCTTCATAATAAATCCGTTCACCTGATCTTCAATTCCAATTACGTGTTATATTTAGGAGACTCTAAACTTACCTTAGGGCACATGGGGTTTCTTGCTGTTTCAATCATTAGAGAAGATCCCATTCTATCCCTTTATTAAAGGAGAAAAATTAAAGTATATCAATTTTATTTCCCAACATCAGTGAACATACACTATGCAATTACTGTTGGCTCATGGCTTGTCAAAACCATGCAGGACATAAAAGTAGTATACGAATCTCCTCTAGGAAGCTTATAATCCAACTAATGCACCTAAAACAATACATAGTTATCCATTAACCTCTGATTCAAACTGCAAGTATGTACAATTCTGAGGGGGGCAATCAATACAGGCTGCAGTATCTGGAAAAGATGCACAGAGGTGTAGCTTAAGAAGGACACCAACGATGGCAAGAAAACACATTAAAAACCAGGACATATCCAGAGTAAAGGCACAGAGGCAGAACAACTTGATGTTTTCAGGGTCCTCCTGACAGGATAAAGGAGCTGTGTTGAGATAAGCCTGCAGAAGTATGGCAGACTAGTTGCAGAACAGTCTAAAAACCAGATCAGGACACTCAGACTTCAAACCTGCTTTAGCAATATAGAGCCTATGCCACCCCCAAAAAATGCTTTTTAAATCATCTGAGTTGACATTTGAATTACTGCAACATAATAGAAATTGTCCGTGGGTAGCAATTTTCACAACTCCATTATAAGGTAATTTTATTTCAGTGCAGACTTGTTCCAGACTTAAAAATTATGTATTCTCCCCCTGTACTGAATACAAAGACTATGTTTTTTGGCCAACCTGCCTCAGTAAGGAAAAACATTTTTCTAATGACATTTTTTCAAGTGACACTCATGTTTCACAAATAGAATATTACTGAATTTCACATATTTACAAATTAGGTAGTAATCTACCCATTATTATCTTTTATAAATACAATGTAAAATGCTTTCTAAAACAGACAGATCTTTGTCTTTCCCAACCTGATCTGTGTGTTTCCTTGGAATGAAGATCAACGCAATTTTATTCTCCTAAGGGTCTTTTCACTTTATCTTTTCATAGAAATCTTGCTGTAAAATTGGGACAGAGATACTAGGAGCATGCTGCTTTCACACTTAAAGCACAGTTCACATTTATTTTTTGTTTAAACCTTGATTTTATAAAAAGCTAAAATGCTTTAGTGAATTGTTATGAATATAAATGGGAAGAGAAAATCACAAACATTAATTGGTCACTTTAGAGAGATGTCAAAAAAAAAAAAATTCTCAACATTCCCAGATTCTACTGATGCTATAATTAAAAATAGCATCCCTACTCCCTCTTGTGAGAGCACCGGAATCACAAGTAACTGCTGAACAATCATCATCAGGAAGATGCTGGAACTCACCAAAAAAGATACCCCACATCCAAAGACAAAGGAGAAGCTACAATGAGACGGTAGGAGGGGCACAATCACAGTAAAATCAAATCCCATAACCGCTGGGTGGGTGACTCACAGACTGGAGAACACTTAGACCACAGAAGCCCACCCACTGGAGTGAAGGTTCTGAGCCCCACATCAGGTTTCCCAACCAGGGGGTCCGGCAATGGGAGGAGGAATTCCTAGACAATCAGACTTTGAAGGCTAGCAGGATTTGACTGCAGGACTTCGGCAGGACTGGGGGAAACAGAGACTCCACTCTTGGAAGGCACACACAAAGTAGTGTGCTCATCGGGAACCAGGGGAAGGAGCAGTGACCCCAGGGGAGACTGAACCAGACCTACCTGCTAGTGTTGGAGGGTCTCCTGCAGAGGCGGGGGCTGGCTGTGGCTGACCGTGGGGACAAGGACACTGGCAGCAGAAGTTCTGGGAAGTACTCCTTGGAGTGAGCCCTCCCAGAGTCTGCCATTAGCCCCACCAAAGAGCCCGGATAGGCTCCAGTGTTGGGTCGCCCCAGGCCAAACAACCAATAGGGAGGGAACCCAGCCCCACCCATCATGAGACAAGCGGATTACAGTTTTACTGAGCTCTGCCCACCACAGCAACAGCCAGCTCCACCCACCATCAGTCTCTCCCATCACAAAACATGCACAAGCCTCTTAGAAAGCCTCATCCACCAGAGGGCAGACAGCGGAAGCAAGAACTACAGTCCTGCAGCCTGTGGAACAAAAATCACATTCACAGAAAGACAGACAAGATGAAAAGCCAGAGGGCTATGCACCACATGAAGGAACAAGATAAAACCCCAGAAAAGCAACTAAATGAAGTGGAGATAGGCAACCTTCCAGAAAAAGAATTCAGAATAATGATAGTGAAGATGATCCAGGACCTCGGAAAAACAATGGAGGCAAAGATTGAGAAGATGCAAGAAATGTTTAACAAAGACCTAGAAGAATTAAAGAACAAACAAACAGAGATGAACAATACAATAACTGAAATGAAAAATACACTAGAGGGAATCAATAGCAGAATAACTAAGGCAGAAGAATGGAGAAGTGACCTGAAAGACAGAATCGTGGAATTTACTGCTGCAGAACAGAATAAAGAAAAAGAATGAAAAGAAATGAAGACAGCCTAAGAGACCTCTGGGACAACATTAAACGCAACAACATTCGCATTAAAAGGGTCCCAGAAGGAGAAGAGAGAGAGAAAGGACCAGAGAAAATATTTGAAGAGATTATAGTTGACAACTTCCCTAACATGGGAAAGGAAAGAGCCACCAAAGTCCAGGAAGCACAGAGAGTCCCATACAGGATAAGCCCAAGGAGAAACATGCTGAAACACACATAGTAATCAAATTGGCAAAAACTAAGGACAAAGAAAAATTACTAAAAGCAGCAAGGGAAAAACGACAAAGAACACACAAGAGAACTCCCATAAGGTTAACAGCTGATTTCTCAGCAGAAACTCTACAAGCCAGAAGGGAGTGGCACGATATATTTAAAGTGATGAAAGAGAAGAACCTACAACCAAGATTACTCTCTACCCGGCAAGGGTCTCATTCAGATTCAGTGCAGAAATCAAAAGCTTTACAGACAAGCAAAGGTTAAGAAAATTAAGCACCAACAAACCAGCTCTACAACAAATGCTAAAGGAACTTCTCTAAGTGGGAAACACAAGAGAAGAAAAGGACCTACAAAAACAAACTCAAAACAATTAAGAAAACAGTAATAGGAACATACATATCAATAATTACCTTAAACGTTAATGGATTAAATACTCCAACCAAAAGACACAGGCTTCCTCAATGGATACAAAAACAAGACCCATCTACATGCTGTCTACGAGAGACCCACTTCAGACCTAGGGACACATACAGACTTAAAGTGAGGGGATAGAAAAAGATATTCCATGCAAATGCAAATGAAAAGAAATTGGAGTAGCAATACTCATATCAGATAAAATAGACTTTAAAATAAAGAATGTTACAAGAGACAAGGAAGGACACTACATAATGATCAAGGGATCAATCCAAGAAGAAGATATAACAATTATAAATATATATGCAACCAACATAGGAGCACTTCAATACATAAGGCAACTGCTAATGGCTATAAAAGAGGAAATTGACAGCAACACAATAATAGTGGGGGACTTTAACACCTCAGTTACACCAATGGACAGATCATCCAAAATGAAAATAAATAAGGAAACAGAAGCTTTAAATGACACAACAGACCAGATAGATTTAATGGCTATTTATATGTCATTCCATCCCAAAACAGCAGATTACACTTTCTTCTCAAGTGCACATGGAACAATCTCCAGGACAGATCACATCTTGGGTCACAAATCAAGCCTCAGTAAATGTAAGAAAACTGAAATCATATCAAGTATCTTCTCTGACCACAACACTATGAGATTAGAAATCAATTACAGGGGAAAAATAGTTAAAAACACAAACACATGGAGGCTAAACAATACGTTACTAAATAACCAAGAGATTCACTGAAGAAAGCAAAGAGGAAATCAAAAAATACCTAGAGACAAATTACAACGAATACATGACAATCCAAAACCTATGGAATGCAGCAAAAGCACTTCTAAGAGGGAAGTTTAGAGCAATACAAGCCTACCTCAAGAAACAAGAAAAATCTCAAATAAACAATCTAAACTTACACCTAAAGGAACTAGAGAAAGAAGAACAAACAAAACCCAAAGTTAGCAGAAGGAAAGAAATCATAAAGAACAGAGCAGAAGTAAATGAAATAGAAACAAAACAATAGGAAAGGTCAATAAAACTAAAAGCTGGTTCTTTGAGAAGATAAACAAAATTGATAAACCATTAGCCAGACTCATCAAGAAAAAGAGGGAGAGGACTCAAATCAATAAAATGAAAAATGAAAAAGTGGAAGTTACAACAGACACCGCAGAAATACAAAGCATCCTAAGAGATTTCTACAAACAACTCTATGCCAATAAAATGGACAACCTGGAAGAAATGGACAAATTCTTAGAAAGGTATAACCTTCCAAGACTGAATCAGGAAAAAACAGAAAATATTAAGAGCAATGACAAGTAATGAAATTGAAACTGTGATTAAAAATATTCCAACAAACAAAAAGTCCAGGACCAGATGGCTTCACAGGTGAATTCTATCAAACATTTGGAGAAGAACTAACACCCATCCTTCTCAAACTATTCCAAAAAATTGCAGGGGAGGGAACACTGCCAAACTCATTCTACAGCCACCATCACCCTGATACCAAAACCAGACAAAGATACTACAAAAAAATGGAAATTACAGACCAGTATCACTGATGAATATAGATGCAAAAATCCTGAACAAAATACTAGCAAACAGAATCCAACAACACATTAAAAGGATCATACACCATGATCAATTGGGATTTATCCCAGGGATGCAAGGATTCTTCAATATACGCAAATCAATCAATGTGATACACCATATTAGCAAATTGAAGAATAAAAACCACATGATCATCTCAACAGATGCAGAAAAAGCTTCTGACAAAATTCAACACCCGTTTACAATAAAAACTCTCCAGAAAATAGGCATTAGGGAACCTACCTCAACATAATAAAGGCCATCAACAACAAACCCACAGCAAACATCATTCTCAATGGTGAAAAACTGAAAGCATTTCCTCTAAGATCACGAACAAGACAAGGATGTCCACTCTCGCCACTATTATTCAACATTGTTTTGGAAGTCCTAGCCACGGCAATCAGAGAAGAAAAAGAAACAAAAGGAATACAAATTGGAAAAGAAGTAACACTGTCACTGTTTGCAGATGACATGATACTATACATAGAGAATCCTAAAGATGCCACCAGAAAACTACTAGAGCTAATCAATGAATTTGGTAATGTTGCAGGATACAAAATTAATGCACAGAAATCTCCTGCATTCCTATACACTAATCACAAAAAGTCTGAAAGAGAAATTGAGGAAACACTCCCATTTACCATTGCAAAAAAAAGAATAAAATACCTAGGAATAAACCTACCTAGGGAGACAAAAGACCTGTATGCAGAAAACTATAAGACACTGATGAAACAAATTAAAGATGATACAAACAGATGGAGAGATATACCATGTTCTTGGATTGGAAGAATCAATATTGTAAAAATGACTATACTACCCAAAGCAATCTACAGATTCAATGCAATCCCTATCCAACTATCAATGGCATTTTTTTACAGAACTAGAACAAAAAATCTTAAAATGTGTATGGAGACACCAAAGACCATGAATACACAAAGCGGTCTTGAGGGAAAAAAACGGAGCTGAAGGAATGAGACTCCCTGACTTCAGACTATAATACAAACCTACAGTGATCAAGACAATATTGTACTGGCACAAAAACAGAAATGCAGATCACTGGAACGGGATAGAAAGCCCAGAGATAAACCCACGCACCTATGGTCAACTAATCTATGACAAAGGAGGCAAGGATATACAATGGAGAAAAGACAGTCTCTTTAGTAAGCGGTGCTAGGAAAACTGGACAGCTACATGTAAAAGAATGAAATTAGAACACTCCCTAACACCACACACAAAAATAAACTCAAAATGGATTAGAGACTTAAATGTAAGACTGGACACTATAAAACTCTTAGAGGAAAACACAGGCAGAACACACTCTGACATAAATCACAGCAGGATCTTTTATGATCCACCTCCTAGAGTAATGGAAATAAAAAGAAAAGTAAACAAACGGGACCTAATGAAACTTCAAAGCTTTTGCACAGCAAAGGAAACTGCAAACAAAATGAAAAGACAACCCTCAGAATGGGAGAAAATATTTGCGAACAAATCAACGGACAAAGGATTAATCTCCAAAATATATAAACAGCTCATGCAGCTCAATATTAAAGAAACAAACAACCCAATCCAAAAATGGGCAGAAGACCTAAATAGACATTTCACCAAAGAAGACATACAGATATCCAAGAAGCACATGAAAAGCTGCTCAACATCACTAATTATTAGAGAAATGCAAATCAAAACTACAATGAGATATCACCTCACATCAGTTAGAAATGGGCATCATTAGAAAATCTATAAAAAGAAAATGCTGGAGAGGGTCTGGAGAAAAGGGAACCCTCTTGCACTGTTTTGGGGAATGTAAATTGATACAGCCACTATGGAGAACAGTATGGAGGTTCCTTGCAAAACTAAAAATAGAATTACCATATGACCCAGGAATCCCATTAGTGGGCATAAACCCAGAGAAAACCATAATTCAAAAAGGCACACGCACCCGAATGTTCACTGCAGCACTATTTACAATAGCCAGGACACGGAAGCAACCTAAATGCCCATTGACAGGCGAATGGATAAAGAAGATGTGGTACATATATACAATGGAATATTACTCAGCCATAAAAAGGAATGAAGTCTGGTCATTTGTAGAGACATGGATAGACACAGAGACTGTCATACAGAATGAAGTAAGTCATAAAGAGTAAAACAAATATTGTATATTAACGCATATATGTGGAACCTAGAAAAATGGTACAGATGAACTGGTCTGCAGGGCAGAAATTGAGACACAGACGTAGAGAACAAATGTATGGACACCAAGGGGGGAAAGTGGCAGGGCGGGTGGTGGTGGTGGTGTGATCAATTGGGTGATTGGAATTGACATGTATACACTGATGTGTATAAAATGGATGACTAATAAGAACCTGCTGTCTAAAAAAAATAAATTAAATAAAATTCAAAGAAAAAAAGAATAAAGCTACTATAATCATCAAAAAAAACAGCATCCCTATAATAACACAAAATCATTACCACAGGAAAAAATATAAAAATGTTCTCAATAAACAAAGAAAAAAAATGACAATAAAGGCCAGGGAGTGGGCATGGTAAAGCGTAACAACAAGGCCCCCACTGAATCAAACTTGCTGATTTCCATATCCTTGTATACAGTCCCTTTCCACACAGACCCTGGGTTTGAGTGGCTTTGGTCAATGGGACATCAGCAAATATGCCACTAAACTGAGGCTTGGTTAAGTCCTCATGCACCGAGGCTGGCCCTGACTGGAACTCTGAGGCCACCATGATGGGATGAAGCCCAGGACAAGAGAGACCAGCTGTCCCAGCCATCTCAGCTGAGCTGCCTGCTGGCTGCCAGTAACCATGAGTGAGTTTATACAAGACCAGAAGAAATGTGCAGTCGAACCACAGAATCATGAGACTTAATCATGACCTAAAAAAAAAACCTTAATTAGGCCTTAGGACTAGAAAATAATATAAAGATTTACCTGATTTCAAGGTAGAAAAGACTTTCTAAATATTAAAGCAAAGTTCAAAATTAAAGAAAAATATCTGACAAATGAAGACTTCAAACTCCTCCACATTAAAAAAATGTTTTTAACTAAAAACGTTTTCAATATATCAACAAACGGTTAATACATTTCCAATATAGTGAGCAATGCCCTGGTAGGAAAATGAGCAAATATTATGCTCTTGAAATTCACACACAAAAAGGAAATAAATAAAAAAACAAAAAATGTTTAAACTCATCAATAACCAAAGTGATGCAAACTGTAAACACCAGTTTTAAAATCTCTCAAACTGAAAAAGTTCTAAAAATTAAAATGTTTGGTGTTCATAAGTATTTCATGAAATGGAAACACAAACTGATGTTGGTGGGTCAGCTGGGACAACTGTGTGGAAGAACAATTCAGGTATATATATCTATCTATCCATCTAAAAAATGATTTCTTAAAACATGTATACTTTCTGACCCAAAATTTCACTCAAGAAGTTTACCTTAAATATATAACCAGAGACTTAAGTAGAGACGTAAGATATCCACCTAAACTTTACTTTGAACAGGAAAAATATCTGAAATATCCTCTTTTCCCACTAGGGAATTTGTTAAATAAAAAACAGTACATCCATAAAATGGATAGCGAACCACCATTAAAACACGTCTCAAGGGACTTCCCTCGTGGTGCAGTGGTTACGACTCTGTGCTCCCAATGCAGGGGGCCCAGGTTTGATCCCTGGTCAGGGAACTAGATCCCACATGCATGCTGCAACTAAGAGTTTGCATGCCACAACTAAGGAGCCTACCTGCTGCAACTAAGGAGCCCACTTCTGTGAGTAAAGGAGCCAGAGAGCTGCAACTAAGGAGCCTGCTTGCTGCAACTAAGGAGCCCGCGTGCCACAACTAAGACCCGGTGCAACCAAAGAAATTAAAAAAAAAATTATCTCAAAAAATATTTAAGAACATAGGAAACCAATCACAATAAAATGCTAAGTGAAAATGCAAGATACAAAACTACACGTGCATTATCATCCCAATTTTGTGAAGGGGATGAATACAAACTCACATTCACAACCCCACATACACATATACTTATTTATCTCCAAGAAATTCCAGAAAAACGTACAACACCATGTTAATAGTGCTTTTGTTCTTGGTAGGATTATAAGCTATTTTCACTGTTTTCTTTATATATTCTCTATTTCCTACATAATGATTATTTTTAAAAGCCATCAACATTGACCTAATAATTACGTTTCTTATAAACTGACCTACTGATACATTCTGAAGTGTGGGCAGAAATGTAAATTTTCCTACCATAGCATTGTTCAGGATCACAAAAAACCAGGAATAACATAAATGTCCCAAATATAAGCGATTAAGAAAATACGGCACTGCAGAATGCAGTGCAGTCTTTTAAAAATTTGTCAAGAAATTTTCATAAAGTTGAAAAAGGGGAAAATGTAGAAAATTATAACTGCAATATAATTTCCACCATATGAAACATATATGAAAGTGTACATAGTCTAGGAAAAAAAATTAGAAGAAAACATACTGCAAAGTCTACAGTTCTAAACAAGATTGTGGGTGATTTTAAGTTTCTATTTTATGCTTATATTTTTAGAAAGTGAGTATAACAGCTTTGTAATATTTTGGAAGAAAATGTTTAAAAATTAGTAAATCTTTTAGAAGAATATTTGTTAATGACTTAAGAAAGACTAATACTACTACATCATTTTAAATAAGGCCCTCAAGCACCTGTGGATTTTGGTACTCTCGGAGGTCCTGGCACCAATCCCTCACGGATACCTAGGGCCAAATGTATGTTAAGGAAAAACAACAGGTGCAAACATGTCCTATATATAATATGGTCTCAATTTTTTAAAAGAAAACTGCAACTTTTACATGCAAATCTCAAACATGTGAACCCAAGAAAATAGTGAAAAGAATACAATTCACCAAAACAGTAGTTATCTTTAATTAGTGAGATCAATAATTTAGTATTCTTCTTTATATTTTTCTGCATTGTTCAAATATAAATCAAGACATTTTAAAAAAGATTAAGTATGTGGGCTGTGCTCAGAGCAGGGTGGTATGAAGAAATGGCTTGTTTATAACGCACCCGACAGGAATCTGGGTTCACTGTGACAAAGGGCACAAAACCTGTGGCCTTCCTATGAACAAATACCCAACACATGTCCCCATGCACCTCCACGTGGCTGCTGGGCAGGACCAGTGGGACAGGGCTCAGTACTGGAAGGAAAGCCACAGTATTCAGTGGGGGAGTTTGCCACCTAGAGCCTGTCTGGTCCATGTGTGTGTGACCCATGAGTGGTCTTATAGGCATAAAGGCTTTGAACCCCTCTCTTCAAGGAAAAAAGAAAAACAGATTCCAACTATATGCCATTCTGGAAAAGGCAAAACAATGGAGACAATAAAAAGATCAATGGTTGCCAGGAGTTTGGGGGGAGAGGGGAGATGAATACATATAGTACAGAAGTCTTTATGAGCAGTGAAAATACTTTGTATGACATTATAATGATTTTATGTCATCATACTTTTGTCCAAAGCCATAGAACGTGCAACACTATTCATTTTATAAAGTGAACCCTAAGATGAACTAGGGACTTTGGTGATTGTGATGTGTCAGTGCAGTTCAGCCTTGGTTAAAAAAAAAAGTCTTAGAATTAACACTCGGGGTAGACACTTTTGGCAAAAGTTTTGTTTTATTTTTATACATGTATACATATTATATGTGTGCTTGTTGGATTGTGATGTAAAATCTACTTTTTAGATTAAAAAAATTTGCAGGCTACTGTAGTTATACTGGCAAATAAAAGCACAAATTAATCTCAAAAAAATAAAAAAAGAGTAAGTACAACTTACTTAAGAATGTTTTCCCATGTTTGACTGTCATAAAATGCATGGCTCCAACTCATTTTGACTGTTCCAACAATGACATTCTGTGAAAACACATCTGATCCCAGTTTTCGATAAAGTTCCTCACATTCATCCAGGGGCATATGAAACAATCCCAACATGAATGCTAATATAGCACCTGAAAGAAAGAATCCTTAGTTTTTATCAGCCCTGCCATTATAGTACTTATAAAATCTCCTGAGTCACAGACTTGGTTAAAATTCTAGCTTTGATACTTTTTAACTGTGTCACCTGAGACAAACTACTGAACCTCCCAGAGCCCCAATTTTTTTCATCTATAAAATAAGGATAATAACAGTAACTAAAATTTACATGTTTTTATACCACTGGGATAACACACGTAAAACGCATTACCAGGCCTCAATGAGGATTCAATAAATACTAACCACTGATGATGATGATAATTTAAAAATATATTAAAATGTGTTGTTTTGCATTAAATTAAATAATATATAACTAAGAATTAATAAATTCCTTAGTTTTAGTCAGAGAATACAGTATATTTGACAACTTACCAATTCATTAAAATGATTACTCCTTCAGGTTGGTCCTGGGAACCAATGTAATAAATAAAGAAATTAGGTCTCTGGGATGTCTTTTTAAACAGCTGACTGCATACCCTAGCTGCACTTGATAGGACACACTGCCACCTAGTGTACCTAACTGGCATAGCCCTGAACTAAGGAGGAAAAGGGGAGAAAAACGCTTTAAGTGACAGGGAGAGGGTGGTAAGGGCGAAGACCTGTGGAGTATCACTGCTTACATTAAGATAATGAACAAAGTAAAAAGCAGGAAATCACTATTATAATGTATTTAAAATATTTTATGTATTTTATTATTCTTAGTCTTATTCTAGTAAAAGACAAGTCAGCTTGTTTTAAAATACATTGTATGGCATAACTATATGATAGAAATTGTTACTTATCAATTTGCAGAAAATGTTTAATTAACACAAGAAATAACTTGCCAAAAAAAAATTAAGTTGCTTTTAAGAAGAGCTACCATAAAGATGAACAGATATTAAGAAACTGAATTTTACTGAATGGTTAAGGACATTACCCTTAAACTAAATATATATTTTTAACTTTATAAAAACTAAATGTGTAGGGACTTCCCTGGTGGTCCAGTGGTTAAGAATCCACCTTCCAATGTAGGGGACGTGCGTTCGATCCCTGGTCAGGGAACAAAGATACCACATGTTAAGGGCCAACTAAGCCTGTGTGCTCTAGAGCCTGTGCGCCACAACTAGAGAGCCTGCACACTGCAGCTACTGAGCCTGCACGCCACAACTAGAGAGAAGCCCACATGCCACAATGAAGAGCCTGCAGGCCGCAACTAAGATCCCATGGGTTGCAACTAAGACCCAATGCAGCCAAAACAAACAAACACTAAATGTGCAAACAAAATTTCTACATTAGAATATACAAAATGGTTAAAAGAAAGGAAAATTATAAGCATTATATTATAAGTTAAGGTTAAGTAAGCTAGAAGACACAATGGAAAAGATATACTGTGATAAGTGCAGAAACGTACATATTACATAAACAAATACTGTATTCGGTAGATGAATCTCTGGTTTAAAATTCTCTTCATTGAGCACCCACCTACTAACAATGGTGCCAAAGCAAGAAGTTAGCTTGTAGATATGTTTCAAGGTTTAAATTGCTAGGACCATTCCAAAATTTAACAGAAATGGCCAGGGTAACAGCTTCAGGAAAAAATACCAAGAACACTTGCAATGTGAAGGTCTCTCTTAATTTCTGTAGTTATATCAATTGGGGATATACATATTATTTTCCTATCCTGAGAGTCACAAGGCATTTTTTAACATGCTAGAAGACCTCAGAAGTCCCTCTGTAAAGAAACCTGCTTTAACTTTCTTTAACCCAACCTTTTCCGAATCTGCTATCATCTTGAGGAATCACTGTTCAGTGGAACATCACAGGAATCACCGATTCCTTATACTTCTGCATTATCCCTACAACTGCTCACATTTAGTTTTCATAATGGAGCATCAATTAACGTGCCCTTTGGGAATATGTCATACTTGACACAGATAACGTAGAGAAATCATTTGATTTTGTTGCTGGTAGTCTTTAGGTCTAGTATTATAATTCCGAAGAATGAGAAAAAATAGAAAAGTCTATGAAGATAAACTAATGTGAAGTGAGAAATTATCAGGCCAAAAAGTAAAATGTACAGCAGGGATCTGCAATGCTAACAGTCCTTGAGTGTTACCTGGGAGGTAAGCAATAGCTATAGGTACCCTGAGAAGGCTTCATGTACACCCTGGAGGATGGGGGTGATGCATGGGTGAGAGAGTTGAGGTAAGAAACAGAAAAACAAAACAAACAGAAAGCAAAACAAAAATTTATCTGTTGGTGAGTCAGTGAAAACTAGAAAATTATTCAGAAGCTATCATATTCTAAGTTGCCAATTTCTTCTATACAAGCATGAAACTAGAATTTTAAATGTACATTAACTAGCAATATTAAAAGGCTTTTAAAAAACATAGATTCTCACATTTATCCGTTTGCTTTCAAACAAGCAGATAAAAAAGGATATAAGAAGCAATTTCCTCACAGAGGGATACCTTTCAAAAGAAAGTAAAATCTTATCCATCCTTAATGTTCTGTTTGTTCAAGCACAATTTGAGCACCTATCACTTTGCTACTTTCCTTCAGGTGACTATACCATAAGGAGATAATTCATAATTTATACTTGTCACTGTGGCTTATTCAAACCGTATTAGAAAAGCACGCTAAAATCTACTTCTGAATATTAACTTATTCCCAATAAACATTTTAAAAAGTTCATTAAGCAAATCAAAGGTCTATTCATCATCAAAACATGAAACTAACATCCATCATTTCAGGAAATGACCAGGATCTTAAACTTGAGTGCTTAATGTTATTTTTCTTAATGCACTGCTGGGATGCACACTTCCACACGATAATAACAATCACCTGTGCTTACACCACAAATGTAATCAAAGAGTTGATGAACTGGCTTCTGAGTAAGTTCAACTAATTTTCGTAGGGTCTGAAGAGCAACCACACCCCTGTAGGAAAAATAAAAGGCAAAAATGAGAATTCTTGTTTTAAGGAAAGTTAAACTATTGAATAAAACAATCTTTGGTTTCCTAGCTTATATGCTAACATGAAAACTAACAATATAAATTATCATCAGTTAAAACTGACAAAGGTTTCTGGATCACTTCTGAAAATCTATATCTAAATAATGGTATTAAAACCTGTGTCATGGTACCACATTTTGAATTTACACTAGTATCTCTTTAAATAAGACAACAAAGATATGGCAACGTAAAATATTTCATCAAACACTCCAACTGTGGAAATTTCTTCAAACTTCCACTCGCCAGTTTTGGGGTGCCACGTACTGGGTTTCTCCACTTAGCAATGTGGTTGGTTACCTGTGCTTCTATACATTTCATGTATTTTACTAGTCATACTTTTAAGCTTTCTTTTATTTATTCATTTTTAAAAACTTTCAACTACCTCAAAACAAGGCTTTGCACTAAGAATGTATGCATTTATGTGCTGACTTTGTTCATTTCTGGACTCTTGCCAAAGGCAGCAAGTAGCTTCATGACGGAATGTGAAAGATGAAACAGCCTAGGAGGTGCAGGAGGTGCTGGAAAATCCTTAATACTAGGGGATATACAGATGTAATGAAAAGTTCTAATCCCAATACAAGGTGTGGAGCAGAGAACACAGTATCAGGCACCACAAAATAAAATTTAGAGTCTCAAATTGTGCTTTGATACTACGAGCACAAAGTTACTAGAAAACATTGTCAAGACGTTTTCATAGAAGACGAAAGATACAGATTTTTTTTTTTAATTGCCAGAAGTAATGTGGATTTGAAGAGCGGTCAGAGAAGAAAAGATGGCTTATGAGGACAATACACTGTGAATTCAATGTATTTTTAATGTGAGACATGAAGAATTAAAGGTCATGCTAGATAAAACATATTTAACAGTGTGTCCTCCATTATCTTATGAAAAGGAAATAAAACATGCACATATATATATTCAAAGAGAAAAAAATATTTGAAGAAATAAATCAAAATAGTAAAAATAACCTTGGAATTGTGAGCTATGATTGTTTTGTTTGGTTTGTTTTTCTTTATATTTTTCTTTTTTTTTTTTTCCTCCCAAGTTTCACTTGTATAAGCCAGAAGGGAACTATTTTAAAATGTAGTATTTATAAATTAATTCAGGACAAATTTAAAAATAAGTATTATTGCTAGGTTGACTCTACATGCTTAACTCTCTACCAGGCTCTCGTAGACAAAAGAAATGTTAAGATATGGGTTCTTTTCTCACGAGCCTTCTTACCTTACTCCTTTCAGTACCAATTTCCCATTCTGGCTGCTTTCTCACAGTCCCCTAAACTGAGGTTTCCCAACAGCAACGCCACTGGCATTTTAGGCCAGGCAATCTTTTGTTGTAGGGACTGTCCTAGGCATTGGAGCATATTTAGCACAACTGGACTCTCCTCACTACATGTAAGTAGCAATCTCCCAACTGTCACAACTAAAAATGTCTCCAGACAGACAAATATTCTCTAGAGGGCAAAATCACCTCCAGTGGAGAATCACTGATCTAACCCCACCTTCATCCTAACCAGCCTCTAGATTTTCCCAAATATCTTCACTCTAATTTCCTCCCCATATGACTAATAAAACCCCTATTCTATGAAATCAAGTATTACTTATTGATCACAGATCCCTTTTCACTATATAGCTCCCTCACTCTAAACAGACATTTGAATGTTCTTCCATGTTCTTATTTCAGATCTCTTCTCAACTGTTATTTATTCAAAAACTCATAGCCATGATCACTCTTCAGAGAGTAACAGCACTGTTACTCTCTATCCCTTTACTTTGCTTTACACTTCTTCACAGCACCGATTACTACTCAATAATACATTTTTGTTTTTCTAGCTGTTGTCCTTAAGGGAAGAGCACAGATGGCAGGGAACTGAAACACAAGCTAGAAATTTTAGGGGGAAAGGTTCATGAAATGAAGCCAAAGCATCTGACCAACAAATAAGGAACTAGACGAACTAAGACCGAATAGGAAGCATGGATGGATTGCGATTAGTAAGAAGGGAGCCTAATGGTGAAATTATCTCCTTCTGAGCTTGGCATCTGTGAGAAGATGTAGGGAGTCAGGAAGCTACTCCCATAGGCTCCTTTTCTAACACTCACTTTATTACTAGTTGACTGATACATGTGGGTAAGATAAATACAATAAAAGAAAACGAATATTACAGAACTCTGCCAAGATTTTAAGAGAATCACGGTTGATAAACTGTCCTAAACTACCAAAAATGTCTGAAAAGACCAAACTAAAATATAAATACTAGGTCACATTAAAATCAGAGGAAGGGGATTTGCTCATGGCTCCTCATGGTTACAGATCCAGAAATGTAATTCTCTTCTGATCCAGAAGAAACCTATCTTAGCTGGAGAAATAACTGAGAGTCTGCTCGTTTTAGGACAACAGTATCCGTGTGACTGACAGGGTCTTGGTGCTCTGGCCGGGTATCAGGTCTGTGCCTCTGAGGTGGGAGAGCCGAGTTCAGGACACTGGTCTGCCGGAGACCTCATAGCTCCATGTAATATCAAACGGCGAAAGCTCTCCCAGAGAGCTCCATCTCAATGCTAAGACCCACCTCCATGTAACAACCAGCAAGCTACAGTGCTGGACACCCTATGCCAAACAACTACAAGACAGGAACACAACACCACCCATTAGCAGAGAGGCTGCCTAAAATCATAAAAAGGTCACAGACACCCCTAAACACACCACTGGACACAGTCCTGCCCAGGAGAAAGACAAGACCCAGACATATCCAGCAGAACACAGGCACCAGTCCCCTCCACCAGTAAGCCTACACAAGCCACTGAACCAACCTTAGCCACCTGTGGGCAGACACCAAAAACAACGGGAACTACGAACCTGCAGCCTGCGAAAAGGGGACCACAAACGCAGAAAGTTAAGCAAAATGAAAAGACACAGAAACACACAGCAGATGAAGGAGCAAGGCAAAAACCCACCAGACCTAGCAAATGAAGAGGAAATGAGCAGTCTACCTGAAAAAGAATTCAGAGTAATGATAGTAAAGATGATCCAAAATCTTGGAAATAGAATGGAGAAAATACAAGAAACGTTTAACAAGGACCTAGAAGAACTAAGGAGCAAACAAACAATGATGAACAACACAATAAATGAAATTAAAAGTTCTCTAGAAGGGATCAATAGCAGAATAACTGAGGCAGAAGAACGGATAAGTGACTTGTGGAAATAACTACTACAGACCAGAATAAAGAAAAAAGAATGAAAAGAATAGAGGACAATCTCAGAGACCTCTGGGATAACATTAAATGCACCAACATTCAAATTACAGGGGTCCCAGAAGAAGAAGAGAAAAAGAAAGGGACTGAGAAAATATCTGAAGAGAGTTGAAAACTTCCCTAATATGGGAAAGGAAATAGTCAATCAAGTCCAGGAAGCACAGAGAGTCCCATACAGGATAAATCCAAGGAGAAACATGCCAAGACACATATTAATCAAACTAATAAAAATTAAATACAAAGAAAAAATATTAAAAGCAGCAAGCAAAAACCACCAAATAACATACAAAGGAGTCCCGATAAGGTTAACAGCTGACTTTCAGCAGAAATTCTGCAAGCCAGAAGGGAGTGGCAGGACATATTTAAAGCGATTAAAGGGAAAAACCTACAACCAAGATTACTCTACCCAGCAAGGATCTCATTCAGATTTGATGGAGAAATTAAAACCTTTACAGACAAGCAAAAGCTAAGAGAATTCAGCACCACCAAATCAGCTTTACAACACACGCTAAAGAAACTTCTGTAGGCAGGAAACACAAGAGAAGGAAAAGACCTACAATAATAAACCCAAAACAATTAACAAAATGGTAACAGGAACATACATATCGATAATTACCTTAAATGTAAATGGATTAAATGCTCCAACCAAAAGACACAGGCTAGCTGAATGGATACAAAAGCAAGACCCATATATATGCTGTCTACAAGAGACCCACTTCAGACCTAGGGACAGATACACACTGAGAGTGAGGGATGGAAAAATATATTCCATGCAAATAGAAATCAAAAGAAAGCTGGAGCAGGAATTCTCCTATCAGACAAAATAGACTTTAAAATAAAGACTATAACAAGAGACAAAGAAGAACACCACATAATGATCAAGGGATCACACCAAGAAGAACATATAACAATGGTAAGTATTTATGCACCAAACATAGGAGCACCTCAATACAGCCATAAAAGGGGATATTGACAGTAACACAATCATGGTAGGGGACTTTAACAACCCACTTTCACCAATGGACAGATGGTCCAAAATGAAAATAAATAAGGAAACACAAGCTTTAAATGATACATTAAACAAGATGGACTTAATGGATACTTATAGGACATTCCATCCAAAACAACAGAATACACTTTCTTCTCAAGTGTTCACGGAACATTCTCCAGGAGAGATCATATCTTGGGTCACAAATCGAGCCGTGGTAAATTTAGGAAAACTGAAATCGTATCAAGTATCTTTTCCGACCACAACGCTATGAGACTAGATATCAACTACAGGAAAAAAATCGTAAAAAATACTAACACATGGAAGCTAAAAAATACACTACTAAATAACCAAGAGATCACTGAAGAAATCAAAGAGGAAATCAAAAAATACCTAGAAACAAACGACAATGAAAACACGACGACCCAAAACCTATGGGATGCAGCAAGAGCAGCTCTAAGAGGGAAGTTTATAGCAATACAATCCCACCTCAGGAAACAAGAATCATCTCAAATAAACAACCTAATCTTACACCTTAAACAATTAGAGAAAGAAGAACAAAAAAACCCCAAAGTTAGCAGAAGGAAAGAAATTATAAAGATCAGATCAGAAATAAATGAAAATGAAGGAAACAATACCAAAGATCAATAAAACTAAAAGCTAGTTCTTTTAGAAGATGAACAAAATTGATAAACCATTAGCAAGAGTCATCAAGAAACAAAGGGAGGAGACTCAAATCAATAGAATTAGAAATGAAAAAGGAGAGTAACAATGGACACTACAGAAATACAAAGGATCCTGAGAGATTACTACAAGCAACTATATGCCAATAAAACAGACAACCTGGAAGAAATGGACAAATTCTTAGAAAAGCATAACCTTCCAAGACTGAACCAGGAATAGTAAATATAAACAGGCCCTGAAATTGAGACTGTGATTAAAAATCTTCCAACAAACAAAAGACCAGGACCAGATGGCTTCACAGGCGAATTCTATCAAACATTTAGAGAAGAGCTAACACCTATCCTTCTCAAACTCTTCCAAAATATAGCAGAGGGAAGAACACTCCCAAACTCATTCAACGAGGCCACCATCACACTGATACCAAAAGCAGACAAAGAAGTCACAAAGAAAGAAAACTACAGGGCAATATCACTGATGAACATAGATGCAAAAATCCTCAACAAACAACTAGCAAACAGAATCCAACAGCACATTAAAAGGATCATACACCATGATCAAGTGGGGTTTATCCCAGAAATGCAAGGATTCTTCAATATACACAAATCAATCAATGTGATAAACTATATTAACAAACTGAAGGAGAAAAAACATATGGTCATCTCAATAGATGCAGAAAAAGCTTTTGACAAAACTCAACATCCATTTATGATAAAAACCCTCCAGAAAGTAGGCATAGAGGGAACTTACCTCAACATAATAAAGACCATATATGACAAACCCACAGCCAACACCGTTCTCAATGGAGAAAAACTGAAAGCATTTCCTCTAAGATCAGGAACAAGACAAGGTTGTCCACTCTCACCACTATTATTCAACATAGTTTTGGAAGTTTTAGACACAGCAATCAGGGAAGAAAAAGAAATAAAAGGAATACAAATTGGAAAAGAAGAAGTAAAGCTGTCACTGTTTGCAGATGACATGATACTATACATAGAGAATCCTAAAGATGCTACCAGAAAACTACTAGAGCTATTCAACAAATTGGGTAAAGTAGCAGGATACAAAATTAATGCACAGAAATCTCTTGCATTCCTACACACTAATGACGAAAAATCTGACAGAAATTAAGGAAACACTCCCATTTACCACTGCAACAAAAAGAATAAAATACCTAGGAATAAACCTACCTAAAGAGACAAAAGACCTGTACGCAGAAAACTATAAGACACTGATGAAAAAATTAAAGATAATACCAACAGATGGAGAGATATACCATGTCCTTGGATTGGAAGAATCAACATTGTGAAAATGACTCTACTACCCAAAGCAATGTACAGATTCAATGCAATCCCTATCAAACTACCACTGGCATTTTCCACAGAACTAGAACAAAAAATTTCACAGTTTGTATGGAAACAGAAAAGACCCCAAAGAGCCAAAGCAATATTGAGAAAGAAAAACGGAGCTGGAGGAATCAGGCTCCTGGACTTCAGACTATACTACAAAGCTACAGTAATCATGACAGTATGGTACTTGCACAAAAACAGAAATATAGATCAATGGAACAGGATAGAAAGTCCAGAGATAAACCCACCATAAAAATATGGTCACTTTACTTTTGATAAAGGAGACAAGAATACATAATGGAGAAAAGACAGCCTCTTCAATAAGTGGTGCTGGGAAAACTGGACAGCTACACGTAAAAGAATGAAATTAGAACACTCCCTAACACCATACACAAAAATAAACTCAAAATGGATTAACGACCTAAATGTAAGGCCAGACACTATCAAACTCTTAGAGGAAAACACAGGCAGAACACTCTATGACATAAATCACAGCAAGATCCTTTTTGACCCACCTCCTAGAGAAATGGAAATAAAAACAAAAATAAACAAATGGGACCTAATGAAACTTAAAAGCTTTTGCACAGAAAAGGAAACCATAAACAAGAGGAAAAGACAACCCTCAGTATGGGAGAAAATATTTGCAAATGAAGCAACTGACAAAGGATTAAAATTTACAAGCAGCTCATGCAGCTCAATATCAAAATAACAAAAAACCCAATCCAAAGATGGGCAGAAGAGCTAAATAGACATTTCTCCAAAGAAGATATACAGATTGCCAACAAACACATGAAAGGATGCTCAACATCACTAATCATTAGAGAACTGCAAATCCAACCTATAATGAGGTTGGATTTGCACCGCACACCAGTCAGAATGGCCATCATCAAAAACTCTACAAACAATAAATGCTGGAGAGGTTGTGGAGGAAAGGGAAACCTCTGGCACTGTTGGTGGGAATGTAAGTAGATACAGCCACTATGGAGAACAGTACTGAGGTTCCTTGACAAACTATAAATAGAACTACCATATGACCCAGCAATCCCACTACTGGGCATATACCCTGAGAAAACCATAATTCAAAGAGTCATATACCACAATGTTCATTACAGCACTATTTACAATAGCCAGGACATGGAAGCAACCTAAGGGCCCATCAACAGATGAATGGATAAAGAAGATGTGGCACATATGTATAATGGAATATTACTCAGCCATAAAGAGAAACGAAATTGAGTTATTTGTAGTGAGGTGGATGGACCTAGAGTCTGTCATACAGAATGAAATAAGTCAGAAAGAGAAAAACAAATACCATATACTGACACATATATATGGAATCTACAAAAAGAAAAAAAGGTTCTGAAGAACCTAGGGGCAGGACGGGAATAAAAACACAGCCGTAAATAATGGACTTGAGGACACAGGGAGGGGGAAGCGTAAGCTGGGATGAAGTGAGAGAGTGGCATGGACATATATACACTACCACATGTAAAACAGACAGCTAGTGGGAAGCAGCCGCATAGCACAGGGAGATCAGCTTGGTGCTTTGTGACCACCTAGACGGGTGGGATAGGGAGGGTGGCCGGGAGACACAAGAGGGTGGAGATATGGGGATGTATGTATATGTTTAGCTGATTCACTGTTATACAGCAGAAGCTAACACACCATTGTAAAGCAATTATACTCCAATAAAGGTGTTAAGAAAAAAAAAATCAAAGGAAATTCAGGTATATGTTCAAAATAAGTTCTTAGATTTATAAATTAGTAAATTAAGAAAAATGATTTCATGTTTTATTTCAAAAATTTGACTTTATAATGATATAAATACACTGAATCAGCTTAAAAAATTCCTACAACTGAACTAGATGTATATATTTTTTTGAAGTGTAATTGCCTATGACATTGTGTTAATTTCATGTGTACAACATACGGATTCAACATTTGTATGCATTGCAAAATGATCAGTCCAATAAGCCTATTAACCATCTATCACTATAAGTCATAAAATTTTTTTCCTGTCATGACGACATTCAAGATTTACTTTTTTAAGCAACTTTCAAATTTGCAATACAATATTACTGACTATAGTCCCTATGCTGTACATTACATCTGCATAACTTACTTATTTTATAACTGGAAACTTGTACCTTTTGACCCCCTTCCCCATTCCGCCCACCCTCCAATCCCCCTTCCAACTGAAAACCACCAATCTGCTCTCTGTATCTTTGAGTTTTGTCTTGTTTTGTTTGCTTTGTTTCTTAGATTCCACATATGAGTGAAATCATATGGTATTTGTCTTTCCCTGTCTGACTTACTTCACTTGGCACAGTAACCTCAAGTTCCACGCATGCTGTTGCAAATGGCAAGATTTCATTCTTTTTTATAACTGAGTATTATTCCTGTGTGTGTAGTACCTATATGTGTGTGTGTGTATACTTAGCCCTCACATATTCTTTATCCATCACATATTTATCCATGCATCCATCAGTGGACACACATTGTTTCTATATCTCGGTTATTGTAAATAATGCTGCAATACACTAGAGGTACATATATCTTTTCAAATAGTGTTTTGTTTTCTCTGGATAAATACCCAGAAGTGAAATGGTTGGATAATATGGTAGTTCTATTTTTAATATTTAGAATCTATAGTTTTAAAAAATCATTTTTTCTAACAGACTCACAAACATACAGAACAGTCTTGCAGTTGCCAAGGGGGAGGGGGCTGGGGGAGGATGGAGTGGGAGGTTGGGGTTGGCAGATGTAAGCTATTATATATAAAATGGATAGACAACAAGGTCCTACTGTATAGCACAGAGAACTATATTCAATATCTTTGATAAACCATAATGGAAAAGAATATATAAAAAAAGAATATGTGTATAACTGAATCACTTTGCTCTTCAACAGAAATTAACGCAACATTGCAAATCAAGTATACTTCGATAAAAAAAAATTTTTTTAAATCATTTTTCTAGCCTTACCTTGTTCCTCCACCATCAATTGTGAGAATCCGGATTCCTCTTCCTTTCACTGGATCCACGTAGCCAATTAAGGCCAAAATTTCTCTAACTGCAGCCTGAAGAGTTTCATCCTTAACTTGTCTCAATCGTAGTAAATATGGAATAATTTTTTCCTATATTGAGAGAAAAAATATTTTGTTGCTTTTGTCAAATCAAGAGTGAAGATGTAAGATTATTTTTAACCAACACATACAGATCATCACAGGATAATATCTTTATGATCTCAGAACAGGCAAAGATTTCTTAAATAGGACACGAAGTGCTAACCATAAAGGAAAATATTTATAAACTGGACTATATTAAAATTAAGAATATCTACTCATCGGGACTTCCCTGGCAATCCAGTGGTTAAGACTCCGCGCTTCCACTGCAGGGGGCATGGGTTCCATCACTAGTCAGGGAACCAAGATACCACATGCTGTGCAATGCGGCCAGGAAGAAAAAAAAAAAGGATATCTACTTGTCAAAAATGATTAGAAAGAGTGAAAAGGTAATCTACAGCCTGGGAGAATATATTTATCAGACATGTATATGTGTGTGTGTATATATATATATATATGTGTAATATATACATGTTACAATACATATAAAAAGACTTACATCCATAATACATAAAGAAATTCAACAAATCAGTAAGAAAAAGCTGGTCAACCCAATAGAAAAACGAGCAAGACCTGGAATAGGCACTTCATGAGGGCAGTATACAAAAGGCCAGTAAACACTGGAAAGTTGCTGAACTGCATAGTTACCAGAGAAATACAAATGAAAGCCACAATTTAACATCACTAAACATCTAACAAAATGGCTAAAATAAAAAAATAATGATATAAAACATTGGAGAGGAAATAACACAACCAAGAGGCTCATACAGTTCTGGTGAAAGTATCAACTGGTATAAGCACTTTGTAAAAACATTTGGCAGTATGCACTAAAGGTGAGAATAGGCATACTCTATAACCAGGACTACTACTCCTTGGTATATATCCCAAAGAAATGAAGACTTAGGTTTTCCAAAAGATACATTTGAGAAGCACTATTCCTAAATATTCCCAAACTGGAAACTATCCAAATGCCCATCAGTAGTAAAATGGATAAATACATTGCACTATATTCATACAATAGAACACATAACAATGAGAATGAATGTTCCTTAACTACACCCATCAATATAGAAGGTTCTCACAAACACATGTTGAGTGGGGGGAAAAAATAAGACATAAAAGAGCACATGTTGTATCGTTCCATTTATATAACACACAGGAAGAGGTACAACTAACGTACACTGCCAGAAAATTGGTCAATCTTTTTAAAGTTAATGACTGGAAGGGGGCATAAAGGGGTTTTTGGAGTGCTTTGGGTAACATTCTGTTTCCCAGTTGGGTGGTTGTTATACAGATGTGTTCAATTTTTGAAAATTCATGGAGCTGTATACTTATAGTATGTATATTTTCTTTTCTTTCAAATTTTTATTTATTTTATTTTGGCTGTGTTGGGTCTTCATTGCTGCACAAGGGTTTTTCTCTGGTTGCAGCGAGCAGGGGCTACTTTTCATTGCGGTGCGTGGGCTTCTCATTGCTATGGCTTCTCTTGTTGTGGAGCGCGGACTTTAGGCGTGCGGGCTTCAGTAGTTGTGGCACGTGGGGTCAGTAGTCGTGGCTCGCGGGATCTAGAGCGCAGGCTCAGTAGTTGTGGCACACGGGCTTAGTTGCTCCGCAGCATGTGGGATCTACCTGGACCAGGGCTCGAAACCATGTCCCCTGCATTGGCAGGCGATTCTTAACCACTGCGCCACCAGGGAAGCCCTACATTTTCTACATATAATGTTTTTTAAAAAATTTTAAAAGAAACATGAATCAGCTTGAAGGGACTCCTACTAGTCAAAGTTAAGACAAATTCAGCGTTTAGAAAAAAGGGAGGTGGGGAAAGATTACAGAAACACAATTTATGAAAAACTATGAGGGCACAATGATAATAAAAAGAAAAAAAGAAAAAAAATGCCAAAAATTCATCTCACCGTTGAGGCAGGTTTTAAAGCAACTCTTGAAGTTGGAGGCGTGGGAAGATGCAGAGTTTGCATCTCCCCACAACTAGCGCACCTGCCGGACACTGGTGGGGGAATCCAACACCCAAGGAGATGGGAAGAACCCCCAAGCGAACAAGGAGGATGTGGAGGGACTGAGGCGGGAAGAGAAGTGGAGGCCAGGCCAGGCACCCTCAGGGGTGCCTGAGAGGGGGGAGGGGTTCCCACGCCTGGAGGGACCCTCGGGGCCTTGGATCAGGGTGGAGCAAGCCCAGCGTTTCTCCTGCCCAAATGGCTGGGGAAGTCTGCCCTCAGAGGTCCTACGCCCTCAGTGGTCCCCTCCGGGCCGGGTTGGTCCTGGGGGCACAGGAGGGAGGCCGGGAAAGAACAGGAGAGGCAGGCAGGACGGGCCCTCCAGGACCAGAGGAGAGGGAAAGGAGCAGAGGGTGTTTGCCCCATCCACTCAAGCTCAGGAAGCCTGCTGGGCTCCCAGGTGGGTCCTTCGCCCTCTGAGACCACAGGCGGGAGGCACACCTAAGCCCCTTCTGTTCTGTTGAGCTTAAGCTCCCATGTCCCCCCACCCTGGGCCTTTTCCAGCCCTGTGGGTCTTAAACATAGGTCTCACACACCGCCCAAACCTCGCCCTTGCTTAGGCCCCGCCCTCCACAGCCAAGGCCTTTTCCACCTTTTCACCTCCTCTTTTCTTTCATCTATAGTTTTATTTTTATATTTTTTCTAACATAGCTGTTAGTTTCCTAGTCTCATATTATTGTTTACTTTGTTATTGTTCACCCCTTTTTTTTTTTTGCCACCCCGCACGGCTTGCGGGATCTTGGCTTATGAGCCGGGGGTCAGGGTGAAGCTCTTGTGGTGGGAGCTCTGAGTCCGAACCACTGCACTAAGAACCTCAGACCCCAGGGAATATTCATCGGCGTGAGGTCTCCAAGAGGTCCTCATCTCAGCACCAAGACACAGCTCTACCTTACAGCCTATAAACTCCAGTGCTGCAAGTCTCAGGCCAAACAACCAGTAAGACAGGAACACAATCCCACTTGTACAAAAAATGAAAAGAAAAAAAACGAGACGGCAAAAAACTATGTTACAGATGAAGAAGGTAAAAACCTACAAGACCAAATAAATGAAGAGGAAATAGGCAATCTACCTGAAAAAGAATTCAGATAATGATAGTAAAGATGATCCAGAATCTCAGAATGGAGGCACAGACTGAGAAAATACAAGAAATGTTTAAGAAAGATCTAGCAGAACTAAAGAACAAACAAACAGAGATGAACAGCACAATAATTGAAATGAAAAATACACTAGAAGAAATCAATAACGGAGGCAGAAAAATGAATAAGTGAGCTGGAAGACAAAATGGTGGAAATAACTGTCAAGGAGCAGAATAAAGAAAAAAGAATGAAAAGAACTGAAGACAATCTCAGAGACCTCTGGGACAACACTAAATGCACCAACATTCGAATTATAGGGGTCCCAGAAGAACAACAGAAAAAGAAAGGGTCTGACACAATATTTGAAGAGATTATACCGGAAAACTTCCCTAACATGGGAAAGGAAATAGTCCAGGAAGCACAGAGGGTCCCATACAGGATAAACTCTAGGAGAAACACACCAAGACACATATTAATCAAACTAACAAAAATCAAATTCAAAGGAAAAATATTAAAAGCATCAAAGGAAAAACAAAAAACAACATACAAAGGAATCCCCATAAGGTTATCAGCTGATTTTTCACCAGAAACTCTGCAGGCCAGAAGAGTGTCAGGATATATTTAAAGTGATGAAGAAGAAAAACCTATAACCAAGATTATTCTACCCAGCAAGGATCTCATTCAGATTCGACGGGGAAATCAAAAGCTTTTCAGACAAGCAAAAGCTAAGAGAATTCAGAAGTCCACCAAACCAGCTTTACGACAAATGCTAAAGAAACTTATCTAGTCAGGATACACAAGAGAAGAAAAAGACCCACAAAAACAAACCCAAAACAATTAAGAAAATGGTAATAGGAACATATATATCAATAATAACTTTGAATGTACACTGATTAAATTCCCCAACCAAAAGACACAGAGTGGCTAAATGGATAAAAAAAACAAGACCCATATATATACTGTCTTGTACAAGAGACCCACTTCAGACCTAGGGACACACACAGACTGAAAGTGAAGGGATGGAAAAAGACATTCCACATAAATGTAAATCAAAAGAAAGCTGGAGTAGCGATACTTGTACCAGGTAAAACAGACTTTAAAATAAAGACTGTTACAAGAAATAAGGAAGGACACTACATAATGATCAAGAGATCAATCCAAGAAGATATAACAATTATAAATGTTCATTCACCCAACAGGGGAGCACCTCAATACATAAGGTAAATGATAACAACCATGAAAGGGAAAACTGACAGCAACACAATAATAGTAGGGGACTTTAACATCCCACTAACACCAATGGACAGATCATCCAAACAGAAAATAAGGAAAGAGAGCTTTAAATGACACAATAGACCAGACAGATTTAATTGATATTTATAGAACATTCCACCCAGAAGTGGCAGAATACACTTTTTTCTCAAGTGCACACAGAACATTCTCCAGGATAGATTACATCTTAGGTCACAAATCAAGCCTTGGAAAATTTAAGAAAACTGAAATCATATCAAGCATCTTTTCTGACCACAATGCTATGAGACTGGAAATCAATTACAGGAAAAAAACCTGTAAAAAACACAAATACATGGAGGCTAAACACTGCGATACTAAATAACTAAGAGATCACTTAAGAAATCAAAGAAGACATAAAAAAATACATAGAAACAAATGATAATGAAAACACAACAACCCAAAACCTATGGGACGCAGCAAAACAGTTCTAAGAGGGAAGGTTATAGCAATGCAATCTCACCTTAAGAAACAAGAAAAATCTCAAATAAACAATCTAACCCTACACCTAAAGCAAGTAGAGAAAGAAGAACAAAGAAAACCCAAAGTCAGTAGAACGAAAGAAATCATAAAGATCAGAGCAGAAATAAATGAAATAGAAATGAAGAAAACAATAGCAAAGATCAATAAAATGAAGAGCTGGTTCTTTGAGAAGATAAACAAAATTGATAACCCCTTAGCCAGACTCATCAAGAAAAAGGGAGAGGATGCAAATGAATAGAATTAGACATGAAAAAGGAGAAATCACAACTGACACCACAGAAATACAAAGGATTATAAGAGACTACTACAAACAACTATATGCCAATAAAATGGACAACCACAAAGAAATGGATAAATTCTTGGAAAGGTACAATTTTCCAAGACTGAATCAGGAAGAATTAGAAAATATTAACAGACCTGTCACAAGTAATGAAACTGAAACTGTAATTAAAAATTTTCCAACAGGGACTTCCCTGGTAGCGCAGTGGTTAAGAATCCGCCTGCCAATGCAGGGGACACAGGCCTGGCCCGGGAAGATCCCGCATGCTGCGGAGCAACTAAGCCCATGCGCCACAAATACTGAAGCCTGCTCGCCTAGAGCCCATGAGCCACAACTACTAAAGCCCGTGCCTAGAGCCTGTGCTCCACAACAAGAGAAGCCACTGCAACGAGGAGCCTGCACATTGCAAGAAAGAGTAGCCCCCGCTCACTGCAACCAGAGAAAGCCCGAGCACAGCAACGAAGACCCAACACAGCCAAAAATAAATAAATAAATAGATTAATTAATTAAAAAAGAAATCTTCCAACAAACAAAAGTCCGGGACTACATGGCTTCACAGGTGAATTCTATAAAACATTTAGAGAAGAGCTAACACCCATACTTCTCAAACTCTTCCAAAACATTGCACAGGGAGGAATACTCGCAAATTCATCCTACAAAGCCACCAACACCCTAATACCAAAACCAGACAAAGATACTACACAAAAAAGAAAATTATAGCCCAATATCACTTATGAACATAGATGCAAAAATCCTCAACAAAATACTAGCAAACAGAATCCAACAACATATTAAAAGGATAACACCTCATGATCAAGTGGATTTATCCCAGGGATACAAGGGTTCTTCAATATACACAAATCAATCAACGTGATACACCATATTAACAAATTAAGGAATAAAAACCATATGATCATCTCAATAGATGCAGAAAAAGCTTTTGACAAAATTCAACATCCATTTATGATAAAAACTCCCCAGAAAATGGGCACAGAGGGAACCTACCTGAACATAATAAAGGCCATATATAGCAAACCCACAGCAAAATCACACTCAATGGTGAAAAACTGAAACCATTTCCACTAAGATCAGGAATGAGACAAGAGTGTCCTCTCTCACCACTCTTATTCAACATAGTTTTGGAAGCCCTAGCCATGGAAATCAGAGAAGACAAAGAAATAAAAGGAATACAAACTGGAAAAGAAGTAAAACTGTCACTGTTTGCAGATGACATGATACTATACCATAGAAAATCCTAAAGATGCCATCAGAAAACTACTAGAACTAAGCAATGAATTTGGTAAGGTTGCAGGATAATGCACAGAAATCTATGGCATTCCTATACACTAACAATGAAAAATCAGAAAGAGAAGTTAAGGAAACAATCCCATTTACCATTGCAACCAAAAGAATAAAATACCTAGGAATAAACCTACCTAAGGAGACAAAAGACTTGTACTCAGAAAAGTATAAAACACTGATGAAAGAAATTAAAGATGACATAAACAGATGGAGAACTATACCATGTTCTTGGATTGGAAGAATCAACATTGCGAAAATGACTATACTACCCAAAGCAATATACAGATTCAATGCAATCCCTATCAAACTTCCAACGGCATTCTTCACATAATTAGAACAAAAAATTTTACAATTCGTATGGAAACACAAAAGACCCCGATTAACCAATCTTGAGAAAGAAAAACAGAGCTGGAAGAATCAGGCTCCCTGACTTCAAACTATACTACAAAGCTACAGTAATCAAGAGAGTATGGTACTGGCACAAAAAGAGAAATATAGATCAATGGTACAGGATAGAAAGCACAGAGATAAACCCATGCACCTATGGTCACCTAATTTACGACAAAGGAGGCAAGAACATATGATGGAGAAAAGACAGCCTCTTCAATACGTGGTGCTGGGAAAACTGAACAGCTACATGTAAAAGAAGGAAATTAGAACACTCCCTAACACCATACACAAAAATAAACTCCAAACGGATTAAAGACGTAAGACCAGATGCTATAAAACCCTTAGAGGAGGGGCTTCCCTGGTGGCGCAGTGGTTGAGAATCTGCCTGCCGAGGCAGGGGATGCGGGTTCAAGCCCTGGTCTGGGAAGATCCCACATGCCGTGGAGCAACTGGGCCCATGAGCCACAACTACTGAGCCTGCGTGTCTGGAGCTTGTGCTCCACAACAAAAGAGGCCGCGATAGTGAGGCCCACGCACCGCGATGAAGAGTGGCCCCTGCTCGCCACAGCTGGAGAAAGCCCTCGCACAAAAACGAAGACCCTTACACAGCCAAAAATAAATAAATAAAATTTAAAAAACAAAACAAACAAACAAAAAAACCTTAGAGGAAAACACAGGAAGAACACTCTTTGACATAAACCACAGCAAGATCTTTTTTTGACTCACCTCCTAGAGTAATGGAAATAAAAACAAAAGTAAACAGATGGGACCTAATTAAACTTCAAAGCTTTTCCACAGCAAAGGAAACCATAAACAAGACAAAAAGAGAACCCTGAGAATGGAACAATATATTTGCAAATGAAACAACAGACAAGCGATTAATCTCCAAAATATACAAACAGCTCATGCAGCTCAATATCAAAAAAACAAACAATTAAATTAAAAAATGGGTGGAATGGGCTTCCCTGGTGGCGCAGTGGTTGAGAGTCCGCCTGCCGATGCAGGGGACACGGGTTCGTACCCCGGTCCGGGAGGATCCCACATGCTGCGGAGCGGCCGGGCCCGTGAGCCATGGCCGCTGAGCCTGCGCGTCCGGAGCCTGTGCTCCGCAACCAGAGAGGCCACAACAGTGGGAGGTCCACGTACTGAAAAAAAAAAAAAAAAAAAAAAAAAGGTGGAGGACCTAAATAGACATTTCACCAAAGAAGACATACAGGTGGCCAAGAGGCACATGAAAAGATGCTCGACATCACTAATTATTAGAGAAATGCAAATCAAAACTACAATGAGGTATCACGTCGCACCAGTCAGAATAGCCATTATCAAAAAATCTAGAAACAATAAATGCTGGAAAGGGTGTGGTGCAAAGGGAACTCTCCTGCACTGCTGGTGGGAATGTAAATTGATACAACCACTATGGAGAACAGTATGGAGGTTCCTTAAAAAACTAAAAACAGAACTATCATATAACCCAGCAATCCCACTACTGGGCACATACCCAGAGAAAACCATAATTCAGAAAGAGTCATGTACCACAATGTTCACTGCAGCTGTATTTACAATAGCCAGGACATGGAACCAATCTAAATGTCCATCGACAGATGAATGGATAAAGAAGATGTGGCACATATATACAATGGAATGTTACTCCATAGAAAGAAACGAAATTGAGGTATTTGTAGAGAGGTGGATGGACCTAGAGTTTGTTATACAGAGTGAAGTAAGTCAGAAAGAGAAAAATCAGGTATGTCAACACATATATATATATATATATGGAATCTTAAAAAAAAAAAAAGGTACTGATGAACCTAGTGGCAGGGCAAGAATAAAGACACAGACATAGAGAATGGACATGAGGACACGGGGAGGGGAGGGAGAAGCTGGGGTGAAGTGAGAGTAGCATCGACATATATACACTACCAAATGTAAAAGAGATAGCTAGTGGGAAGAGGCAGCATAGCACAAGAAGATCAGCTCAGTGCTCTGTGATGACCTAGAGGGGTGGGATAGGGAGGGTGGCAGTGAGGCTCAAGACGGAGGGGATATGGGGATATATGTATGCATATGGCCGATCCACTTTGTTGTACAACAGAAACTAACACAGTATTGTGAAGCAATTATATTCCAATAAAGATTTAAAAAAAAAAGCAACTCTTTACTTTGAAAACTGGTGACTAAGTAGAAAGAAATTAAGCATTTCTTTTGCTTTTCCTGCAACACTGATCTTTGAGAGTAATCAAATAGCTTTAGTTGGTGAAGTAAGCTCTAGTTTTACAGGAGAATGTCAATTATAATGCAGAAGGAATGAGAGAATTAGAAATTTATCATTCTGCAACCCTAATGAAATGACTAGTTCTAGAAACAATTAGGTTAATGGTTGATGGTTAATGGTTCTAGCCTAACTGTCCAATGCAAAGATCAGACTAATGAAAATATCTCCCTAATCCAGTGGTCAACCTTAGCATTACTAACTGCTGTTCAACCAATTATATGTGTTCTGACACAATGCAATATGAGGTGCATGTCATCTACAATGTGTCCTAACAAGAAAATGCTTAACTCAATCAGGTCTTTATATTTAAATTCCAATGTGCAGGAAATAAAAAGGAAAGAGGAATACATCAACTATACCAACGAGGAGGAAGCCAGGTAAATCCAGAAGGTGAGCCATTCTATAGGAAAACACATATCACATTTCTCCTTGGTACTGAAGGGTCCCTAGATTTGGGATCAGTTATATAAAATAAGACTTCTCAAAGTTCCTATTAGCAAAACCAGTCATAACAGACTAAACTGAAAACTACCCAGAAATCCAACAACACTACAATGAAGAAATAAGCTGTGATACATTCACACCATGGAAGACAAAAGCAACAAGAATAAATTATCTACAACTACCCACAACAATGTGAAAGGTTCCTACCAGCATGTTGAGTAAAAGAAGCCAATCATAAGAGTTTACATAATGTACAAAAACAGGTAAAACTGATTTGTGATTATTCTGGGGGAGATTGTGACTGAAAGGGGGCCCAAGGGAGGCTTCTGAAGTGCTGACAAATTCTGTTCTTCATCTGGGTGCTGGTTACGTGGATATATGTGAAAACTCACTGAACTCGACACTTAAAACTGCATGTGTATTACACTTCAATAAAACGTTTTTTAAAAGTTCTTTAAAGTATGCAATTCTGGGCTTCCCTGGTGGCGCAGTGGTTGAGAGTCCGCCTGTCGATGCAGGGGATGCGGGTTCGTGCCCCGGTCCGGGAGGATCCCACATGCCGCGGAGTGGCTGGGCCCGTAAGCCATGGCCGCTGAGCCTGCGCGTCCGGAGCCTGTGCTCCGCAATGGGAGAGGCCACAGCAGTGAGAGGCCCGCATACGGCAGAAAAAAAAAAAGTATGCAATTCCATCTTAGAGTTCTACTTTCAGTGTATCACCAACATGTTAAATAACCTAAAAGCACATCTATATTTGGAAATTTTATCTTTTAAGTAAGAGATTACATATATATGAAAGATAATCCCAAATTCTATGAACATGAAATTCTAAAGTTTAGCTATTATAATGTATGTATTATACAATATAAAACTACAGAGGATAAATAATTTAAAAACATAACTTTTCAGCAAGATGGTTATCAAAACGTTGAATAAATACGAACTAAGTTAACTTATAATTTTCTGGGTGGCAGGTTAAAAGTAAGCACTAACGGATCTCTAACGAAACGTTAACACTGTCTATTCATTATATGATATTTCCAAATTGTTCATTATGTATTACAAATAACCTTGTAAAGGTGTAAAGAGACTCAGCCGCATCATTCACATTTTATATTATTTCTCTGAAAATGGTCTATTTAAATGGGTCTAAATTATCTCCACTGTTTTATACTTGAAAACACTGAGGCAAAGAAAACCTAATTGTTTTAGTAATAGGATCACAAGTTCAATTATCGATAAGATCATGAAAATTTTTAGACTTTCAAGTACAGAAAGATCATGAAATAAAAATTAGCAATGGTTTTACTTATGAATTACGACTCCTGTCTCCAGAGTAGTTACACAGCATAAATACCTACACTGCATTTAAGAAAACCGTGGCAGCTAATAGGCAATTCAACTAATATACTGAGATTTATCCTCTATTTTCAAATGTTTAATCTTAAAGTATAGGTATGAGTACTAAGCATAACATATCACAGAATTAAAGGGAGCATCTAGCATAATGCATATCATAGGGCAATTACTAAATATATAACACATCACATGTATGATAAAACCACAAAAATATTTAAATATAAAAATGAAATGCGTTGCCTTCTCCATTTTAGAAGGTTTATTAGTATTTTTATTCCAAGATAAAACCAGATTACAGGTAATCAGAATTACCTTGACAGCCACTCCTTTTCCTTCAGGAAATTCCAGAAGATGGAACGTCAGTTCTTCAACTCTATTAATGCAGAGCCTTGGGTCAGTTGTTCTTCTTAACGCTTGAACTAACGCCCGGGTTCTGTTATCAATACTCACTCTGGCAATAATCTACAAAGACATGTTAAAATATGTATGATTTGAGTATGCAACTGCTCCAGTGATTCTAACAGATGATTAAAGTTTCTTAGGTCCCATTAGGAAACGAAACTTAGAAATCTGACAAAAATTAAAACTTAAAACCACACTGAATAACGACTTGCCTTTTCTCGCTGAAGAGATAACCGCCTTTTCTCCTCTGCATTTTTGTCTTTGCTGATGGCCTGCTCAGCTTTCATTGCCTCTTCCTGCTCTTCTAACTGACTCTTTGAATCATACTTTAGTTTGGGGACAAGTCCACCAATATAACCGCCTACCAAAGCTTGTACACCTTCAGTGGGACGAGAAAGAAAGTTAGCAATACTTTGTTTAGTAGAAATGGGAAGAACCTCAGGCGTCCCACTGGGACTTGCAGCATCGTCCTCAGAATATAAAGAAGCTTCTGAGCCCAGCTTCTTATCAGTCAGGACGCCAGGATCTGGAGAACTGGGTTTCTCGTCGTCTTCAGTCTTTTTAAGCTCAAGTTCTGATTTGTCCTGGAAATGTTTATTTTCCTTTTGTTCAGACATTTTTTCCTCACGCTTGAAGTATGAATTAATATGACTTGATAAAAGGTAGAATGACTCTCCAAATTTCGTGGTTAGAATATTCGTGTAATGAAAAAGGCTTTGCTTACCTGTATCTTCTTTCTCCATAACGTGACTTTCCTTTGCTGCAAAAGAATCCTTTTCTGCTAATTTGTTGCTGTATTTTTTCAGAAATGTGATGGTTTGTTTAATGTTTTTCTGTTTTAACCAGCCACTATCTGACAATTTTCTTAATATTCGAGAACTTGGCTTAAGTTGAGCTAAACGAGAGATCATTTCATTCTGCTTGCCAAAAACAGCCTTCGAAACAGCGTTCAAAGTATTTTTAATACGGGACATACGAAGGCTCGCTTTTGTAAGTCCCTTGGGAGCAGAAGTGCTAAGTTTCAAAATTCCAAAATGTAAACCATGGTTGCTTGGAGAGTAACAGTGCTTACTGCAAGAATGAGCTTCACTTTTGGTCCATTTACATCTTATTTTGCTTGTATGAAAACCTCTCTGCAGACTGCTGTGGCTTATCCTCCAGTAATGTTTAGGCGAGCACAAGAAAGGCAGTTGCTTGCTCCTCTGCTTCCCACAAAGACTTCTCGTATTACTAAGGAGGTAAATATAATATAGACCTACAGTCAAATTAACAGACATAACTTAAAAATCATTTATTTTCTATACGTTATGACTTTCACTTCATTCCTGAATGCTTCATTTAAGAAATGCCATAATTCATGGTCTTACCTGAAATGCAAGAAAAAAAAATTAGGATTCAAGGTAAATTACTACTTGAACTAAACTCAGCAACTTGTCTCAAAAGAAGACAGGATGATAATATTTTCATTATGGCAAAATAGATTTCACTTTAAGCAAACAGAAAATCAGTCATCTTTTATTACGGAAGTCAGTGAAAAAATAGTGAGTAGTAGGATGTTTCATGAAAACTAATTTAGAGAAGCTACCCAATAGATAAGGTTTCCTACAGCACAAAACTGAACATGCAATTGTGAAATAAAATTCATATTTATGGCAAGACAAGAAAACTTTAAACAGAAAAATTCTTCTCTGCCCTTTGGCCTCCCCTCTCCCCACGCTGTGCATGGTGCATCTGTATCACGACTTGACCAGAACTCCCCATCAGCAGGAATACCTGCTCAATCATAAACAGCAACATTCTCCTAGCATCATGAAGACAGAGCATTCCTTCTTGATCCACCACGATGGCACTTAAATCTGGATTACGTAAACTGTCAATATACATCATTTAACATACAGCCTTCTGTCTCAAAAAACTTCAACTGTGTCTTGACTTCTAACTGGCAGAACAGTTCTCAGAGCTTTCTGAGATGCTCTTCCCAGGTTATAATCCTCAAATTTGGCTCAAATAAAATTTTCCAATTCTTTCTTAGATCTACTGATTACTTTTTCGTTGACACAATTTAGATATTATGCTGCTTTTCTTCCTTCCTATGCTATTTAAAGTGTTGACAGTTTATGTGACACTAGACTGTAAGTTCTTCTAAGACAAGAGTCAAGTCTTACACTCCTACTCACTGCAAACCGTTTGTAGAATATTTAATCTGAGACTGAGTCCCCCTAAAACCCAGGTCCTATGCTGAGTTTATGATTAACCTCTCTATCCAAAATGTTATTTTCCTTTCCAACAGCTGTTCCACTCAAGACTGAGGCATATCAAAGAAAAGCGGGGCTGAAACTGAGCAGGACCCTCCCAGGCACAAAAGCCTTTGTGTCCCCAGGTTCTTGTTTGTAGGAAAAAGGCTTTCAGCCTCCTAGACCTTCCCTGAGTTCCAAAGGGCAGATTCAAACAGTTACTAATTAAGGGAATGAGGTGATGCAGAAAGAAACAACAGTGCAGAGATGGGGCAGGGTCCTGGTTCCTCCTGGGGGGATGTACAGAACAATCTGGTACATATCTGAGTTCTTCTACAGGAACTCAGGCCCCCACCCAGGTGGAGGATGGTAACTTCAGGCTGAGCACACGCACTAGGACCCCAGACTGGTTGGAACCAGAAGACTGATGGTTGAGATTCCTGGAACACCACCCTGTTACCTCAACCAATCAGAGGAGGGGCACACACCCTGCAGACCTCCCCACAAATTTTGCCTATAAAAGCTATTTCCCGAAACCCATCAGAGCTCAGGTCTTCTGAGCAGGAGTCACCCGTTCTCCTTGCATGACCCCTGCAATAAACCTTTCTCCCACTCCAAACGGGGACATTTCAGTTTGTCTGGCCTCACTGTATGTTGGGCACGCGTTCAACGACAACTCTACACCGGACATAGTGCTAGATGCTAAGACCACAAGCAAGATACCAAGAAACTTTCAGACTAGAGCTCGAGATAGCCTTGTAAGGAAGATTTTGCTGTCTAGTACAAAGTGCTTATTTAATCAAAGAAGTCAGACTAGAATAAGCTGTGTGCCACTTCTAACAGACAAGGGGCTCATAACCACAACATAAATGCTGTTTAAAACAGATTATTTTGTTCTTTCAGTTGGTAAAATATAAATGATTGATAATATCCGGTACTGATAATACCTGGGGAAATGGGACACAGAGGGCTACCTGACAGTATCTAATGAAATATCTGACAGTATCTAATGAAATTTTAAATGCTATCTATCAAAATTTTAAAGGCACATATTCTTTGATTAGCAATTCCACTATTAAGAATCTATCCTACAGAAATAACTGCATAGGAGTAAAGGTATATACACACATTCCCTGCCACACTGCTTGAAATAACAAAACACTGAAAAACAACTCTAAGTTTCTTCTAGCAAGGGATGGTTAAATAAATTATGGTACATACATACAATAAACTGAGTTACAATGTACTGTTACACAGCAGTTAAGGAGAATAGATGATCTGCCTATATATCCTTCATATCACAGTACAGTGCGAAAGGCAAGCTGCGATATCATATATACGATACACACGAGGATACAAAGACGTAAACACGAAGATATTATGTAATAGAAGAAAACAAAAACCTATATATGCAGTTTAAATCTGTGGCTACACACACAGATTCTGAAAGGGTAAGTACCTGTTTATTAATTCCTGTGAACTGAGAGGTGGAATCAAAAGAGAATGAGAAGGGCTTTTACTTTTGGACAGACTCAATTACTTACAAAGAGCAGGTATCACTTTTGTACTTAAAAAAAAAAAGCAAACACTTTAATGCACTTTAACAGATGGTGCTATGTGAATGGAAGACACAAGGTAAGAGTAGGTACCCAGGTAAGTCTGAAAAAAGAAGCTGAAAACTGAGCAAAAAAGGAATTCATTACATTGTAAAAGATAAGAGGGGAAGGAGAGAATTCTAGATAATGGGAAAAACAAACACAAGGAAACACAAAAAAAGCATTTAAGAAAATATACACAATATAAGCAAAAATTGCAAATTGTTGTTTTCATTCCAGGACCTGGAGAGAATGATGAGCGAGAGGTATACGGGGATACTGCAAAGACAGGGTGGACCAGGTTACGAAGGGTCTGATAATCTTGCCAAGGAGATTAAAGATCGAACTGTCAATGAAGTATGATAAGCAAAGGAATGACATTAGATCTGCTTCCAGCAGATCGCTGACAGATGGAGTAACGGAACAAGACAGAAACCAAGAACCCATCGTGACTCTTCAGAAGGTGACAGTCCAAACTAAAATCTGTCTAAATAGCAATGTAAGCATATTATTTTAAAACACCCAATTTTATAGAGGGAAGGAGAGAAAAGAAGCATACTATCTGCTTTCCTGGCTCTTCTGAACCCCTCAGGACTTGCAGTCAACGTAATAAGCCGAATTAATAAGCCTCACAATCCCCAAGACAGAAACAACATGATAATATACAACTAAAGTACTCGTGGATAAAAAGCCATACTCAAAACCAATAAGGGACTCCTACAACTCAACAACAAAAAAATCAAATAACTCAATTAAAAAGTGGGTAGAAGATTTGAACAGACATTTCTCCAAAGATGACATACAAACAGTGAACAAGCATATGTAAAGATGAATAACATCACTGATCATCAGAGAAACACAATCAAAGCCAAATGAGGCATCGCCCCACACTCATCAGGGTGGCTAGCATAAAAACAAAACAAAGCAAAGCAAAAACAAACAGAAAATGCCTGAGAAATAAATTCTGTTGTTTAAGCCCCAGAAAGAAAACAAATCACCAGAAAATACCAAGTGATGGCAAAGATGCGGAGAACTTGGAACTCCTGAGCACTGTTACTGGGAGGGTAAAACGGCGTGGCTGCTATGGAAAAGAGTATAGCAGTTCCTCAAAATATTAAAACCAGAACTACCATTTGATCCAGCAACCCTATTTCTAGATATATATTCAAAGGAATTGAAAGCAGGGCCTCAAAAAGATATTTGTACACCTCTGTTCATAGCAACACTATTCATAACAGCAGAGGTGGGAACAACCCAAATGTCCACGGACAGTTAAATAAACAAAATGTGGTCTATGCACACAATGGAATATTATGCAGCCTTAAAAAGGAAGGACATCCCGTCACATGCTACAACATGCATGAACCTTGAGGACATGAGCTTAAGTGAAATAAGGCAGACACAAAAGGACAAGTACTGTGTGATTCCACTTACATGAGGTACCTAGAGCAGTCAAATTCAGAGACAGAGAGTAGAATAATGGTTACAGGGGGCTGGAGGAAGGGGTCAGAGGGGAGCTGTTGTTTAATGGTAGGGTTTCAGTTCTGCAGACTGAAAAAGTACTGGAGATTTGTTTTTACAACATGAATGCACTGAATGCCACTGAACTATCACTTCAAAATGGTTAAGGTGGTAAATTTTATGATATATTTTTTACCACAATAAAGTTAACAAAACAAAACAAAACCAACAGTGGGAAATCCACAGTTGAAGAGGAATCACATGCCTGGATCTGCAGTCACATTACCTTTATGGTGCAGAAACCCTAAGCAAATGAAAACTAGTCAGAGCTAGTGAACTCCATGGGGCCTCTGCTGAGTCCACTGAAACTACCATGGAAGGACACTTCCAAAGCTCACGGCAAGAGACTCCCACACTCAGCAACCACCACTGAAGATTAACTCACAGTCAAAGAAGAATCACTTCAAGGTAGTACCAGCAAGTATACCTAACAGGAAAACGTGTAACCAAGATTAGAAATAATAGAAAAAAATTCAGTAGGTTTAAAACATTCAATGATAGAGGGGACAAAAATAAGGAAACAAAAAAAAGAGAACTGTACAAAGAGTGTACAGGAAGAGCAAATTTTAGAAATGAAAACTCCAGCTACATACTAGTTACTAGACACTCCTGTAATATAATGATAAAGAAAGGTTAAAAATAAAGGAATAGGGGAAAATATATACCAGGCTTATATTACCAAAAGAAAGCAAAAAGCCCTTTAAGGCAAAAGCATGAAATAAGATTAAAAAGGGATACTATTTCATAGTAAAAGGAATAATCCATTTACTTATTAAACCTCAGGTAGTCTCCTAGGTCTTGGAGAAAAAGACAACTTATTAATAAACAAATAACTAATATAATGTATAGCAACAGGTCGAGAAGTGCCATGAAGAAAAATAAAGCTGGAGGTTGGGGAGAAAGGGCACAGAAAGTGCTATTTTAGTTGATGTGTTCGGGAGAAGAATTGAGTTGACATGTTGCTGGAGACCTCAATGAAGCGGTACCTAAATTATTAAAAGTTTCTGGGTAAAAAGCATTCAAGGAAGAGGAAGAAGCAACCAAGGCTTTGGAGACAGGAATAAACTTTGTCTATTCAGGAATAGCAAGAATAAGGTAGTTAAAGGAAAGTAAGAAGTGGGAAAGATGGTAGACATGGGCCTAAGAGTCAAGCAGAGGACAGAGCTACATAGCTTAGAGGTAAGGGATCTGCAATGTTTCTTTCCGTTAAGAGATAATCCCCATGACCAATTATGAATACACCTATCGACTTGGCATTGAAATACAGCATATAAAGCAAATTTGGAAAAGGGAACAATTAAAGGAAAACAAGACGATCTCATGATCATACTACTTTAATACACCTGTCTAGAAACTACAGTTGTCAAGTAAATATTACTCAACAGAGAGAGCTGTCAACAAAATCAACAAGCTGAATTTAACTGCTCCCAAATCACAACACTAGTAAATGCAGACAAAGGTTTGGAGAGCAAATTCAGCTGGGGCGAAAGTTAGATTGCAAACAGATAAAGAAGGTAAACTGGGAAGTGCCATCTCAACTGAGAAAAGAGCAGGGAGGACCAGACTCCCTATTTACAGGGTAGCACAGATACAAGGGAGATACAAACAGAAGAGTGAGGCTTAGACCCCCCACTAGAGGACGGAAGGACGTTTTAACTAGAAGAAATAGGTTAAGAAATAGGTGGAGGCTCCACTGACGATGGAAAGAATGAATGTATGGAGGACTTCGCCGAGTTATTGCAATAATGCAGACACGAAGTGACAAGGGTTTGAATTAAGGTAAAGGTACTATAATGGAAACGAGGGTTACTTTGAGCCACACTTTGAAAGTGGGGTAAACAACAAAACACAGGACTTGGCGACAGGAAAGAATGGGGTAAGGAGAGGGAGGTGTCATGACAACTTAAGTGTTTTTAAACCGAGAAACAGCAAGAGTGCCATTTGTGAATACGAGATAACTGGGAAGGGGGCCAATTTAATAAAAATCTCTTGGACTTACAGGATGCAGTTAACAGTGGGATATTCAAATGAAGATGTACTATAGGAACACAGGCTGTGGAATCATGTTTGGAGTTATTACCACAGTGACAGCTAAAACCATAGGACTGAATTTACCGAAGAAGGGTGTACAGTAACACTTCTTGAGAATGTAGGGATCCCAGAACTTGATAAAAGCTCCTCTTCTTTGAAAAATGCTTATTTGCATATATACACTTTATTTTCCAAGACATTTCAGGATATTCATGGAACTACTAAAATACTCCTCGGGTTTCAAATTTTAACACTCTGGCGTAGAGAGAACGAGGGTAGAGCCTTGACTGCCATTCAAAGTTAGGAAGAGGTAGTCTTCCAAGAAAACAAAAAAAGCACAGGACAAAAGATATCCTGAAAAACTCAGGGCAATGGCACTTCTAAAAAGCAAGGATAATGAATAAAGTAAAATATAAGACATGGGAAAGAAAGGTTAGAACTAAGACATGATAGGAAGATGTTGGGCTAAGAGTTCTATGACCTTTACACAAATTAATGTTTCACAAGCAAGACAGTATGTACCCTTTGGCCCAAATCCTGTCATTACTGCTAAGCAAAAAAACAACTCAAGGTACACTGAAACAAGTAAATATACAAGCTAGTGAAAGTGATCTTTTCAGCCGACATCACTTGTTAAAAGGACAATACTTTCAAGGTTTTAATTTAGATCTGATACAGAAACAGAAAAATGAGCAACCCTGAGAAAAAGTTTAATAAAAATCCCGAAATAAGAGCACGTTCTTATGTTCAAAGTACAACTAATTTGCACAAGCCATTTAACACAATAACTGCAATGGGTTTGAAACACCTGCCTCATAAGCGGCATTAAACTCTCGGTTCACAGTGTAATATACTTTTTTTAAACTCCCGGATTTCAAAATTATTAATATTTCACTGTCTTAATAGCAGTTTCTCGATACACTAAAACCTACTTTTGTCATTTTTGAAAGCTCAAGAATTGGTACTGTAGATTGGGATGCAGTCCAACTGGGATGTTACTGGAACTAAAAACTTCACTTTAAATAGGATAATGTGATAGTTCCTCATGCCACATCCAAGTTTTTCCTAGGTGTCACCACTTTCATTGAAAGTTATTGTATTGGGCGTAGAAATCAGGTTCCTCCCGGCATGATGGCAGACACGACAGCGGGGGAAGCACTCCAACACATTGATCCACACAACTTCACCTTTCAAAAAGCACGGACCTCAATCCGCCTGAAGCAACAGCAGCCAAGGGCAGAATTCAACGTGGGTAGGGTTACAAAGAAACTGCTGATAATTAAAAACAAGGAGCAGCAGACAAACCAGGTGCGCCGACAATGGAGAATGATGTAGAATAGGGACATCGCTTTAACAGGTTCCCGCGAACTACTGGAGAACCTACTACCCAGGGGAAGCCAGGCCGACTCGGAACCTAGGCTGGGAGGCTTGCGGGGTGGGACAGGGAACGCGGGGCGGGACCAGAGAAACCAAAACAGTCTGCGCGTCTGGATCAGCAAAGCCCACGGGGTCCGAGGAGGCGGAGAGCGTCGTGCACCCATCAGGCCCGGGACCCGAGGGCTCCTTCCGGTGCCCGGCCGCCTCCGGAGCCCGGATCCGGGGACGTCCTCGGGGCCGGGCGTCTCCCCGCTCTCTCGCCCTGGAAGCACCTTCCGGGGAGAGATAAGACCTGGAATCCCAGACGAGTGCCCGGGCGACCCGGCTGCCCTCTCCCGTAGCCTACCGTCCCGCCGGCCCCCCACGGGCAACTTACCGGGATGCAGGCCGCAACTACTTAGGCGGCAGTGGCGACGCTCCTCTTCCGGGCACGGGCGTCCCCTCGTCCGGCCGGCTGCCATCAGCTGAGCGTCCAGCACAAACAGCAGCGCGACAGCCGGGACGCCACCCTCCCCCAACTCCGTCCTTCCCCGACGGAAGTGACGCAGGGCGGCGCCTGTGTACCCGCCCACCGGCGAGGAGCTCCTCAGCCTCGCTGGAACCTCGGCCCACCCATCAGTCGCCGCTCCGCCCCCTTCCCAGACATGCGCAGTAGAGCCCGGCTGAGGGCGGGCCGGAAACGTGCGTGCGTGCACGTGCCTGCGGACACCCGGAGAGGCGCTGCCTGGCGGCCGGCCGAGGGAGTTTGTTTTGCTCTGTTTGCGGGACTCCGTCCGACGGTCGGCTGAGCTAAACCTCCATCTCTGCGTCCCTGAAGATGCTGTCCACGCTCTGTCCGGTCCTCGAAGAGAGGACTGCGTCACCAGCCGCTTGGAGGGTGGTGAGCGGCCTGGACCGCGGTCCCTACCACTCTGCTGTCACCATTCCTGGGCTTGGCCACTTGGACTAAAAATCAGTGGAAACTGTTGAATCCCGACATTTTATGACTACCAAGTCTGCAAACGACCTACTACAGCTCATAAGGCAAATGCAGCCCACCGCCTGATTCTGTGCGCCTGTAAGCCAAGAATGGTTTTTACATTTTCAATGGTTAAAAAAATAAAAGTCTGTTTTGGGACACATGACAATGACATGAAATTCAAATTTCAGTGTTCTTAAAAAAAAGATTTTTTTACAGCATAGCCATGCCCATTCCTTTATTTATCAAGAAGCTTGCATGCTACACCAGCAAATTTGGATGGTTACAATAGCTTCCTTTAAATAAGTTGAGGTTAGAAACGGAAAAGTAGTCTTTACTAGATCTCAACCTCAAAGTGTTCCCAAGACTGTTAGTCCCTCTTTCCTCTAGGCTTGCCGGGTCTCACAGGAGTGTTGCTGCTTTAGCCCCCTGTAAGATGACTGTAAAGTGTTTAAGGAAGGAATTGTATGAGCTGCCACATAGTGGGTGTTAGACTGCCAGTTTTTTTTTTTTTTTCCTTTTTTTTAATCAAGGGGAGGAAGCCAGCTTGCTAGGTTCTTGGGGCATAAATGGCTGGACTGTGTACAGCATAATGCCTGATAAACCCCTGCAGTGCAAGACCTAGGCATGTTATTTAGCCATACGCTAGTTAGAAGGTGTATGCACAAACTAAACTTTAGAGGCATATGGAAGTAACTAGTTCCAGAGAGATTTTCCCCATTGTTAAAGAAAAAATTGTATTTGTTAAAACGATAAGGAAGACTTTACTCAAGACTTTTACAGTGGGGGAGAGAGATTGGGCTCAACTGCAAATACAACAAAGGCAGCTGGAGATGTGTAGCCCAGGAGCAGAGTGAGAGGGGCCAGTGTACGGAAAATTACTAAGAGGGGACACCAAGGGCACGGGTGATTCTTGCTAAACTATTTTCACAGGGTTCCTGCTAAAAACTGATTACTGTGATTAGACACTGAGGGTGATCAGATATCAAGGGAGGGAGATTCTCTCTAAACTGACGCAGCAGGATTCTTGCTAAAACTGGACTTGGCAGACCCAAGACAGGGCCCGGGCAGGAAGCCTTGACAGAAGAGGGCTCAGAAAAACCAAATTAAACTTCTACCAATGAGAAAGTCTTTGTCACCCTCCAACCATCCATCCCCTGCCCTTGTTTTCCTTTATTCCCTAAGTTAGTCAGACTTTATCAAATATCCAGATTTTCCTCCCTTGCCAGAAATTTGTTTAAAACTCTCAAGTTCTCCTTCTCCTTTGCTCTTCCCTCCCCGCCGTGTCCACCCATATACATTTAACCCCCAGACCTTTAACCGCCCTGAAGTCTGACGATCTTACTTGCAGAATCTCCCGCATCTTTCCTTTGCTCTACATCGTTTCCACTGCCTTAGTTTAAATCTTGTCTAAAATGGTTTTCCAGCCTGTAACTGACCTCTGACCCAGAGTTATTCTCTTCTGTGCAGCCAAGGCAATCTTTCTAAAGTGCAAATCCAATCATATGATGTCCCTGATTAAAAAGTTTATTCTGGGGCTTCCCTGGTGGCGCAGTGGTTGAGGGTCTGCCTGCCGATGCGGGGGACACGGGTTCGTGCCCCGGTCCGGGAGGATCCCACGTGCCGCGGAGCGGCTGGGCCCGTGAGCCATGGCCGCTGAGCCTGCGTGTCCGGAGCCTGTGCTCCGCAACGGGAGAGGCCACAGCAGTGAGAGGCCCACGTACCTTATCAGAGTATAGTTGACTTACAATGTTTTGTTAGTTTAGGTGTATAGCAAAGTGATTCAGTTATCCATATACATATACTTTTTCAGATTGTTTTCTCATATAGGTTATCACAGAATATTGAGTAGAATTCCCTGTTCATTCCATTTTTGAATATTCAAGTTACAAATGTAATATGGCTGTAATGGCAGAAGCTATTAATTAATTCAGATTAATCGGATTAAATAAATGAACAAACAAACGATCAAAAACACTTGAACACCTTGAGAAGAAGAGGAAAAGATCTGTCTAAAAGGAATGGGGGCGACTTCCCTGGTGGTCCAGTGGTTAAGACTTCGCCTTCCAATGCAGGAGGTGCAGGTTGCATCCCTGGTCCGGGAGCTAAGATCCCACATGGCTTGTGGCCAAAAACCAAAACATAAAAAACAGAAGCAATATTGTAAAAAATTCAATAAAGGCTTTAAAATGGTCCACATCAAAAAAAATCTTTAAAAATAAAGTAAAAGGAATGGGAAATTAGTTCTCTCTAGGAAAATTAATTACTTAGATATGTGAGTCACAGACTTTAGAGTAGGCAAAGCAAGACTGTATGCAGTTGAAATATTCAGAAACTATGATGCACCTTACGAATCCCCAAAGAGCAGGAAGCGAAATGATTCAAGGGAATCCCAAAGTGTGAGTCAGGAGAGAATCTTAGCTCATCAAGGAAGCACAGATGAAAAAGCTTCCCTCCTTTTTTTTTTTCCCCCAGCCAAACACGTACAATGCCAGGAATTAGGCAGCATGAGTGAAGGAAATGCCTTGCTAGCTGGTACGCCAACCACTATAACTCAAATGAATGGTTTTGAGTTAATCAGACTGTAGGGGAAAAAAATTCCTAAACAAAAGTAAAATAATCCCCCAAATGTGATGTGGGCAATGGGAAGAGATGGGGGACATGCTACGCCGATAACACCCCATAACACTAATCACCCGCTGGAAACCACCTAAGGATATTGGTGTTACCTTCCTCTACCTCCTTCAACATTACAGAAGTAATTTTAACTTCAAAATGTACTTGCTGTACAAATAGAAAGAGGAAGTAAAACCTGACTCCAATCTCCTTGAAAAATACTATTTCAAATATCTTCAAACTTATTAAACAATTTTGAAAGTTCCAAAAGGCACATTTTACACCATTTTCTATATTTTAAAAAATGGCTTCTTGACAAACAGGTGGGCTACAGGCACGTGAAAAGGTGCTCAACGTTGCTAATTAGAGAAATGCAAATCAAAACTACAATGAGGAATGACCTCACACCGATCAGAATGGCCATCCTTAAAACGTCTACAAATAACAAACGCTGGAGAGGGTGTGGAGAAAAGGAAACCCTCCTACACTGTTGGTGGGAATGTAAGTTGGTGCAGCCACTATGGAAACCAGTATGGAGGTTCCTCAAAAAACTAAAAATACAGTTGCCATATGATCCAGCAATCCCACTCCTGGGCATGTATCCAGACAAAACTATAATTCGAAAAGATACATGCACCCCAATGTTCATAGCAGCACTATCACGATAGCCAAGACATGGAAACAACGTGAATGTCCATCGACAGATGAATGGATAAAGAAGATGTGGTACATGTATACAATGGAATACTACTCAGGCATAAAAAGAATGAAATAATGCCATTTGCAAGCAACATGGATGCAAATAGAGATTATCATACTAAGTGAAATAAGTCAGAAAGAGAAAGATAAATACCATATGATAACACTTACATATGGGATCTAAAATATGGTAAAAATGAACCTATCTATGAAACAGAAACAGACTCACAGACATAGAGAACAGACTTGTGGTTGCCAAGGGGGAGGGGGGTGGAGGAGGGTAGGAGTGGGAGGTTGGGATTAGCTGTAAGCTATTAAATATAGAATGGATAAACAACAAGGTCCTACTATATAGCACAGAGAACTATATTCATTATCTTATGATAAACCATAATGGAAAAGAACATAAAAATTAATGTGTATATATATATATATATATATATATATATCTGAATCTCTTTGCTGTACAGCAGAAACTAACACAACATTGTAAATCAACTATAGGTCAGTTAAAAAAAAACAGCTTCTCTAAATAACAAAAGAAAAGACTAGCTGCACTATATAGGTGTGACTATATAGTCTATATAGGTCATTGTATTTATAGATTTACAAAAATCTACACCCAAATGTCTTGGCTTTGCTTTACGCCCAGTAGAGAATCGAGCTGTATATATCCCATATAATGGATCTTAAATCTAAAGAACTCAAGATACTCTGACTAGAGTGATTTTGTTAGCTTTATGATACTTATATAGGTATCCTAAAATCTCTTTTTAAGCATAATAATTTAAAAATAACATTTATTACTGATAAATAAATACAGTAAAGACTGAATCATTTCTCAAAGGCCAGCCAATCAACTAGAACTCCTTGGTACAGTTCTAATGTTTGATTCAAAAACAAAGTCTAGGGGATATTGGGATTCTTCATAAACTCAACCAATTCCCACTAATTCCAAAACAATTTGTACAACTAGATGTAAAGCTGGGTTGCCTCTACACATCTCTTCCAACTGATAGTACTGTGGTGCACAAGAGTGCCAAATTGTTTCAGAGTGGGCTTCCTGGGGATGCAAAATACAGTCTTCAAATATGTGTATTTAAGAAACCAGTTTTATAGCTTCAGGTATGATCAGACTTTTAGAAAATGAATTAACTCTAATCAGACTCATAAGAAGTTTTTTTGTCCCCCCAAGTAGCACATCTTAATTACATTTGTCCTATAACACCTACCGGGCAGCATATCCGCTCACTGATAAAACATGTTCACAGCATAGAAAGTCAGTAGAACCCTTTATTACATGTGTTCTCTCTCCCACCCCAGTTTTATTGAGATATAATTGAAATATTACCTTGTATAAGTTTAAGTTGTAAAACGTGTTGATTTGATACACTTACATATTGCAAAATGATTACCACCATAGTGTTAGCTAACATCTCCATCACCTAATTATCATTTCTTTTTAATGATGAGAAAGATACAGCCTCTTAGCAACTTTCAAATATAGAATACAGTGTTAACTATAATCACCATGTGGTATATTATATCCCCAGAACTTAATTCATCTGGAAGTTTGTACCATTTGACCAAATCTTCCCATCCCTCCCCACCCCCTTCCTGGTAACCATTACCGTTCTACTCTTTGTAAGAGATTTTGATTCATGAGAATGCCAATGTATTTTTTTTACAATTGGAGGTAGGTAGCTTTTTCTGGATATATGCTATCTAGAACATTCTCTTTCAAATTAAAAATCAAAGTACCCTAGGAAAAAGAAAAAAAAAAGAAATCAAAGTACCTGGCAAAGAGAGGCTGGCGTAGCAAAGTGATGGGGAGAGAGTGTGGTTACAGAAAACTTGCAAACAGTAAGAGTACGCTTTTCTACAAGAGGTCCCTCTGGGTACTTCTTTATTTTTACGTCATTTTATGTTATTTAACGCTTGTGAGTGAACTTAGTTACGGCTTCTATGTGTGCTATAATATCCTCCAGGTGGGGACATAGAGAGTGGCCAAAAGTAACTGGAAAACAGAACATGCTCAGCTGGCCTTGAGAAGAGGGAGTCTAGCAGCTTTAGGAACTTGACCTGGTTGCGTTTCATAGCTGTCGGCCCGGAGAGGCACCACTGTCAGGACAGAGGAGATGGACGAGGGGCGGGATATGCCAGAGCAGGACCCTCACCTTCTCCCCTCTTTCAATGGTGCGTGTTCCGCTTGCAGCAGGACAATGGGACCCCACTGGAAACTGACTAGTCTTCACCCCGCCCCCGCACCCAGGGGTACAAAGTAGCTCTCCCATCTCAGCGGGACGTCCTACCTTAACTTCCAACAGATAATGCCTCACCAAGGCGTGACGGGGCTTGGTGTTTCCAGCAGCACAGCTTGTTCATCCACAGCGAGAGTCCGGGCAATGGCTGTTTCTGGTGACTTCTATGCCTGCATGGTGTCGGATGTCTCAGCAGGGGTCCCCAGTCTGGCATATGGGGCAATAGGCCCTAGTGTTGGATCACTCAAATGTAATAAGCCTGGGACAGTACTTTAGTCCACCTGGCCAAAGTGGTTTTACCTATTAGTAATTTCATCTGCTGCTTTACGAGTCCATTCTTTCTTTTTACCAACCCTGCGGTTTGCAGGTTACAGGGGAGGTGGAACCTCCAATCAGTGTCATGGTCTTTTGCTCAGGCCTGCCTATCACGACCTTTGAAATGTGACCACTAATCACTGTCTATTCGATGAGGGCATCCACCCATGGTACTCAGCTCCTCTAACCCCACAATGGAGGTAGCCTGGCTGGCTTGGCGACACGGAAAAGCTTGTGTTAAGTCACACAAGGTATCCACACAAACTAGGGCACATTTAGAATCCTCATTTAAGAGGGGGGCCCGATATAATCCATTTGCCAATCCCTTACCAGGTGCGGTCTCCAGAGGATGCCCCCGAATTCCTTTGGCACTTGCCTTGGACATTGTTGAGAACACCCAGGACATCTTGTTACATCTTGCTACTGCTTTAACTGAGTCACTGTCTTCCAAGGACAACCCAGCATCCTTAGCGATATGGCATCCCACCAGGGCGCTCCGGTGGCCACTCTTTCTTTGCACTCAATCTGCTGTATTTACTGAAGGATCAGTCGCTAGGGGTCCTACCCAAGCTAGGGCATCCGTTTCCTGATTACCAAGGGGGTGTCAGTGCTTTACGAGCTGGGACATGGGAGACAGTGAGGACTCAGGCTCTTGCAGGCAACATCCTGACCCCACAAGGGCTTATTTATATCATCCACCCCTTGGCTCTCCATTGTCCAAGCCATAGGGTTAATCTCTTTAGAACAGCCCAATTGTCAGTTCAGAGGGTTAATGGCCAGGGCTCCTGGGTTATCACCAGCCAAGCTGCTCTGAGCTCAGCCCACAGACTTCTGCTGTTCCTGTTTCTATCGAGATGGTGTCAGTGTTGGGCTTAAGAGCTACTGCAGACCCTGTGGACCAATTGCCTCCTTTAGATCCATTTGTATAGCAGGCATCTGGGGAATCTTACTTTTTCCCTTTCTACACGCTGTAGGGACCACCGTAAGTATAGGGGCGGAGCATTTATAAGATGTTCTCTTCCAGCTCCGGGAAGGCAAGTGGAGTGTGCATTCCAAGGAAGGGGAGGGAGGGAGGAGTCTTCAGTTGCCTGGGTCCAGGGTCCAGCTCATGGGGCAACCACCAGTGGTCACGTCCTCTTTCTTTTCTTTTTTTTTTTTTAATTTTTATTGGAGTATAGTTTCCTTACAATGTTGTGTTAGTTTCTGCTGTACAGCAAAGTGAATCAGTTTTATGTATACATATATGCACTTTTTTTAGATTTCCTTCGCATTTAGGTCATCACAGATCATTGAGTAGGGTTCTCCGTGCTACTGAGGGCTCTCATTAGTTATCTATTTCATACATAGTCGTGTATATATGTCAATTCCAATCTCCCAATTCGTCCCACACCCCTCTTCCCCCCCTTGGTAACCGTAAGTTTATTCTCTACATCTGTGACTTGATTTCTGCTTTGCCAATAAGTTCATCTGTACCATTTTTCTAGATTCCACATATAAGCGATATTATACGATATTTGTTTTTCTCTTTCTGACTTACTTCACTCTATGACAATCTCTAGGTCCATCCACATCTCTGCAAATGGCACTATTTTGCTCCTTTTTTATGGTTGAGTAATATTCCATTGTATGTATGTACCACATCTTCTTTATCAATTCCTCTGTCGATGGACATTTAGGTTGCTTCCATGTCCTGGCTATTGTAAACAGTGCTGCAATGAACATTGGGGTGCATGCGTCCTTTCGAATTATGGTTTTCTCCAGATATATGCCTAGCAGTGGGATTGCTGGGTCATATGGTAACTCTATTTTTAGTTTTTTAAGGAACCTCCATACTGTTCTCCATAGTGGCTGCACCAATTTACATTCCCACCCACAGGTAGGAGGGTTCCCTTTCCTCCACACCCTCTCCAGCAGTACTTGTAGATTTTTTGATGATGGCCATTCTGACTGGTGTGAGGCGATACCTCATTGTAGTTTTGATTTGCATTTCTCTAACAAGTAGTCATGTTGAGCATCTTTTCATGTTTGTTGGACATCTGTATGTCTTTTTTTGAGAAATGTCTATTTAGATCTTCCCCCCATTTTTTGATTGGGTTATTTGTTTTTTTGATATTGAGCTGCATGAGCTGTTTGTATATTTTGGAGATTAATCCCTTGTCAGTTGCTTCATTTGCAAATATTTTCTCCCATTCTGAGAGCTGTCTTTTTGTTTTCTTTATGGTTTCCTTTGCTGTGCAAAAGCTTTTAAGTTTAATTAGATCCCATTTGATTATTTTTGTTTTTATTTTCATTACTCTAGGAGGTAGATCAAAAAAGATCTTGCTGTGATTTATGTCAAAGAGTGTTCTGCCTATCTTTTCTTCTAAGAGTTTTATAGTGTCCGGCCTAACATTTAGGTCTCTAATCCATTTTGAGTTTATTTTTGTGTATGGTGTTAGGGAGTGTTCTAATTTCATTCTTCTACATGTAGCTGTCCAGTTTTCCCAGCACCACTTACTGAAGAGGCTGTCTTTTCTGCATTTCTGTATATATTCTTGCCTCCTTTGTCACGGATTAGGTGACCATGGGCGCTTGGGTTTATCTCTGGAATTTCTATCCTGTCCCGTTGATCTATATTTCTGTTTGTGTGCCAGTACCATACTGTCTTGATGACTGTAGATCTTTTCTTCCAGCTCTTTACAAGGTCTTTATAAGATCTCCTCTTCCAGCTCCGGGAAGGCAAGTGGAGTGTTCATTCCAAGGACAGGGGAGGGAGGGAGGAGCCTTCTACTGCCTGGGTGCAGTTTGTGGGCCAACCAGTGGTCACATCCTCTTGATTACCTCCTCCAACAGTTTAGATTGTCTTGATATTGAGATCATGTTTCATTTCTTTATTTTAATGTTGGAAAAGGAAATGGAGAGAAGGAATACAAAAATCAACTAAGACATCCTTACCGCATGTATTTATCTTCTTGAAATAGCTTTAAAGCACAAACTAGATGATAAAATTATGAATCATCACTGGAATCAAGCAGGAAGTCTATGGGTTTCTAAGTTGCATGACTCACAGAACTTATCAGGCAAGACATTTTCATGAGCAGGCAGAAGAACACAACTTCATCCCATTTCAAAAACAGAACCCAGCCTACCTTCCCACAGCACTTTTTAAGAAATGTTTCTTCACTTTCCCTTGAAGGAGGAAGTACATTAGAGTTGCAATATCTGAGATGAGTTTGATTAATATGAAATAAAAAGGAGGTTGGAAGAAGGAATCTTTGTTTTCAAAAATGGAAAGTGAGGGGCTTCCCTGGTGGCGCAGTGGTTGAGAGTCCGTCTGCCGATGCAGGGGACGCGGGTTCGTGCCCCGGTCCGGGAGGATCCCACATGCTGCGGAGCGGCTGGGCCCGTGAGCCATGGCCACTGAGCCTGTGCGTCCGGAGCCTGTGCTCCGCAACGGGAGAGGCCACAGTAGTGAGAGGCCCGCGTACTGCTTTAAAAAAAAAAAAAGGAAAGTGAGAAAATGCCCAAGTTAAGAAGTATAACTCTGTGCTTCTCAACACAAAGGTTGAGATGACCCTGAGAGAAGGCTCGCAGGGTCCTGCACAGGAGGGTGTGTGCTGGGAATTTACATTGTGTCCTAGAGGAGGATGAATGAAGGATTGGCAGTGCTCTGAGTTATGTGCAAAAGCTTAGTTCCTTAACGTGAACTTTACTGCCATCATTTGATAACAGACAGACCATAAGGAGTTCATGCAGTAAACCGTACAGGGACCTTTTCCCAGCATTTAGAATCCTTTAATCATGTTTCTGAGAGGAGTGATGAAGACACCACTGATTGCCTCCTGAGGAGACCTCCCTGCTCCCTCCCGGTACACTGCACCACAATACTTTCAGTAGTGGGGGACAGGGAAGGGAGTCCTTTTTCCGGCCACCGGATATAAACCATGGGGGTGTTAAGATGGGTGGAGGGGTCAACAAACAACCCTTTCTGGCCGAAAAGGTGTAAAGATAGGTCTGCTGGAGAGCTTCCAGAAATGTTTTCTTTCCTGATAATGAGTGACTAAGGGGATACAGTTCTTTTTTCTTCCTCTCCACAAGCCTGTGTGAGGACCTGAAAACTGCAACAACAGCTGCCATCCTGTAGCCTTGAGAAGAAAGCCATGAGACTCACGGGGAAACCAGCAGAGTTCTGCCAGCTCTGGGTGCTTGAGAGAAACCCACCCTGGATCTCTTGTAACGTGAGAGAAGAAATTTCTCATCTTATTCAAGACACTTGTATTGGTATTGTTACTTCAAAGCAGAAATCACTTAGTTAGAAACACACAGTGAGGCTAATTTAGATGTGGTGTATCCCCACATCCCAGACTTTGATCTGCCTGTAAGCCCTGCCTCTAAGGTCAGAGCTCTCAGACCATAATCAGGACAGGAAATGGGGCAGGATGTTTTGCCAATATGTATGCAGTGGGCCTGGCCACCAAGTTAGTTATTTTCTACCTACCTGTCTGTTGCTTTGCTCCATAAAGCTGTGACTCTGCCTCAGTTTCTTCTCTAGAACTTCAGCTTCCTTCTAGGGATATGGCCCCAAAGTAAACTCCAGCCCTTTCATGTGCTCCCCTCACACCTGGAAGGATGAGGCCCACTCTCACCCTTCTTGGAAGTGGTCCTCTGAAGGACAGCATCAGGATAAATCAGGATGACCTGGCGGCTTGTTGAAAGTGTGGACGCCTGGCCCCATCCACAGGTTGTCAGGAAGTGCTGTGTTAATAAGCTGCCCAGTTAACTCTGATGTAGGTGAAAGCTGAAAACTCTGCCTTACCCTCTGACTGTCCTTTCACTGCGCCCATGTGAGAATAAGAACACCACCAGGTTCATTGCCTCTATCCTCCCGGATTTGGGTTACATCCAACCGCCTGGATTTCCTCCCGCCTCTTCGTCCTTCACACCAGGTTGAACCTGCCAGAGTCCGTCACTTCCTCTGGATGGGTCATTGGACTGCCCACCTGCCCTCAGGGGCAAGCCCCTTGGGTGGAGTCCATTTCCTCAGTCCCATCTTTCCTGGCTCCATCTTTCTCCCCAACGCCCATCATTAAGCCAAAATTAATTAATCATGACAACACTAAGTCCCCACTGAGCCAATGTCCGCATGACTGAAATCCACTAGTTAATCATCAGAAACTCAGATTTTTAAAAATTCCTGAAAAGAAAAATCCCAGCCATGAACTTAGAGAACGGCTGCAGCATCAGCTAGGTCAGCACTGCAGAGCTATCTTATGAAATCAAGATGCTTTGGATTTATCTGTCAGTTTTGCATTTCGTTCCTTTAAAAACAGCTTCTTAAGACAGGGAAAAAATTATATGCTGCCTATTTTATTTATTGATTTTTTTTTAAAGAAAAGCCAAAAACTTTATTCATTTTTGGCTGTGCCATGTGGCTTGTGGGATCTTAATTTCCCGACCAGGGATCGAACCCGGGCCGTCAGCAATGAAAGCCTGGAGTCCCAACCACTGGACCGCCAGGGAAATCCCAAGAAAAGCCAAAAACTTTAATTTTCAACATGAGCTACATGGTCATGAAGACTATGTAATGTGACCCGCTCCAACTCAGGGGCCCCAGAAACCCTCCCTCCCTCAAAGCCCAAGGGCTTCCTGCTCCCAGAAGGGGAATTGGGGAAAGGCGAGTGAGTGAAGAGTGGGCCTGAGACCCCAGGATTCAGATCTCCACTTTGCCCTCACAGAAGCTATCAGTCAAATGGGCACAGTCAATATGCTGCCTATTTTAAAAATAAAGGGATTCAAAGATTCTGTCTTGCCCAAAATGACATGGTGCCCACCTGAGTCCAAACTCCAGTGTCCCACAGGTCCCAGGAGTCCAATTCAAGTGCCGGGTCAGCCTTCCTGTGCCACCAGGTAACGCAATGACACAATGGTCTGTTAGCAATTTGGAGCAATCGGGAAGGCAATATTCTGAGAGTGTCACAGAGGCCCAACACTACTCCTGGAGAGTCAACCCTGTCCATCCTCAAGTGTAATGCATGCCATTCTCCTTGAAAGGGCTTTTCTGCTGTAGTAGCAGGAGAATGTAATCAGCTGTGCCCACCACCAAGTTCTATCAGCTTTTGTATTCTTTTTTTAAAATTTACTAATAATAGGGAAATGAATGTAATTTCTGAAAAGGAGGCTGGGCTGAGCGCCGAATTAAAACTGGTCTTCACACTCTGAACAAGGTGTCAGATTTTGATTGACAACATCCCTTAGGGCTTGGCCTTTCCTTGAAAAGAGAGTTTATTTTTAAGGGTCTTGTGAGATTTTGAGTAAAAGGTGATCGGTGAAATTGCTCTTCATCCTAACTGGAGCCCACAAAGAAAGCAAAGAGTTCTGTAATTACTGGTGTAACAAAGACAAAGTTATTATATTTTTCTGCTTAGCCGGAAGGAAATCTGAGGTTTCTTTGAAGGCTTGAGATGTGCTCCTCGGAACTGGAGACTCTGAAATCTCTGATGGCTAATGGTATTTATTTGAGTTCTCTGAATAGTCAAAGCATGAACTAGGTTACCAGAGGGCCCATTTTGACTTGAAAATTCAAAACCAGTATATCCCCATGGCCAGTCTCTCCTTTGTGGTCCAAGACCAGCATTTAAAAATTTTACCATGGAAATAAGCAAAAAGCTTCCATCATTAACAACCCTAGTTTTTTTTTTTTTTTTTTTTTTTGCGGTACGCAGGCCTCTCACTGTTGCGGCCTCTCCCGTTGCGGGGCACAGGCTCCGGACGTGCAGGCTAAGCGGCCATGGCTCACGGGCCCAGCCACTCCGCGGCATGTGGGATCTTCCCGGACCGGGGCACGAGCCCGCGTCCCCTGCATCGGCAGGCGGACTCTCAGCCACTGCGCCACCAGGGAAGCCCCAAAACCCTAGTTTAATCCTATGTTCCATCAACTACTGCCGCTTCCTCTGCCCATGCTGCCACAGTCGATGGGCACTTCTCAAACCTTAGCTTATTTGTCCTCTTGGCAAAATCGGAGCCTGTTGGCCTCGCCCTCCTTGAAATACCTTTATTCTTGGATGCCTCAACAACTCTTCGCCCTGGTTCTCTTCTGCCCCATCTCCCCCAGCTTCAAACACACCTGCTTATCCAACCAATGCTTGTTATTCTCCCAATAAGGCAGCCTACAGCTGGGAAAGAGAGGCGGCAAGATCGTGGCGACTCGGAATTATTTAATACATCGTGTTTTCCTTAGTAAATCTGTTCAGTAGAACTTTCGAGCTCTTGAAATGTGACTGAGGAAGTGAACTGTTTTAACTTAAGTTCATTGAAATGGCCACAATGTGGAGAATGGCTACCATATTGGACAGTGTAGTGCAGAGTCCTGCAACACCGAGGGTGGTCCATGGTGCATGGTCCATGGGACCAGCAGCTTGTGAAACACCTGGGTACCCGTGAGAAAGTCAGACTCTCAGGTCCTACCCCAGACCTAATGAATCAGAATCTGCATCTTAACCAGATCGCCAAGTGATTCATAAGCACAATAACATTTGAGAAACATTGCTTAGAATGTTTAATTTTAAAGCACTATAGTGATAGACACCTGTTTATATCCTAGTACATTTTGTGGATATTACTATACCCTGAAGAAGGTTCCTTTGGTGAATTTTTGCCAAGTCCTTCTTGACACATCAATCAGATCCTTTGTTAATCATATCTTGATTGAAGTCCCTCTGGATATCAAAATACTAAGATAATTCTTTTATTTCAGAAAGCAGTTGAGTTTAATCTATCGATCTGAACTACAGCTCATTCTTCCGTCTAGCGTGTAGCATGTGTTAGTAAAACCACTACTCCCTTTCCTTTGTTCTGAGGAAGTATTATCTTCCTTTCATAAAGGAGTAGAATACAGAAGAGAAAAAAAAATTAAACCACATTGTACGGTAACCTCCAAAGAGGTAAACAGCTTGACTGGGAAATCAGATCACTCCCTGAGGTACGTGAGAAGATTCATACAAAGATGTAAAGATCTGAAGCTAAAAAGAAGATCAGAGGAAAAGTTTATGTTGAACAAAATGTTTCCTCATTCTTGATTGAATGTCTCCATGCTCTGGGATGCTTCCAAGTGTTATGCGACTCAATCACCTAAAAAAGAGACAAGACTCTTTGGAATATGGTAAAGCTTCCAGATGTAGTGGCCTGGGAAATGGTCACTTCGGGCAACAGGGCAGGTCAAGAAAGGAGGGTGGGCCGGGAGTCACAGATGCAGGGCATCTGTGTGGCCTCTACTCAGGCTGCCTCTTTGGCCTCAGTTTCTTCTGTAAAATTTAGCACTTGGGTTTGTTAGACCCTCTTTTAGGTCAATTCCAGCTCTTACGTTCAACCCTAGTCCCTGAAAACTTATAAGAATGAAGTTAAAATGATTAAGTTGTTATCTCCAAAAGAAGGATTATTCCACAGCCACTTTCAGAAAATCATGTACATTTATACATTCATTCAACAAACATTGAATTCATTCAACAAGTATGCGCTGCACACTGATCTGGGCACTGGGAAGTGACAATGACAGTGCAGTTAGGGTCAGTGAAATCCATCTTAGGAAAGGGGTAAATAAATCGGTAACTGCTAATTCTCAAACCCTGTTTACATGCCCAAGCCACTGACTGAGACTCTGAAATGCCAGGCAGTGTTCTCTGTTTGATCTAAGGTCCAAAAACTAAGTACACAGCGTATCCTTATATATGTTAGAGGGGGTATATCTCAGCGGAACAGAAGGCAGGCGATAGACCGATAACGAACAATTAAGAAATTAAAGCACCTCATGGAAAATCACATGCAAAGACTTCAACCAGGGCAATGTGGTGGTCCCTGAGCAGTTGCCTAACCCTGTGGCAGTCAGAGAGGGCTTCTCAGCGGTGGTAACACCAACGCTGAGAACAGAATGACAAGAGGCAGCCTGACATGTGGAAGTGAGAAAAGCACTCCGGGCAGAGAGACCCACAGATGCAAAATACACAATGTATTTGGGTGGGCTCGAGCAGCAAAAAGAAACCAGAGAGACGGAGCATAGCATAGTGTGAGCTGAGGTCAACAGAGGGCTTCACAGACCAGCATGAATCCCTCTCTGCCTTTATTAGAGTTTTTTCCTTAATGTCTAATCTTAATCTCTCTTGTTTTACTTAAAATCGGTTATCCTTTTATCAGATGTAGGGAACACTGTGTCAGGACAACGTACACATTTATACATGTTTAAAGACCAATATCCAGGGCTCTCGACCATCCAAGGCTTTTGGGTGCCAACTCTGGTTTCATTATTTGAGACCATATCTATACTAGAAAATAAATGCCAGAAAATATTTAATTTAGAAAAAACAGGTTTCCTACAACACGCTTGTTTGATATGCTTCAGTTTGTGTGGCGTCTGAAGATGCTCAGAGATGCTGCCCTGGGTCACCTTCCTCAGGGGGAGAAGTGGGAGGGACAGAACGGCCTCCGGGGCCTCCATCTCCCATCTGGGAAATAAGGGGAGGGCTGGAAGGCGCTGTCCGGACTCCTCTCATTTCAAATCTCACTGTCTCCATGAAGGAAAGTTCCATTGTATCTGAGAGAGACCAAGGGAGCTAGACATAATCACAAAGGGAGAGAACTGAAGAGAGGAACTAGAATGCAGGTCCTAGAGTGAGGAGAGGTCCAAGGCACAGGTGCTGCCTTGAATATCTAGGTCAGCTGAGCCTTTGTGTGTTTTGGATCAGACAGGGCACCAAGCCTGGCATTTCAGTGTCTTGGCTAATGACTTAGGAGTGTAAACAGCTTTGAGAATTAGCAGTTGCAGATTTTATTACCACTTTCCTAAGGACATTTCACAGTAGCAATTTAACAACTCTAGAAAGACAAGCGACCCTCACCCCATTCTTTCAGGAGCAGAGACTGCCCACCAAATGGCCATCTCAAAGGGCACCTCCCATGAAGGGGGAAGATGGGGCAAGATGGTGACATCTCCAGCAGCATCTGCTTTGGACCTTCTCCTGCAGAGGACAGATGAACTTTTCCTTCTGAAAACCCACTTAGGCTTATCACCAATGCTAATGTCTTACTTTAATGGTTTGTCTGAGGGGCAAGCTATATTTAAAGAAGAATTTTAATTCTCTAGGATTTTAAAATATACTTCTATTTAAAGATTAAGGTCCATTCCAAAAATAAGATTCCAGATATCACGGAGAAGTAGATGGAAAATTAAGCTGTTGATTGTTAATGTGTCTGCAAGAGACAATCTCAAGTTTACCACGCATGCATCATGCAGTGGACATGAAGGCTTGGAATGGGGTATGTATTTTTCATCCTTATCTGCTTTCTAAATAGGCCTGTGACCTTGTGGTAATTTTCTAAACCTCTGAATTGTGGTGGTTTCCTCTGTTAAATTAGAGGGTCATAAAGAAGACATACAGATGGCCAAGTGGCACATGAAAAGTTGCTCAACATCACTTGTTATTAGAGAAATGCAAATCAAAACTACAATGGGGTATCACCTCACAGTGGTCAGAATGGCCATCATCAAAATGTCTACAAACAATAAATGCTGGAGAGGGTGTGGAGAAAAGGAACCCTCATGTACTGTTGGTGGGAAGGTAAATTGGTACAGCCACTGTGGAAAACAGTATGGAGGTTCCTCAAAACACTAAAAATAGAGCTACCATATGATTCAGCAATCCCACTCCTGGGCATATATCCAAAGAAAACCATAATTTGAAAAAATACATGCACCCCAATATTCACTGCAGCACTATTTACAATAGCCAAGACACGGAAGCAACCTCAACCTAAATGTCCATCAACAGATGAATGGATAAAGAAGATGTGGTACACATAACAATGGACTATTACTCAGCCATAAAAAAGAATGAAATAATACCATTTGCAGCAACATGGAAGGACCTAGAGATTATCATACTAAGTGAAGTAAGTCGTACAGGGAAAGACAAATATCATATGATATCACTTACATGCAGAATCTAAAAAAAGATACAAATGAACTTATTTACAAAACAGAAACAGACTCACAGACTTGGAAAACTAACTTATGGTTACCAAAGGGGAAATAATGGAGGGGAAGGATAAATTAGGAGTTTAGGATTAACATATACACACTATTATATACAAACTAATCAACAATGACCAACTGTATAGCACAAGGAACTCTACTCAGTATTCTGTATTAACCTATTTGGGAAAAGAATCTGAAAAAGAATAGTTATATGCATATGTGTAACTGACTCACTGTGCTGTATACCTGAAACTAACACAGCATTGTAAATCAACTATACTGCAATAAATCATATCTTCTCTAAGAAAAAAAAGGTTGTACTGTACTGAACTGGGTAATGTCTAAGCTCTCAAACTAAGGTTTTGTTATTTTCTTAAAAATCTTGGTACTCCTGAATGAAAAGAGCTGAATTCTGAGTGTAGTGAGAAAAAAAATTAAATACAAGCATTCTTCTAGATGTGTTTTAAACATAATATACACACATTTTAGTACTTTGAATTCCTTATGTTGTCAGTGTGAATGCTATCAATTTGTGTGCTGGCTATAGTTCTGAATTATAGCCGATTTTTATTTTTAGGCTCCACTGTTGGTCACATCTATCTTGTTTCCCAGTTAGTCCTTCGTCAGAGAAGCAACCTCTAAATATAGCATGGTTTCTATGGGAACATACTTTATCCCAAAGATTCCAGGAAACACATTTTATCTGAAAAATGAGACCTGCCAGACAATATGTCAAAATCCAGGCCTACAACCCAGATTTCGTATTTTTGAAATAATTTGATTTAAGGCGAGATGTTTAAAATGGGTTGAAAAATTGGTTCCATGAGAAATTTCCCAGCTGAGTTGAATTGGTACAAATTTGCTTTTGACAGTAAGACTTGGAAATCCCATCTTATATTGAGCGTTTTTCTTGAAATAATTAAGCATATGGCTCTATTAGGTTTAGATTCTGTTGTTTTATATCTCTGTGGCTACAAGCACTTTTGGATGATCATCTAGCAGATGGCGTAGGTGGAGATGATATTCATTCTTTCCGAAGCAAATGAAAATTTTATCAAGTTGTTACCTATATGTAGTCATAATGAGTTTGCTTTACAGTTGACAGAGTTTTGGTCCTTTTGAATTCCTGTAGCTGAACCGTAATATGATTTGGGGCTGAATTTGCCCACAACTGTTGAAGGCATGTTGGTCTCTTTCATCTTTAGGTGTACTAAACCCAACTTCCTTAAAATTATGCTTTGAGGTCTTAGCACAGCTCAAGGTGACTATGAAGTTAGAACAGGAAGTGAGAAGACTGATGTAAGAAAATTTACTTTTGAGAAAAAACGTGCCCTCTTGTGGAAGTTACATCACCAGACGGTCGAGCTTCAAAAGGAACCATATCTCCAAATGGCAGTTACTGAGGGAAGGGAGTCTTGGAAAGTGAAAGCCAGAGATATAAATATGTTGAGTTTACTGTTGAGAATATAAAAATCTCACAGAAAGTACTCCACTCCGTCATTCTTATACTGAATATGAAACATTTTGGATAAGAAAGAGCATTGGGAAAAAAATTCTAAGTTTTTCATGTTAATAAGAAAAGTTACTGCAAATAAGTCATTGATAGTGAAAATGAAAGTCTTAGAATACTTTGAATCTGTCTCACCACTAGCTGCAGCGCTACACATCCGTTTGTGGCCCAGACGGTTTATCTGGGTCCTCCATCTTGACTGTTTAACTTTGGAAGACCTCAGTCTAAAGCTTGAGCTCTTTGCCAGTTCATTATTCATCCCATGACCTTTCTTGACTGGAGACTTGATTCTAGCAAACCGTTCTTATTACCTGTTCTGATGTAGATCACCAGCAAATGATCAAAGTGCCTTGTGTCTTCCACCAGCAGCAGATCATAAGAGGAAAACAACAAGTAAGTAGTTTGGGTGTTCATTTAAATGTTTCTGCATAGGAAACAGATCTAGAAATTTCAGTACTTGCTTTTTTTTTTAATTTATTTTTATTGGAGTATAGTTGCTTTACAATGCTGTGTTAGTTTCTACTGTACAGCAAAGTGAATCAGCTATATGTATACATATATCCCCTCTTTTTTGGATTTCCTTCCCATTTAGGTCACCACAGAGCACTGAGTAGAGTTCCCTGTGCTATACAGTAGGTTCTCATTAGTTATCTATTTTATATATAGTATCAATAGTGTACATATGTCAATCCCAATCTCCTAATTCATTCCACCACCCCGCTTCCCCCCTTGGTATCCATACGTTTGATCTCTACGTCTGTGTCTCTTTTTCTGCTTTGCAAATAGGATCATCTATACCATTTTTCTAGATTCCATATATATGTGTTAATATATGATGTTTGGTTTTCTCTTTCTGACTTATTTCACTCTGTATGACAGTTTCCAGGTCCATCCACATCTCTACAAATGACCCAATTTCATTCCTTTTTATGGCTGAGTAATAGTCTCAGTACTTGGTTTTTTAAATTAATCTATTTATTTGTTTGTTGAGTTTTTTGGTTTTTTTTGCCGTACGTGGGCTTCTCACTGCTGTGGCCTCTCCCGTTGCGGAGCACAGGCTCCGGACGCGCAGGCTCAGCGGCCATGGCTCACGGGCCCAGCCGCTCCGTGGCATGTGGGATCTTCCCGGACCGGGGCACGAACCCGTGTCCCCTGCATTGGCAGGCGGACTCTCAACCACTGCGCCACCAGGGAAGCCCGTGTTTGTTGAGTTTTTGAATTTTATTTTTTTATACAGCAGGTTCTTATTAGTTACCCATTTTATACATATTAGTGTATATATGTCAATCCCTATCTCCCAGTTCATCCCACCCCCCCGTCCCCCCTTGGTATCCATACATTTGATCTCTACGTCTGTATCTCTTTTTCTGCTTTGCAAATAGGATCATCTATACCATTTTTCTAGATTCCATATATATGTGTTAATATACGATATTTGTTTTTCTCTTTCTGACTTATTTCACTCTGTATGACAGTTTCCAGGTCCATCCACATCTCTACAAATGACCCAATTTCATTCCGTTTTATGGCTGAGTAATAGTCTCAGCACTTGGTTTTCATGAGCAAAAGTTTCCAGGGGATGGTGGTCGTAACGGTAAGGTCCTGAGAGCAAGGAAAGTGATGATCCAACTCCTCCCTTCCCTATGAGTTTATCTCAATGCATTTAAATATTTATAGCATGATTCTGAGAGGTAACTAAAAAAGGATGGCATTGTATGTTTATGATATATCTTTGTGTACATTATATAGGTAGAAGTGGCATTGACGCTTTGATGACCTAGTTCCTGTCAGGGAATTTGTTGGGTCTTTAGACATGCAATTTAACTTACTTCTCATAACATCCTTACAAAATAGATCTCATTCCCATATTTGCGACTGAAGAGGCAACTTCAGTGTTAATTATTTGTCCCATTATTAGCCAGCTAATAACCTATTTCCAAACGTCACACTGCCTTGGCAGTTGTGTCCATTTAAACCAGTGGGACCTGATAAATTATTTAAGTTTTCCTTTCTTTAAGGTCATATCAAACTTAAATCTTGTCTGCTTGGACTTGAGGACTACCAAAATTTTAAAACTAAGTCAGTAGTATCTCATTTGTTGTTCATAAGTCACATAAAACTATTTTGTTTCATACAAAAAGTGTACAGGCATTATGCATTATATATATATATGTGTGTGTGTGTGTATACATATATACGTATATATATATATAGTTTGCTAAAATGCATATTTCAGCACATAAAGCTTAGATTGTTATGCAAATTATAATTCTAAGTTACAATAAAATCTTATTTGAGGGTAGTCAAAGAATGTGACAGGTCCAATATAATTTTTCATAAATGAAAATTTAGTTATTCTAAGAAGATTCCATAGCAGCAGAAGAAAAATTCTAAGATATTTAGACGTTCACTGTGGAATAACTTCTCCCTCAGATACAAACGCTCAGACTCTGCTTCTGGCCAGGTGGGCAGCAGATACGTGAGGAAAATGGACACAGATCCTTCCAGAGAGAAAAGTCTGACCTGTTGATGCCTGGGTCTAATACCATCTGATCAAAGGTCTGAAAAAGTTTGCTTTTAATTGTAGGATATTTATTAAATGCTTAATAATGCAACAACAATTTTATGTCACATAACTGTGTATCTGCCCTATGTAGACTAAGGAGAAAGCGGTAAATAATGTCTTTTTGCTTTTGTTGTTTCGCCTTAAGAATCATAACTTTATGTGGCTTTTTTTTTTTCAGTTATAGAGCTGTCTCAAATGCACTGGCTCATTTCATTTTCCAGTGACAAAGGCAGTGTGACCCTTTGCATTTCATAGCCAGAGCTCCGTGAGGCCAGGAGACTTATACACACCCTAAGAGCAACCAAATGGCCAAGTGACACTTAGATGCAGGAAAGCACATTGCCAAGCAGTCTGCCTCTCTGCTATATGATCACTGTCCCTTATGCATCCGTACCTGAAAAACTTAAGTGAAAACTAAACAGAACCCACCCCCGAACCCCAACTTTTTACCAAAATGTAACATACCAGTCCAGGAAAAGTTTCAGAGTTTGGAAGAAGAGTGCAGGTAATATGTATATTATATGCTGCTCTTTCCCCCAAAGCTGTTCACAGGAAAAAAATATATATATATATATTTTTTAATTTTAATTTTATTTTTTTTTTGCAGTACGCAGGCCTCTCACTGTCGTGGCCTCTCCCGTTGTGGAGCACAGGCTCCGGACGCGCAGGCTCAGCGGCCATGGCTCACGGGCCCAGCCGCTCCGCGGCATGTGGGATCCTCCCGGACCAGGGTACGAACCTGCATCCCCTGCATCGGCAGGCGGACTCTCAACCACTGCGCCACCAGGGAAGCCCAGGAAATATTTTAAAGTGTCTGATATACCTTCTTCCAATAATTACATGTGATTTACATGGTCTTCTCTGTGGTATCTCAAACTGGATTTTCTGACAATAGGATGGACGGCTTTTACAGATCTGAGATAAACGAGTGTTGGGTGTATATGGACCCTGCCTTTATTTAAAATTTATTTTGTTCATCATCAATTTTGATTTTTTAAAAATATCGCATTAGACTACTATTTATTTTGATGACCGAGTCTCTAGCCGTTCCTTAAACTTTATGCCAGAGGGTAATATGTCTTATGCTCATCCCCGCCCTGGTATGTGAGTTTAGACATATCTGTGAATAGAATGCCTGAGTGCAGTTACAAGTTTTATATACAGACAGTCTTATTTTTGTCATTTTGTTTCACTCTCTCTGTCTCTTCAATATCTTTGGGTAATTAAGACGAGTCTCTGACAATACTTATTGGGTACCCAGTTTTAGGCTTGTAAACAGTGGGCTGGGATGGCAAAACAAGACTATTCATGTGCAGTTGCTGTGCAGTTTCAATATATCCATTCTAATTTTGTAAAACTTTTGATTTAGGGGTTTATGGTCTTCTAAGCATTTTGTGGTGAAATATGGAGCCGATCAATACAACCGCCCTGTCAAACGCTTCCAACATAGACCTGGGCCGCTGCGACAGTCACTGCAGGATGATTCTCATAACACTCTACGGCGCGGTTCTGCTGGGAGGTGCTGCAGGAGCTATTACGATGTCTTGTATGACGCCAAGAAGGAACAGCCAATCAGTGATTGCCACCATCGTTCTCAACATCATAGTGCTACACTCCATCCTCCTGGTCAGCCTTCCCTTTCGCCTCAGCTAGTATATATCAGTCGTCTGGGAGTTTGGATTCTTCACCTGCTGATTGGTTAGCAGCATCATATATGGTCATATGTACTTCACCTTAGCTTTCTTTCTTTTTTATTTTTGCAGTACGCGGGCCTCTCACTGTTGTGGCCTCTCCCGCTGCGGAGCACAGGCTCTGGACGCGCAGGCTCAGCGGCCATGGCTCACGGGCCCAGCCGCTCTGCGGCATGTGGGATCTTCCCGGACCGGGACACGAACCCGTGTCCCCTGCATTGGCAGGCGGACTCTCAACCACTGCGCCACCAGGGAAGCCCCCACCTTTGCTTTCAATGTGGCCATCATCATACTCCGATTGCTCATGTATTTTAAGAAACTCCAAATGCAGCAGTTCCAAAAGTACCATGCGGTGGTTTTAAGCATGATTATTTGGATGGTGGGTGGTGTCATTTTTTTGCCAATATGTTTTTTACAATATGGCACCCATCCAAGTTACTCAGAACAACGATGCTTTGAGTTCTACAGAGACCTCAACCACAGGGAATGCATTATCTTGAACTACTCTACGATCATCATTACGATGACAATGGTTGCGACCCTCTTTCTGATACAGATGGGGGTTATCGTTCAACTGGTAAAGACTCTTTGGACCGACATGTGGGCCCTTCAAGGATGCAGAGCTCAAATCCAGAGCTTCTTCTTCCTCCTCGTAACAGTGGTCTGTTTTGTACCCCACCATGCCTTCTGGGTACATTTCATTCAACATTATTCAGAGATAGAAAATTCCGAGTTAGTTCTTTATAATGAAATTTTTGTTGCTTTAACTACTGCTTGTTGCCTGGATATGCTGTGTTTCGTAGGGGGTGTTATCCACTAAATACTCCTATGTTACTTGCTTTGTAATCAGTTTTTCGCTATTGTGATAAAATAGTTTTGATTTAGTGGGCGCTTCCATGACTTCGAAATGTTTCAAATTCTTGCTCTTAATCATCATCACAATTATTTTTCCATGAAAAGGTAATGAAGATTGATTGTTTCCCTCTTCTCAGAGAACTGTTATCAGTTCTTCATTAATGAAGAACATGTTTGATCACCTTAACTCTACACAAGTTGACCCCGACCATCCAGACTCAACCCCTACCTCTTTTTCTTGCGATGTTTACTTCCGCTAAGCACAGCCATTGCCTTTCCCCATGCACTCTCCAGGCTGTTCTCCTCTTTGCATTTACTCCCACTGAGCTTTGATTGTAGAATGTTCTTTCCCTCTATTGCTAAATTATTCTTCAAAGTCCAGAGAACCTGAAGATAAAGACTCTACAGAAGACTTAACTTATTCAACTTATTCTCAACTTCTTGAAAATTTCTGATAGCCAGGAAAGCTATGGCCGCTGGCTGTGGTATGTGTAGGAAAGGATTAGCTCAGATAGTCAAGAGACGTAGAGGAAATTCTTTCGGGACTGACGGGGTATTGATGTGGTTTGATTCTGATTAAGGTATAGTAGGTAGTCAGGAAGCCGAGGTTACGTCCCAGATCTACCTTCCCAGACATGGATCCGTGAAGCAGGAAAAGAAATAGGAAAAAGCGGAAGCCAGCTGAACTTAGTTTAAGCATGATGACAGACTGTATTAGAGCCATGCCTTTCAGACTGTGGGACTGTCCTCAAGCTGGTTCAAGGCATCCTATATGACCAAGTGGCTTTATACAATTAAAATCAACACTGGTATCAGTTAAAGTCAATAAAACAACCAAGAAAACCAACTCAGAACTCAGATTCTACTTAGCAAGTACAGACATTGATACGCCCTTATGCTTTGCTTTGCGTATAATTATGCTCCATAAAGAAGACTTCCCACTTCTTCCAACTCATTCTGGATTTTGGAGAAAACTGAAAAAATGCACCAATGATTACAAATGTACATGTATCTTGAAATTGGCTTTTGAGTTTCCATTTCCACATGATTTTCTACTGGGTCTATCAGGCAGAAAGTCAAATAGATTACTTGAAAAGGAGGAAAAATGGTACCCGCTGCACCAGGGAGAAATGATGAAGTATCTAAAGTTCACCATACTGTAAGGTCAACATCATAAACCTGTTATATGGCAACAATCTTCTTTTTTTCTTTTCTTTTCTTTTCTTTTTTGGCTGTGTTGGGTCTTCGTTGCTGCGAGTGAGCTTTCTCTAGTTGTGGCAAGCGGTGGCTACTCTTCGTTGCAGTGCGCGGGCTTCTCACTGTGGTGGCTTCTCTTGTTGCGGAGCTCGGGCTCTAGGTACGCGGGCTTCAGCAGTTGTGGCACACGGCTCAGTAGTTGTGGCTCACGGGCTCTAGAGTGCAGGCTCAGTAGTTGTGGTGCACGGGCTTCGTTGCTCTGTGGCATGTGGGATCTTCCCGGACCAGGGCTCGAACCCATGTCCCCTGCATCAGCAGGCAGATTCTTAACCAGTGCGCCACCAGGGAAGCCTGACAATCCTTTTTTTTTAATGCATTTGCTTTTGAGCAGTAGTCTTCAGAGTGTGAGTGGGAACAATAATAATTTAGTGGAATGCAGAAATAGTAGTAGAAATTTATTTCTATTTATTTTCTATTAAAATATAGTATGTTGTGCTGATATTCATAAAGGAACTATAGCAATGCATGGGTATAAACTATGAATATTACTTTATGGGGATGTATACAAATTTTTTTTAATGATAAGGATGTAAGATCAAAATAACCTGAAATCCACTGTTCCTGAAGACCATTCAAGCAATGACAATATTCTCTCTCAAAAGGTTTTTCTCTTAGGGATAAGACTACTCTTTGTTTAGTGAAGTATCTTGATGAAATGTAATGAAATGTAACTATCAAGATAATATAGAAAAACAACATATCAGGTATTACTATCAGATACCTGATGAATGTATTTGTACAGACCATCTATTATTGCCCTTGTCAAACTGCCTTATAATTATTTGTCTGTAAGTAATTATCTCTTATACTCCCCACACTTCAGACCATGAGATACCTGAGAGCAAGGAATGGGTCTTATCTGATTGTATATATTTAATCCTACCCTACAAATCAAACCACTCTTGAAGCTAGAAAAGGGTGGAATCAGATACTGGGGGCTGGATATTGTGAAATCTGGAATTGTGAATTCTGTCCTCAAGTAGTAATCATCTGTTCATGAGCCCTCTGCCTAGGGCGGAAGCTGCTCACACAACAGATAATAAACCAGTGACCTCAGAAATCTGGTCAGATGGAGGTGTGTGCAAGTGTCTCCCAATCTGGATGATGATAAACATTGATATTTCAGAGTGAAAATTATTGAGATGGAGAGTACTCTAGATTTCAGAGATTAACCAGATCAAGGATAGATCTTCTGATTAATTGATTTACTGATAATTTTCTTTTCCTCTCAACCAGTTATTTTGCCCCTTGATAGCAAATAAATCTTCAATAAAACTCTGTGCATAAAAAATTACTATTAAGTCTTCCATTTATAAGGAACTACAACAAAGATAAACTCTCTATTTTACTAATACTAAACCCAGAATCTTCAGTCTTAGAAAGGGGCTATCAGCTGGATCAACTCCTCTGAGCTGATCCAGTCAAGGTCCCATGAGGAAATGATGTTCCACACAAATCAGGATAACTCAATGATGAGAACTAGTTATAAAGAAGTGGATACAATGCAGGGAAACCAGAAACAATGGTATTCCACGGCTAGTAACCGTAGCGCTGCCACTATCCCTATGCCCAAAATGGTAAACAGGGAGAGTGGTGACCAAAAGCTGGAAATAGGAGTAACATGGAGTGAGCTGCTTTGAAAGAAGCTCTGACCTTAGGCTGACAAATCCATCATCTCAAGGCAAAGCTGCAGAAAATAAACCAGTGGAATAAATACCACCATCTTATTGTTCTCCATCCCTCCAATGTTTTAGTGATGTTCTCTGTTGGCTGAATTCACCAGAAGCCAGAAGGCAAGGGAGACTGTTGAGGAGGTTCATACAAGTCGGCTTCTCTGGGCGGACAGCAGGGTAGAGAATCATGGAGAAAAATGGTGACAAACCCCGGCTTTCAAAAATATTCCTTAATGAGGTCATTGCTCCTCAAACAGAAGCAAAAAGCAGAGATCAAACTTGGTAGTAAGATGTGATTTAAAAAAGAAAACAAAGATGATAAAATATAAGCTGGCACATTTCAAGGAATAAGCAACAGAAACATTTCAGAAATGAAGGTTCTATTGAAAAACCTCATAAAAGAGAATTGAACTGTTTAAAACATAGTAAAGAACCTGGAGATCAGGATCAGTAAAAGCAAACATAATTATATGAAAAAATTTTTAAAAATTGAGAAGAATTAGCATGACAATGATGGTTGAGGAACACAGCAAGGGAGTTTTAATACACACATTGGTATCTTCTTATTAGTTGTCATTTCATCTTTTTTTTACAAATACACTTTTGCTGGGTATAGAATTCTAGGTTGACAGTTCTTTTCTTCCATTATCTTCTCACTTAGAGCTTTGGTTTCAGGATAATTCTGTCCTCATAAAATGAGTTTGGAAATAGTCCTCCTCTATTTTCTGGAAGAGTCTGAGAAGGATTGGCATTAAGTCTTCTCTAAATGTTTGCTGGAATTCACTTTTGAAGTCATCTGATCCTGGATTCTTCTTTCTTACAATGTTTTTGATTACTGATTTCATTTCTTTACTTCTAGATCTGTTGAGATTGTCCCTTTCATCTTGAATCATTTTATGTAATTTGTATGTTGGTGGGAATTTATACATTTCTTCTAAGTTATCCAAGTTATTAGTGAACAATTGTTCATAGTATTCTCTTAAAATCCTTTTTTATTTCTGTAAGCTTGGTAGTAATTTCCCCACTTTCATATCTGATTTTGTGTATTTATGTTTTCTCTCTTATTTTCTTTGTCAGCCTAGCTAAAGGTAAGTCAATTTTTGTTATCTTTTCTAAGAATCAACTTTCAGTTTTGTCGATTCTCTCTGTTCTTTATTTTATTTATGTCCACTGTAAATTTCATTATTTCCTGCCCTCTACTAGCATTCATTATAATTTTACCTGGTTGGATATTGGATATTTCTGTATTTTTGTAAATATTCTTGAGCTTTCTTCTGGGTTGCAGTTTGATCCTTTAAGGTGTTGTTTTGAAGATCTGTTGGCAGGTCCAGAGCAGTATTCCATCTATTTATTTCACGCTATTCAGGCAAGATCTTCTTGAGTACTATACCTAACGTCTCATAAATTATTAAATTCTTCAATCTGTCTGGTGGGAACATGTACTATTTCCAACCCTACGTGAGCAATGGGCACAATTCCCACTAATCCTCTTATATTCTTCCTTCCCTAGACAGATCAGTATTCAGCTGAATACGCAGGAGGGGGTGGTTATATAAATGCTTGGAGTTCTCTCTCTGCTTTGCTCTCTCCTTTCCGTTACTCTGCTCTGAAAATTCTAGCTGCCTGGATTCTCAGCTCAGCCTCCTCAACCCAGGAATTCTGCCTGGTTCCACCTAGGTTCTCCCTCCCTGTGTGGCAAGCTAGAAACTGACAAGGCAGTAAACTGAAGCCGTCATAGGGTTCATCTCCTTTATTTCCCATTTCTCACTGATCACTGCCCTTCTTTACCTGATGCCCATCCAATGTCTTAAAAACCACTGTTACACGTATTTTTTCAGTTTCTCTTTATTGTTCCAGATAGTATGTTAAATCTGTCTCTATTATGCCATCTTGGCCAGAATCACAGGAATTTAATATATGACAACGTGTCATAGCTATGCATGACCTGCTTTCTTATTCTGTGGGCTGAGCAATTTGTCTCAGATGATATCATGGTCCTAAGATGACCTACATATAGATGCCGTAATAAAATTTTGTTTCCTTCTTTTATTGATCAATCACTGAATCATCCGTGTAAAAGGATATCAGCATTGATCATCGGAAAACATTTCAGTCATGTAATTCTTTTCCCTTGCCCATGCCCCCTCCTATCTCCCCTGCATTCCTTCTCCACCATCTCCATTCAATTCTTAAGAGATAGGAATTTTTGTGAAAAGCTACTTTTGCAAGATTTAGGTAGATTGGACTTCCATACAGTTTTGCTAATCAAAATATTTTAGAGTTATATCTTTGCATGACAAAAGATAACAGTTACTGAATGTTCACCATAAGCTGGAGACTGCTCTAAGCATTTTATATCTTGTAAGTCATTGAATCCACACAGCAGTCATTAAATAGGTTCTGTTATTAGCTCCAGTAAAGACTACAGAGAGGTTAAGAAACTTGCTTAAGGTCACAAAGACTACCATATCTAATACTGTTTTATGGGGATTTCATAGAAAAGTGTGTGTGTTGGGCAGAGGGAGGAGGACAAATTAGCTAGAAAAAGGCTTAATGTAATCAGCTTTATTTATTCACAAATTACTGACCACACAGAGCAAGGGTAATCCTGATTGTGCTATTATTCAAACCTAACACTATTGTGCACAAGGCCGATTGTTTCCTGGGGATTCACCAATTCCGTGGATCCCAACGCTGCTCCTGATTGACCTGTCAACAGAGGTGATGAGTCTTCTCTTTCCATCTTGCCATCCTAAAAGCTGAACTCATGATGTTCCCTCCAGGTCTGATCCTCCTTTCACATCCCTCATTCATGTGAAAAACATCATTCACTCACCCAAACTTGAAACTCGGGAGATCTCTATAATTTCTCCTACCTGCTCCCTACGAAGCATCCCTGAGTCCCATTCATAACTACACGAGTCTGTCTCTTTCACACTGCACTTCTGGTCTCTGCCTTCACTGAGGTCTTTAGCCCTCCTCTCCTGGGTTGCTCCAACAGTCCTCTGTCTATTACCTCCTGGCCCCCCTCCCAACCACATTTGCTTCAACTGCCAGGCTGATGTCGCAGTGGTTTTCCTACTATTGAAAACTTTTTATGTCAACCACGGATTGTAAATCCTCCCACTTTAACTTTGAGAAGCTTGACACTGTTTTCACATGGAGCCCACATGTACTATCTTGCTTATGGGACCTTCTGTGCTCCAGTCACAGTTGCCCTTTCCAGGCTCATCATGACCCCACGTGGATCCTTGATTTCAGGCAGAGCATAACATTCACAGTTCTACATGTCTGACTCTTTCATCTCTGTGACGCAGCACAGCCTGTTTTCTCCACCTTGAAGTCACGTTCCTCCCTCGTCCTCCCTTCATCCCAATGGCCTCACTTCTATGGTCCACGCTCAACTCTACCTTACCTTCTGCTCTCGCCTCCAGTCCTTTATGGAGAGCAGAGGGAGTAATTAATTATCTTATATTTCTTTTGCAAAGGCTCATGGACCAGATCCCATGATGCCCCTTCCTTGTTTCCAGACTGAGTTATGAACCTTCTCATTAACTAATTCCCCTATTATCCTATGCAGACCTCTATCATAGCAACTTTCCTCTGGCATGCTAAGACACGGTGCCAGAGACTGAGAGCAGAGAAGAAACTAAACGATATTTCTTTCTGTGTTATGTTTTCATTATTCTCAGAGACTTAATTTTGTATTTAGTGGGCAAAGAGAATATTATTATTCAGATGACATTTAAGTTGGTATCAAAATCTGGAATTTTTTATCTAAAGGAGATAGGGAAAATTAACAAAAATGTGCATATATTTCTCCTAGATAGACTAGTTTGTTTCTATCTCTAGCTCAAGTAATGAACTGAAAGTAAATCCCTAAACTATTTCTTTTCTTTATAGCCTAATTACCTGCACCAGATCGCTTGCATTTAAAAATAGGAGTTCTGTGTATCCTCACTAAGGACTTTATAAATGTGTCAAGAATATCTGCTATTTCCAAATGCACTAATTTGCCAACTAAGTTTTGAGTGTTTATGTGCAAGTGGTGAGGCCAGGTGCCAGAGAGAACCGCAAGAGGAAGAGAGTAAAGTGAAGATAATTCAGCAATTCAGCTACCCAGTTCCTCTCCTCTGGGTTTTCATGTATATTCAGAGATCCAGAGAACCTACAAGTAAAACAGTAAGGTGCTGATAAACCTATGACCCAAGAAAAAAACTGAATACTATAGATAGCACTGCACAAGGACCAAAAAAAAGGCAGGGCAGGGCAGGAAAGAGCACTTTGAATGAAACTTGAAAGATAATGTCAAATACATACAAGAAGCAAAACCAACTACTATTAGATCCTTCAGGAGTAACCCTCTCAGGGGGTCTTTGGCATTTCTAACTTCCACTCTCCTATAATCAAATATAAATATATTTTCTTTTAAATAACATTTTCAGAGTGCACTTGTCCTTGAAGTCCATACTAGGAAGACCCAAGTCAAAAGCTCATCAAGTTTCTGTTTCAAAGCCTCAACAGTCAAGCTTTTTGCAATTAGTAGGAATGATGTTTAAAAACTTGGGCTTCCCTGGTGGCGCAGTGGTTGAGAGTCCGCCTGCCGATGCAGGGGACACGGGTTTGAGCCCCGGTCCGGGAAGATCCCACATGCCACGGAAAGGCTGGACCCATGAGCCATGGCCGCTGAGCCTGCGCGTCCGGAGCCTGTGCTCCGCAACGGGAGAGGCCACAACAGTGAGAGGCCCGCGTGCCGCAAAAAAACCCCCAAACCCTCAATTTCACCTATTGCCTTGCATGTCTTGAACACTGGTAAATGTCTGTGATCATGTGAGAATAGATTGAAGCTTCTTTTTGTAGCAGTGATGCTTTCCCTTAAATAGTAAAATCACTATGTGAAGACTTTGAAACATGTGCATGAACAGTTGTGGCACCTACTAAACGCTTCCTGTACGTGCTGCACAATAACATCTTTTTGGGTTAATACGAGAAATTTCATTAAAAAAAATTTCCAAGTGCTGCACATGGGTTGGAGTACAGGAAGCAACTATAGGGTTAAGAGATGCAATTGACCTTTGTAGACAGGATCCTTATTCCCATAATGGACCAAGTAGATGAGCAGAATTACCTGCAAGAAGATTTCTGAACAGCACCTTACAATCAAGGATATATATCAAGGGTACGTATTGTCTCTACACTTCACCTTCTGGTGTTATAGGAGTGGTATATATTTTTGATAACTGCTATTTCACCAGGGTTAGGTTGTCAGTAAATTGACTCTTAGGTTCAACCCAATAGTTGGCACAGAGGAAGAGGTTCCTAAAGAGGAAAGTTCTGGCACCTGTGTTGCTGCCAACGTGAGCCCAAAGGAAAACTTTGGTTCCCCAGAGGTTTATCAGATGGCTTTCTGGGGGAAGCTATGAGAAGAACTGGGATAAAAAAAGCTAAAGCTTGTGAAATGGGCTCCAGAAATTATGTGACTGTTAGCCTAAAATCAAGAAATAGTTACATTAAAAAAAACAAACTGCGAATGGAGCAGTGCATGGTGGGAGGTGTGCTCCCAGGCTGCTCAGAATCAGGACAGACACGAGCAGGGAATGTTGGTAATCAGAATCGTATTTGTCTTTCTCCAGCAAATGAGAGAAATAAAAAGTTCATGAGAAAGATGCCACCTTAGAAGAACAGAGTGACCCATGTGAAACTTGCTTAAAACAGGGAATTAAACTGGAAGTTACACACGCGACTTGTACTCCAAGTATAGATATCACTAGTGAGTTCACCCCCATAAAAGTGGGTACAAAGTAATTCCCAGGCCAAGTCAGCCACTCACCCTGTCTATTACCCTCCGAGGAGCGGTGATGAGAAAACACTCATCCTGGGGCAACGGGGAAAGGAAGTTAGACCACTGGAAAGGCAGTAGCTAAGGAAGCCTCAGAAGCACCATCTCTAAAAATTATCTGCTGCAGGAAATTAAAGAAAACTTGAGGAAAGTTTGATTTCTAAGCAAAGTTAAGAATCATAAAGTTATATAGGGAAGGCAATAATCACAGGCGAGGCTGTGACGAAAATTCAGCAGGTTAATATCCAGTCAACATGGTTGACTGAGCTGGCGCAGAAAGATGCCCAGTTTAGGTCTAAATAAAATACTGAATAAAATAACTCAATTTTTAATTTCAACAACTTTTAATTTACCTGAAAACAAAAGGAAAGAAATACCTAGGACAGAGAAGCAAAAGAGGAAATTGAAGTCATAGGGGTGAGCTGACCGGAGCAGAAAGATTTCATTGGAGTGTTAGAATGGAAAACAAGCCTTAACGATGTGGCTGGGATTCTGATATCTACTTCCCTGTAGGTCCACATACTACGGGGTTGAGAGTCCATAATTCACAGTTAGCTCCAACTACTTGTATACTGCTGGAAATAAAGGTGGGCTGTCCCATTTCTGAAACGGAACTATAAACATTTGCCCTCCAACTGGTTTAGTGGCAGGAGTGAGGTGCTTGCCATCCATAGGAATTCTACTTGGGTAAAAAGTCACTGATGAGAAATTCAAGTCCGAGAATTGTGCTAGTCATAAATATGGATCTGGATTTTCAGCTAAGGGAAATAGGAAATCTAAGCTGAGAAATTAACATACATATTGTCTGGTGGTCTAAATATTGATGGGCCAGGGAAAGGCACATGGGACATCATTGTGTAGCTATGCTTCCACAGTCCTGTCACAGGGGCTCATACTAAAAGCAATCCCTGCTGGATGCAAACTATTATATATAGAATGGATAAACAACAAGGTCGTGCTGTACAGCACAGGGAACTATATTCAATATCCTGCGATAAACCATAATGGAAAAGAATATGAGGGACTTCTCTGGTGGCGCAATGGTTAAGAATCTGCCTGCCAATGCAGGGACATGGGTTCGAGCCCTGGTCCGGGAAGATCCCACATGCCGCGGAGCAACTAAGCCCGTGCGCCACGACTACTGAGCCTGAGCTCTAGAGCCCGCGAGCCACAACTACTGAGCCTGCGTGCCGCAACTACTGAAGCCCGCACCCTAGAGCCCATGTTCTGCAACAAGAGAAGTCACTGCAATGAGAGGCCTGCGCACCGCAACGAAGAGTAGTCCCCGCTCGCCACTAGAGAAAGCCCGCGCGGAGCAGAGAAGACCCAACACTGCCAAAAATAAATAAATAAAATAAATTAAAAACAGAAGAGAATATGAAAAAGAATACATACATACATATAACTGAATCACTTTGCTATACAGCAGAAATGAACAAAACATTGTAAATCAACTATACTTGAATAAAATTTTTAAAAAAGCAATCCTTGCTAAAAATTAACTCACAAGAAAAGGCACAAACACCAAAAAAACAAAAACAAAAAAATCACCATGAAGAACAGTCAGCTGACCCAATGCACTGGGTAGACTTGTATCCTAAGAGTAAGAGAAAACAAAGTAAGCTGAAAAACGTTAAGGTAAGCATAAATGATAGAATTCACACGGCATGAAAAGGAGAGTATGCTTTTTTAAAGTTACTTTAAAAATTTCCTGATATAAATTCTGCAAATGACATAATGAAGTAAAACACACACAGAGACGTGCACACACACCGAGGTTTTACAAGACGAAGAAAGATGGGCCAGAAGAACTGTCCCAGGTTGGAGAAGTGCAAGGAGAGGACAACTAAATGTCATGTCCCGGACCAGGAAACGTTCATTCTTAGGAAAACGGAAAAGATCTGTACGAGGTCTACAGTGTAGTTAACACTTTATCAACGTTAGCTTCCTGGTTTCAATAATTATACCATAATTATGAAAGATGCCAAGCTAAGGGGAGAGCGTATGGTAGCTCAGGGTACTACTTTTGCAATTTTCTTGTAAGTCTAACTTGATTTCTAAATGATTTTTTCCAAAAGAAGAGCAGAGGTAGGCGCAGGAGAATTTGGAGAGCCCGGCTGGCCGGGACCTTGGAGAGCCCTGCGCTCCAATCCGAGGCACACAGGTTCCTTCCTGTACGCGGTGAGCAGCCGTGGCAGAGACACGGCGGAATCTGCGCGAGCGAGCGCACGTTGGAGGCGGAGGGGAGAGGCTGGGGGCGCCCAGTCGGGAGGAGGCAGCAGGGAGGGTACGAACTTCGGCGCCAACTGCTCTGTAACCGCTGCCCAGGTCTGCGCGCTGGAGTCGCGGTCCTCGGGTCGGGGGGACAGGGCTCGCGGGCAGCCGGATGGGTGGAAGGAAACGTTGACGCCCTCCGCTTCCCCGCCCATCCTGGTATCCATCCTCTGCCTGGTCCTTCAGCGGGACCAGCCGAGGCAGAGGCGGCCTGGCAGCCCGGCGCCCCCTCTCCACTCCCACCCCCCGCCCCGGTCCTGCGGGGCGCCCCAGGCACTTGGACTTGGCTGAACTCACCCCGCTGAAACTCAGGCCTCGGTAAGGGAGGTGATTTACATCCCCCTTTAGTTCGTGTTCTTGAAACACCCCAATCTAGCAACCACAGGAGGAGCCCACACCCGTTGCTGGATGGAGTCTGCTTGTGGTCACTCCTTTGTTTCACACTAGTGTCCGCTGTCACACACGCAGTCAGATCCGCAGCTAAATGACCCTGACACCCGTGAATAGGGCGTTTGGGCCTCACTGATTTAACAACTGCGGAAAGTTTATGTCTTGGCCCAGAGCACACTAATGGCCTCGTTCTAAAAATTAAATCTCCTTGGCATGGACCCAAGAAAGATCCATGAGCGTGTTCATAGACAACTAACACGTGTGCACACAGAGAGGACACTCCATTGTACTGCAGGCAAACAAAACTAAGAAACTGTGACTCCTAACAGTTCTTTTTTTTTTAGAAGCTAATGCTTTATTGCCGGTTCAGTCCCAGGAAATCTACAGTGAAGGACAGTGGGTGCATTACCGAGCTGGCCATAGTTTTGCAAAACACGCAACTGGTTGCTCATCTTACGGGACACCTTTTTAAAAAAAAATGTTCATTTTTTTATGCAATTTTAAAAGGTTACTTCCTATTTACAGTTATTAAAAAATATTGGCTATATTCCCCGTATTATACAATACATCCTGGAGCCTGTCATGCACCCAATAGTTTGTACCTCCTATTCTGGTAACCACTAGTTTGTTCTCGATATTTGTGAGTCTGCTTCTTTTATGTCTTATTTTGCTTCAGAATTATTGGGAGAGAAAGATACTACGGCTGCTGCAAGCATTTACCACAGTGCCCAGCCTGAAGAGTTCTTCAGAGACCCTGGCTTCTCTCTCTCCAGAAGAGGGGAAAGTGCATAATCCAGTATTGCTGAAGGAAAACTTCTGCAGTGCGTAAGATGCTGCTTGAATGAATAAAGAACATTATTTAAATTTCCTTTGACGTGTTTTCTATTTTTCTTCCCCCTTTCATGTGATAGTGGATACATGGCAAGCAAACAGCGAGAAATCCAGTTACAGGTGGGCATGACACATCAACAAGTCTTTACTGGGTGCGTTGTCCCTTGAAGACCTTTGACAGCACCTTCCTTTTTGCAGGAGACCATCAATAATCAAAGCCTGTGGGAGGAGATGTTGCAGAACAAAGGCCTAACAGGTACTGGGGCTCCGCAGGTGTTCGCCATCCGGAGTTGGATCCAGGGCACCTCCAGGCACCCCAACATGGAGCACCACTCCCCACTTACCAGAATAAAAAGCTGCTCTGTTTTTACCCTGCCCCTGCCCCAAAGATTGCGATAAGCTGCTACTCTAGACTCTTTGAATCTGTTCTTTCACAAATATTATTATCTTCTAGTGATCGATGTTTACCAAGCCTGGTGTGGACCTTGCAAAGCAATGCAAACCTTATTCAGAAAATTGAAAACTGAGCTGAACGAAGATGAAATTCTGCATTTTGCTGTAGTAAGGCTTTCATTTCCATTAAACTATTATTTTCTTGTTACTTTATAGTCTCTTTAAGGATTGTCTTAATTCAAACAATCTGTCAACTCTTCAAAATGGACAGTGTTTAGTTAGCAGTTTTACTCTATATTTAATTCTACTGGATCTGAGAACGAATGTAATTTTTATCCCATTCCTATAATACTGAGGTTATTTACCATGGTTGTGAACGTTAGAAAAACATAAAAATGGTTATCTGTCTATTGCCTTACTTCTTTTCACTTGACCATATGGTGTGTGTTCAGAATAAGGGCTGTAAATGCCTTTTACTGGAAAGCACTGGGTAGGACTCTGGTCATTTACCCAGTTAATTGCAAAATGGTAGCGATTTTACCCTCCCTTATTTGCCTCCCACATGTGACAACGGATTAAAATATTACAGCCAAACTCATTAGGGTCTCATGAGTCCCCAATGTATTGATTATTCAGTTTATCCATGTCAAATTATCAACTGCTTAGAGCTTTGTTGTCTAATATAACCACTAGGCATAAATGGCTTTTGAGCACGCAAACTGTGGCTAGTGTAATTGTATTAAATTTATATAAAGAAACAGATACTCCATTCGGTTATTGTAAAACTTTTAAAATTATTTGGGACAACCTGGATATGTGAATCTACCTCTTTGACTGTAAACTTTATGAAATCTAATTAGAGATCAATTATTTATGATTAAAATCTGGCCCACAAATTGAGATGTACTCTAAGGGTAAAATACACACTAGGTTTTGAGGCCTTCATACGAAAAAAGAATGTGAAATATCCCATTAATTTTTTACATCGATGATATGTTAAAATGATCATTTGGGGATATACTGGATTAGGTAAAGTATATTATTAGATTATTTTCACCTGTTTTTTAGTTGTTAAATGTGGCTACTAGAGAATTTAAAAGTATATATGTGACTCACATTCTAGTTCTATTGGACAGAAACATGTCCAGACCAGTTCATTTCATCACTATGTCTATATCACTGGGAAGTGCTAGTAAACTCTTTCCAAAATATGCCCTATTCATAATGCTACCATCTGTTGAAATTAACAACAAAAAATTTTGAGCATTCTCTCTGAATGGTTCCTCTTTTGTGTGAGCATATCCAACTGTAGTATATTCACATAGATCGATACTATTTTTCTGCTATGATCAGCTCATCAACAGTGAAAAAAATTTTTTAAAGTCTCCAAACCTCTGCTGGGCGCAATGGAGGGGCGCCCTCTGCTGGATACTTTTTTTCCTGCAGTTTATCAGGGAAAGGGATCCTTTCTGAACTTGTAAACTTAAGTCCAAAATTGAAACCTATGAGGTTCATTACGTATTGAAATCACCCTAAGCTGAATGGTCAGTACCAAATTTTTTCTATTATGTGCCCCTTTTAAAAGACTTGAAGACTTGTCCTAACATTGTGCCTATACATATAAAAATTCAGTAAATGTTTTATATTATAGTTTTTAAGGAATATTACCAAATGCTTTAATTTTTAATACTTTATTATAATATAAAAATTGCAATGATGATGGCTAGACTACTTTTAAATGTAATCTTTGGCTACTGTCTTTTAATATTATAGATTAGTTCCTTTCAACAATAGAACCTACTTTTTTAAAAAGAAAGAGAGAGAGAAAGAAAAGAAAGAAAGAAAAAGAGAGAAAGAAAAGAGAATGATGTAGAATTCAATATGCCAAAAAAAGAGTACAACACAGCCCCTCTGGCTGGCTGACACAGGGCTGAGGGACCTTGGCTCGGCTCCGCCCTCACCATCCTTGGCCACGGTTGAGGCACCTCTAGAAATCCCAGTTTGAAAACAATCACCTTAGGTTCCAAAAAACGACTCTTATGTAGAAGACCCTACAACACAACGTATCCTGACAGCTGGCCCAAGGGATGTTATGTTAATACGCAGGAACATACTATTACTTAGTATATAGTTGTTGGTAATCAATTTAGGACAACTTGAAATTTGTGAGAAAACTTTAAAATCAAAGACTTTGAAATCTGACCACCAGTTTATTCAAGAAACATTTAGGAAGCTCCTTTTTATGCATGGCCCTCTGACTGATAAGGTGGGGGGTGACATGCGAGGGTGAGCATAAAACATCATCTCTCTGTGCATGCAGCTCTCCAAAGAGAGATGAGCTAGGTCCCTATAATGGTAGTACAATATTGAAAGGAACTATAGGTGCCCGGAGAGAAGGGTAGTGAAGTGCTATGTGGAGGGGAGATGATTTGCGGCAGGAGGGTCAAGGCAGAGTTCTTGGAGAACATTGGAGCTGGGTTGGAAAAGGAAGGGCAGGAGCAGGTAACAAGGGGGAAAGTGCAGGTGGTGTAACGCAGACCACAGGAGCTGAGTTTAGCTGCAGGCTGGGTAAAGATGAACAGTGAGAAGTAAGGTTGAAGCCAAATGATGCAGGGTCTGAACTGCCAGAATGTGTAATTTGATTCTAAAGACGGCTATAACATATTCATAAAATGCTGTAGTAAACATAGAAAAAAGTATCTCTGCATTTTTTGAATATAGTACATCAAATGACTTGAGTGTAGCGTCCTTTATCATTATATGAAATAATCTTTTTCAGGCGGAAGCTGACAGCATTGTGACTTTGCAGCCATTTAGAGATAAATGTGAACCTGTTTTTCTCTTTAGTGTTGTAAGTATATTTATCATCTCAAGTGTATTATCAGATTCCAATTTGCAGCTAAAGAGCAAGTAACATTGTACAACTACTGGAACTGTTTTCTGATGACAGTAACTGTAGACTTTTTTTTGCCTTAAATATGCTTGTCAATTAAAATATTTATAACTTGACCTGTAGGAGCTCATAACGGATTGAGAAGATTAGACTACCACACACTTAGTTGATCAGGGAAAAGAAAAATAAAATGGTATTTACCTTTCCTAGGGAAATATCAGAGACTTGTATGATGAATTATTACTTACAGGAGTGAAAAATTGGAAATGTCTTGGGTACCCAGTGGAAGAGAATTGGTTATAAATATTCATGTATACCAATACGAGGAAGTATTTGTATGATCACTATCTTGTATATCGCTTTTATCTCTGTATTTACAAATGCATAGAAAGAAGGTAGGCAGTGTATTCACCAAAAGTTAATAGTAGTTTTCTGTGTATGGGGAAAGGATGCATAATTTAAATTTTCTTCTTATACTTTTCAATATTTTCCAAATATTCCAAGATAAACACAACTTTAATAATCAGAAAAACCTTATAAGTGCTGTTTCCTAAAAGAAGACTATCTGGGTAAGTACTAACTTGTGTGATACAGAGCACACAGCTGAAGAATTGGGATAGTAAGGAAACACCTCCCAGAGAGGGTTTGGGCTGTTCTCTTGTTGTTGAAAAGGCATTTTTTGATATTATAAATAATTATTAAAAAAACACTTCTCAGATATAATTTTTGCTTTTGTTAAAACAATAATCTTACAGCTATTTCTGGGAGGTGAATGACTGGGTTAATTGAATTTAAAAAATTACACTGTAGATCTTGCTGTCAGTTGGCTAGGAACTGGCTAGGAAGGATTTGATGATTTATGTGAGGGGTCAGCCAGCTTATTTGTAACGGACCAGAGAGTAAGTGTCTCAGCTTTGCAGAAATACTATCTCTGTACTGGGACATAGTTTGCTGAGCCCTGGCCTAGGTGTCGTTTAGGTAACTGCACGAGGCAGAAGTGGACGCGGCGGGCTAATGGGACAACCGGAAGGCTTTAGTAGCAGCAGCAGTTGGGAGCCTGGGACTGAGGAGGAGAGGCTGGGCAGGTGGCCACCATGTAGCGTTTGTAGCTCTGGGGCGGCCATCACCTGCTGAGCGAGTCAGATCTGAGCAGCAGACCCCTGCCCACCCTGAAGACTCTGGCATGTGGCCCAAAATCCTCCTTTCAAACCCACGTGCTGCCATCACTCTGGGACTTCAACATCCTGGCCTCTCGATTCTTCACCTCCTAACTGTCAATGAAATTTCCACCGCACCTCCTCCAGTCACGCCTCAGACTTTGTTATCATCCGTTGCTCCCTGTTCAATGTTCTAATTTAAGAATCTCCATGGGAAATTTAGGCAATATTTTGTAATAACTGCAAATGGAAAGTAACCTTGAAACATTGTATAAAAATTAAAAATAAAAAAAAAAGAATCTCAATCTGTGACCACAAAACCACGTTTGCAGTGGGCAGCATTCTTAGCTGACAGCAAATTCATTCCAGCGTCTCAGCAGGAAGGGCTTTTTCAATGGATATTAGAAAGCTCTTGGCGGTTCCTTTTAGTGGGAAATAGTAAATAGAGTGTCAGGTTTCATTCAAACCTTTCTCAACTGGAGCCTTCTTATGGCCTTTGAATATGATTAAATCTTTCCAATGAAAAGAAATAATACCTCTTTTTGATACCACGTCCCTCTCCAGCTACCATTCGCCTCTATGCTTTACCTCACAGCTAAACTGCTCAGAAGAGTTTCTATATTTATTTCCACTCCATTTCTTCTCATCCCATTAATTCTTCAACCCATTCAATCTAACTTCTTTCTGATTATTCCACCAAATTGGCTGTTGCTAATGGATCCAGTGACCAGCCTGTTGCTAAATATAATGAATGCTTTCAGGTGCTCATCGTTTTGTACCTCTCAAATGCAGTAAATGTGGTGACCATGCCCTCCTTTTTGGAACACTTTCTTCTTTTGGCTTTTGTGACTTGGTTTTCCTTTTGCTTCCTAGATGCTACTCCCCCTCCCCTTTGCAGGTTCACCTTTGCAGGTTCACCTTTCTTCATGCAGCCATTACATATCAACTTTATCATGCTATATACTCTCCTTAGAAAACTTCTTCGACACACAGTTTCAATCATTGCCTCATATATCAATAACTCAAGTTCATGTCTTCAGCTGAATCCTATACTTTGAGCACCAGACTGGTGTATCCAACTGGGCCCTTGATCTCTCCTCTGGTGTCTCAAGGGCATCTCACAATGAACTGGTCCAACAGCAGACTCCTGGGCTTCCCCATCCCCATTGGAAACGTTATTTTCTAGAGTTGCCTCATTTGGTGAATAACATCTCAACTTACTCAGTTTCTCAAGTCAGAAACAGAAAAGTCATCGTGGTGACTTCTCCTTACCTCACACCCCATGCACACCAGACCTTGGTCCTGTTAATTTAACTACCCAAGTCTTTCTCACACTCGTCTGCTTCTTTCCCTTCTTTCCATCTCCAACAGCACCGCCGTAGACTGAGGAACCGTCTCTTCCATCTTTACCTCTAGAATAGCTTCCGATTTGTATACAAGCAGCTTCTCCTGCTGCACCTCTAACCCTTTCTCCATATGGTAGGTAAGATGATCTTCCACGGATCTTTAGCAGTTCTAATTGTGGTCCCTGCCTGTGTTTAAACATTCAAAAGGCTGCCCACCGCACTTAGGATAAAGGCAGCATCCTCCCATGACCCAGAAGGCTCTGCACGGTATGGCTCCCCCTAGCTGTTGGGCTTCGTCTCATACCAGGCATCCCCTCACTTTCTCCACTGGCCTTCTTATTTGCCATATTCCCTTCCAGCCGTAGGACGCTTGTGGCTCTATTCCTTTTGCCTAGAATGCCCTTTCTTCTCCTTTTTATTTCTTAACCTATCCTTCACATTTTAAATTCCTGATATTGACGAAGTACCTTTGCTAATGTTCTTGATCAGAACAAATTCTTATAGATGCTCCCAGCTCTCTGTACCTCTCTTGGTGGTACCTGTCATGGTTGTTATCTCAAATGTGTTTGCGGGGTTGGTTTTTTTTTTTTGGTAATTTAATTACATTAGGTACCAGGACTATTATTCCGTACCATCATGCCTGATACAATGCTAGTAAACTGGTGTTTAGTAAATATGTGTTGAAAGACAGACAAAGGGAAGTAGTATCAAAAATAATTAGGGGGAGTAGTGTTGGGAGGCCTGTACAGAACCATTAAAATTTAATGCAGCGATAGCCTGTCTTTGGTTGTAGGAGGGCAGATAAATTAGAGGTAGAACTCAAAGAGCTGGATTTACCAAATGGAAATACTTTTATATCACGAATACTTATTTTAAAATGACTAATTACAGTAGCTAAAAAGGGATTGGTGGGTCAGGGTGGGGTGAGTTAGTCCAGCTGAAGTGTTAATTCTTGACCCATTCTGAAAATGAGTTTCCTTCCCGCTTTTGCTTCCCCTTACAGAATGGCAAAATTGTGGCAAAAATCAAGGGTGCAAATGCACCACTTGTGAGTCAAAAAATTATTACCTTGATCAATGAGGAGAAGAAAATTGCAGCAGGTGAAATGGTTCGACCTCAGGTAATACTTTGGATTCCTGATAATTTTATTTTTAAAAATTAGTTTTAAAAAAAGATGCATTATGTCTTTTTTTGGTTTGTTTTCCTAAAGCATTTCCCCTAGTTTTATAGCTATCTAGGTGTCTAAATGGTGCAACCTTTCTTGGGAAGTATTTTGGCAATATGAATCAAGGGCCTTAAAAAACACATGTATCCTTTGACCGAGCAATTACACTCCGATAATTTTCCTTAAGAAAATAATGAAACAAATATAGAAAACGATGTTTATTTCAGTGTTGTCTATGTTATTAAAAATTTGGAATTAACCTAAATGCCTAGCAACAGTGAATAGATGACATAAATGCCTGTAATTTATGTCATAAATTATACAAATTCATACAGTGGAATATTATTTAGTATCTTCTAGCTCTGTTTATTGATATGGAAAGAGGGCCAAGATAGACTGACAAATGAAAAATAGAGTATTATTTAATAGGATGCTTAGAATAAGATCCTATGGGTGTGAAATGTATTACCTGTGTAATAATAAAATATTTTAAAATTCAGAAATGAACCATAAAGCATGTAGAGATATGAACATAATAGCATAAGAAAGTAAGCCATATAGGAAAGTGATCAGAAATATAGGCAGATAAATAGGAGTGGTTGGTGTTATTTAAACACACACACATGCACACAAAACAACAAACAACAAAAACAAGAAACAAAAAATAGAGACTAGCTGAGAAATACTGAAGAATAGAAATAATGAGAAGGTATAGGCTCGAACTTGTATTAAGTATTTACTATAAAAAGCGTCAGTTTAAATCAGGAAAGGATAAAAAACTCACAAAACAAACTTAGTAATATTGGGTTAACTATTTGTATAAGAGATTTGTATTATTTCCTCATATACATAAACAAATTTCAGATGAATTAAAGAGCTGAATGTGTTGAAACAAAGCATGAAATATTAGAAGAAAATATTGGAAAACATTTATCTTGTCATAGGTTGAGAAAGGCCTCGTAAGTATAGTATAAGGCAGAGCTATCAAAAAAGAAAAAATTGATAGATTTGATTATTTAAAAGTTTGAATAAAATCTAAAAGGAAAGCAGCAAACTTGGAGAGAAGCTTGCACTGTGTATCAACGTGCTAATATCCATAGTGTGTACAAAGTACTTTAAAAGTATTAAGGAAAAAAAAATGAACATTTTGACGGAAAACTGACAAATGACAAATATGGGGAATTTACATTTAAAATAGTGATTTTTCTCACCCAAGGACATTTTTCTGTACATTTTCAGGTTTTCTTGTTTTTCAGGGAATCTTCGCCCTTCCTTTCTCTCCGTCGCCCTTCCTCCCTCCCTCTTCCCACTCCCCCTACTTCTTTTTGAAAATTATAGTAACTAGAAATTATTGTGGACTTACTGTTTGCTAAGATTTTCAGAAAGATATCCTCATTTAATCTTTTACATCCCACTTTTATCGATATCATTGACAACTAACATTTTATTAGTTTAAGGTATACAACATAATGATTTGGTATATGTGTATACTGGGAAATGATTACTACACTTAGTTAACATTTCATGTCACATAGTTAATTTTTTCTGAAAAATTTTTTCATGATAAATTTTAAGATCTACTCTTTTAGCAACTTCCAAAATATACAATACACGTTATTACCTATAGTCACCATGCTGTATATTACACCCACAGAACTTATTTATCTTATAACTGGAAGTTGTATCTTTTGACCTCCTTCACCCAATTCCCCTACTCATCACCCTCCGTCTCTGGCAGCTACCATTCTGTTCTCTGTGCCTATGAGTTATTTTTTCCAGATTCCACATATAAGAGAGATTATGCAGTATTTATCTTTCTCCGACTTATTTCACGTAACATTAATGCCCTCAAGCTCCATCCATGTTGTCACAAGTGGCAAGATTTCCTCCTTTTTTATGGAGGAATAGTATTTCATCATGTATATATATATATCGTATATTTATCCATTCATCCATGAATGGACACTTAGATTGCTTCCATATCTTGGCTACTGTAAATAATGGTGCAATGATCATGGGAGGGCAGATAACTTTTTGAGAGAGCGATTTCATAGCTGGTCATAATAGTCTCTTAAGATCCTTTGTGTTTCTGTGGTATCAGTTATAATGTCTCCTCTTTCATTTCCAATTTTATTTATTGGAGTCTTCTCAGTTATAATGTCTCCTCTTTCATTTCCAATTTTATTTATTGGAGTCTTCTCAGTTATAATGTCTCCTCTTTCATTTCCAATTTTATTTATTGGAGTCTTCTCAGTTATAATGTCTCCTCTTTCATTTCCAATTTTATTTATTGGAGTCTTCTCTCTCTTTTTTTTTCCTCACAGTCTAGCTAAAGTTCTGTTTTGTTTATTTTTTCAAACACCAGCTCTTAGTTTCATTGATTTTTTTTCTATTGTCTTTTTAGTCTCTCTTTTATTTATTTCTGCTCTGATCTTTATTTCCTTCATCTGCTGACTTTGGCTTCATTTTTTTTGGTTTGTTTTTTCTAGTGTCTTAAAGTGTAAAGTGAGGTTGTTTATTTGCGATCCTTCTCTTTTCTTAATATAGGCTATGAACTTCACTCTTAGAACACCCTTGTTGCATCCCGTAAGTTTAGGTATGCTGTAATTCCATTTTCACCCATCTCTAGATTTTTTTTTATGTCTCTTTTGATTTCTAATTTGACCCACTGGTTGCTCAGTAGCATGTTATTTAATCTCCACATTGTGAATTTTCCAGTTGTCTTCTTTTAATTGATTTCTAGTTCCAGACCATTGTGGTTAGAAAAGATGCTTGATATGATTTCAGTCTACTTAAATGTTTTGTGGCCTAACATATGATCTGTCCTGGAGAACGTTCCATGTGTGCTTGAGAAGAATGTGTATTCTGCTGCTTTTGGATAGAATGTTTGGGATATATCTGTTTAATCCATCTAGTCTAACATGTCCAATGTTTCTTTACTGATTTTCTGTCTGGATGGTTTATCCATTGCTGGTTCTACTGAACCCAGGGACACCAGCCCTGCTGGGGGCCAGAGCCGGGCTATCAAGTGCTGTGTCCTCGGAGTAACAGCCACAAAAGCCAGGGTACCAGATGTGCACACAGGCTATCTTCACAAAGACACTAGTGACCTGGAGCGGGGCAGAGGGAGAGCATGAAGATGGCCCCTGCTGGCTTCCCTGGTCTCTGGAAAGGATTGCTGTCAGCCCTAGACCTGTGTTAAATTAGAAGCCTGACCCTCAGGCTATAGCTTATCAGATTTGCAAATAGGCCCCTGCATTGAGCCCTGGGGGGATAGCCACAGGGAGTCCAGCACAAGCCAAGCCTGTTAAGAGCTCAGTTTACTATAGTCTGGATGCAAGCCCCAGGGCTTTTACAGCCAGGCATTTGGGGGCCCCATCTCTCAGTTGGAAGTCTTAAAACTGAGGTCACTAGATGTTGGGTTCAAGCCCTTCAGTCCTCAGGGAGATGCTGGGAGTTGTGAGTTCCCTCTCAATTGTATGTTGCTGTGCCGGGGAGAGTTTATGGCGAGACTGTGACTCAGCCTCTCCTACCCGATTCGGTATGTGTTCTTTTCTCATTTGTCTGATATGTAGGAGTCGCTCAGTTGGGAACTGTTCCACAAGCAGCTGTAGGTTTGGTATGTCTGAGGGAGGAAGTGAGTTCAGGAGCCTTCTATGTTGTCATCTCGAATATGAACCTGGAGAAACCTTATGAAGTATTTATGAACGATAAGACAGGCTTAAAAACATTATGTCCTTTCCTTAGAAACAGGCAACGAGTAGGAGGTAAAAGCAGAATTTGAAGTCAGGCAGAACGACTTTTAAACACATTCTTCTAATTGCTACACTGTACCCAGCTTTCTCTACGTGTGCGCTGTACTGTGGCTTTATTGTTGCTCTTGCAGAATGACATCCTGTTTTAATGAATAATACTGGGTATGTAAGAAATTTATTAATATCTTATGTTTATTTTATATTACTCCATTTTGTTGGACACTTCTATTATTTAGTTTTCTTATCAATTGCCTTGTCTAGCGCAGTAATAGTAATAAAATACAAGCCACGATGTGAGCCACATACGTAATTTATAATATCCTACTAGTCAATTGAAAACAATAAAAAAAGAAACAGGTGAAATTAATTTTTAAAACATCTTTTCTTACATCCAGTATATTAAAGAAATTGCCATTCAAAGATGTACTCAATATAACTTATAAGCTTTTGCACAGCAAAGGAAACCATAAACAAAACGAAAAGATAACCTATGGACTGGGAGAAAATATTTGCAAATGATGTGACCAGCAAGGGCTTAATTTCCAAAATATACAAACAGCTCCTACAGTTTAATAACAAAAAACAAACAACCCAGTCAAAAAATGGGCAGAAGACCTAAATAGACATTTCTCCAAATAAGACACATAGAGGGCTAACAGGCACCTGAAAAGATGCTCAGCTTTTGGATTACTAGAGAAATGCAAATCAAAACTACGATAAGATACCACCTCACGCTGGACAGAATGGTGATCATTAAAAAAATCTACAAATAATAAATGCTGGAGAGGGTGTGGAGAAAAGGGAACCCTCCTACACTGTTGGTAGGAATGTAAATTGGTGCAGCCACTGGGGAAAACAGTATGGAGGTTCCTTAAAAAGAGCTACCATATGATCCAGCACTCCCACTCCTGGGCATATACCCAGACACAACTATAATTCAAAAAGATACGTGCACCCCTATGTTCACTGCAGCACTATTTACAATAGCCAAGACATGAAAACAACCTAAATGTCCATTGACAGATGAATGAATAAAGAAGATGTGGTACATATATACAGTGGAATACTACTCAGCCATTCAAAAGAATGAATTAATGCCATTTGCAGCAACTAGAGATTTTCATACTAAGTGAAGTAAGTCAGAAAGAGAAAGACTAATAAGCATATGGTATCACTTATATGTATAACCTAAAGTATGACACAAATAAACATATCTACGAAACAAAAACAGACTCACAGACACAGAGAACAGACTTGTGGTTGCCAAGGGGTTGGGGGGAGGGATGGATTGGGAGCTTGGGATTAGCAGATACAAACTATTATATATAGAATGGATACACAACAAGGTCCCACTGAATAGCACAGAGATCTATACTCAATATCCTATGATAAACCATAATGGAAAAGAATATGAAAAAATAATGTTTTATATATATATATATATGTATAACTGAGTCACTTTGATGTACAGCAGAAATTAAACACAACATTGTATATCAACTATACGTCAACAAAATGTTTAAAAATATATGTACTCAATGTAAAAAATAAGGTATTCCAGATTTATTTTTTCAAACTAAATCTTTGTAATGTGCTGTGTATTTTTCATTTATAGCGCATCTTAATTTGGACTAACCTCATTTCAGGTGCTCAAATACAGCATTATGTGGTTAGTAGCTGCCCTGTTTGTCAGGGCAGGTCCAATAAATACAAGGCAGGTCACTTTGAAGTTACAGCTGGCATAATTATCGTATTCCTGACTATAATAGGAGTGAATGCTTTCAGTGTAGTTATTTCCAAACATTTTTGGGTCTATATTCCATTGAGAATCTGAAATTCTGCAAATCTCTTGCCCCTGAAATGTATATATGTAAATATATAAACCTTTCAGGTCGTTTACAGAATCACAGAAGCACTTTCAGGACTTCTCCAGAAATTAAGAATCCCCCATCCTTCCTAGTGTTTTACTCTATAGTAGGAAATTGGCTATTGTTTTGAGAAAGGCTTTTTTTTTTTTTTCATAAGTTAAGGAAGTATCTTTCTGTTCCTCCCAACCACTGCGCCACCAGGGAAGCCCTCTGTTCCTAATTTACTAAAAGCAATGGTCAGGAATGGATCTTGAAGCGTACAAATGCCCGTTCAATCTTTACCATAATTATGTTTATTGCTTTCTTACTTGTTAATCTCTGCTTCTTTCTTATTTTATTCCTTGTGCTCTTAAGTTTTAAATATTTTGTTTTTAAGCATTTTCCATACAGCACATATATGCGTTATTTCTCATTGTCTCCCCACTCTGTTTATTCCTAATTTTATTTTAGTGGGAAGGTTGGGGAAAAGTAGTGTTAGATAAATGCAGGCACATTTCCACTTTACTTTCTATCCCTTGGATTATAAATATTGATTAAAAACAAAATTTCTAAAAACTCTTTCACTATCGTATTAAAATGTAACTGTTTTATTTCCATTCCTTTTCCACAGTATCATGAAATTGTGTTTGTAGACTCAGATTCAGAGGATGCTGGGGAAGCAAGCTATGGAAGTGTTGGTAAGTAAATCTACTTTAAAGTAATAGTGAGGGAAATTGTGTACATGGATACTCATTACAGCATCACTTGCAGCACAAAGCTGGTAGTGACACCAGTGTTAATTGATAAAGGACTGGTAGCATCAATGATGATTTGTGCGATACTGGATTCAGCTTAAAAAGCAATCTCGGGCTTCCCTGGTGGCACAGTGGTTGAGAGTCCGCCTGCCGATGCAGGGAACGCGGGTTCGTGCCCCGGTCCGGGAAGATCCCACATGCCGCAGAGCGGCTGGGCCCGTGAGCCATGGCCGCTGAGCCTGCGCGTCCGGAGCCTGTGCTCCGCAACGGGAGAGGTCACACAGTGAGAGGCCCGCGTACCGCAAAAAAAAAAAAAAAAAAAAAAAGAAGCAATCTCTTTTGCTCCCCTTGCCTTGCCTTTGGTCTCTGTGCCTTGCCTTCAGAGGTTACCCTCGATCAGGGGCTCCTGTGCCCTGTGAGTAATCTGGACAGCAGTTTCCTCTTATTTCATCCTTCATCATCTTCCAGAAACTTGTAAAAATAATTTCTTCCTTGATGACCCACACTCCTGGTTTACTTTAAGATGAACAACTTCCTGCCTTCATTGGATTGTCGGAGTGGGCGTGTTAGTGTGTGTTCATACCCTGGAGGGAACAGAGGCAAACCGCTTGCTCAGTGAGCTATTCTGCACTAAAAGCTCATCATCAGAATGTGTAGATAAATGTGGATAAATTCATAGATGGTAAAGCCATCGGTTTGTAATGTTTGCTTGCACTGAAACTGTTGTCACTAGTGATACTGAGCTGGATGGATCATGGGTGCGATTCTAATGCACGTGAATTGTATTAAAATAACTAGTGCCGGGAATTCCCTGGCGGGCCAGTGGTTAGTAGGACTCTGTGCTCTCACTGCTGAGGGCCCGGGCTCAATCCCTGGTTGGGGAACTAAGATCCCACAAGCTGTGTGATGCGGCAATAGAATAGAAAAAGTAGAGTAGAGTAGAGTAGAATAGAGTAGAATAGAATAGAATAGAATAGAATAGAATAGAATAGAATAGAATAAAATAGAATAAAATAGAATAAAATAAAATAAAATAAAATAGTGCCCACCTACTCTTTCTTTTCCGGCCTACTGACTACAAACTCTTGTGAATGTTTCTCCTGCATGCAAATATAGGAACTGTACTTTGATTCTAAGTAGAAACTCTTTGGTAGTTGCAATGCCATAATAACAAAGCTGTTGAGGGACAAAAATTCACTGGACATTAGTAGTTTACATTTCTAATTGCCAAATCCTTCATTCTCTAGAGTCTGTGCCAAGAAAATGAAATTCTTCTATTTTTTTTCCTAGACCAACTATACAGCATTGCCATTATCAAACCCAATGCTGTGACTGCTAGAAAAGTTGAAGAAATTAAAGAAAAAGTAAGTGATATTTCCCAAGAATAGTTTAAATTAATTGTAAAATTAATTTTTAAATTAACTGTAAAAAAACAATCCCTTAATTTTCAATTTGGAGACAAGCTTGTTATTTAGAGAAAAACAGAATATAATGAACTTCTGGTTCATTTGAATGAATGTTTTGTCTTCTTTGAATATCTTGTCTTACAAAGGCTAGACCTATTCAACATCCTTATTTAAATAACTCTGCTCTACCAGCATCCAATATAAATGATAAAAATTACAGTTCTTGCATTGGATTGTAACAGATTTCTTTGTGTTTAGTTGTTAGCAGTGCAGACTTGTATAAGCTCACATCAGCTTGCTTTATTCCCTGTGTGTTGTCACAAACATATGGTCCTTTTTAGATACATGATAACATGAGGAAGCATTTAAGGTTTTGCTTTTAGAGCCCAAAAAAAAATTTTTAGAGCAAAATTGCATTCTAAACCAAAGGTCAGCAGACTTTTCCTATAAAGAGCCAGACAGTAACTATTTTCAGGTTTGTGGGTCATGTGATCTCTGTCACAGCAGCTTAACTCTGCCATCATATCGAGAGAGCAGCATTAGACAGCAGATAAACAAATGGGCATGGCTGTGTTCCAGTAAACTTTGTTTCCAAAAACGGTGGCAGGCCAGGTTTTGACTGTGGGCTGTGGTTTGCTGACCCCTGAACAAAGATGTTGTGTTGAAACAACAAAATTGTATTGAAATTTGTAAGAATGTTGCATGTGCTACAGAGGAGGTCCCATGGGGAACCATGTCAGGATGGGCTGGGTATCTCTTGATGAACTTCCCATCATGCATTCTTTCTTCAGCCAAAGCAGCAACAATTAAACTACTATAAAGCAGATGGTCCATTTTATACATTGCTATACTTGGGTGACATACACACTGAATTTGTCATTAAATTTAAAAATTTTAAGACAAAGCATGGCTGCATCTTAAATTCTATCCTTCCCTGTAATTTGGATATTTTTGTTGCCATCAGAATAAGATATACTAGATGACGAGTTACAGACTTAACCAAGGAAAGCCTTAAAAGAAGAAACTGAAAACAATTTTGAAAATAGATGGTTAAGAAGTACCTGTAAATGTCTGTCTTTTGAATGATTCAGAAAACTATGATGTCTTTCTTGGAATTCAATTAGATTTTTTTTTCTTTTTTCATCTTGAGACAATTCACTTAAATAATAGAAATATTGTGGAATCTCTGGTTCAAGCCGTGAAAACCTAAATACTAGGGGGCATGAAAAGGACCTTCTTTGTTTACTTATTTTGGGGCCTCTTCCAACCTCGTGTCCCATGGATTGTGCTGAGGCACAACCATGAAATGCATTCAAATCTGGGGGGTTTATTAAGCCTAGGAAACAAATGTCCTTGACTTGTTTTACCTGTGTGGTCCCACGACACACGTGGACCTGACCATGCTCTCTAATTGAAGATTATCGATGCAGAATTTGTCATAGAAGCAGAGGATAAGAAAATGCTCACTGAAGAACAAGTGAGGTACTTCTACAGCCGAATAGCAGACCAGGTAAGAAAGTTAAAAAAGCCATTGTGTTGTCAAATACAGTGGATTCCCATAAGTTTAAGATCCTCATTATAGAAAAACGAATGAGTCTGACCAAGCAAGTAAGCTCTAGGTGTCCCTGTTGGTGTCCATATCCTGGTTAATCCAAAGATGGGGACTATGGAGAAATCTCCAGTAGAAATAGAGGCAGCCAGGCAAAAGTGGATGCACTGATTGTGTTTTGTTGGAGCGAAGATCTCTTTATGCTATGTCCTCTAAGACTCCCTGCATCAGCCCTCAGGAAATGAATATCCAGGCCTTTCCTGTAGGTCCTTATCCCAGGCTGAAGGCTGCCTGTGGTAAACTTCACAGGAAAGCTTTAATCCTTTCTCTACCTAAAGGTACATCCTTTCTGTCAAGCTATTTTTTAGATTCTCTTTTGCCTGGGGGCAGTGCTTTGTGTTAGAAAGTGCAATGGCTTGGGGGCGTCAGGAGACGTAGCTTCTAGAAATGCACTGTTCAACATGGTAGCCATTAGATACATGTGGCCATCTGAACTTAAATTCATTAAAATTAAATAAAGTTAAAAATTTGGAGTCTCAGTGGCGGTAGCCACATTTCAGTGCTCAGCAGCTGTGGTTACATATGCTGGAGAGCACAGAACATGCTGGTCGTCACAGAAAGTTCTACCGAACAGCACTTTATAAACTAGCCGCACCACTCAGACAATCTCTCTTGGCCCCGGGAAAGGGTTGGACCAGCTACATGAGCATCACCTGGGAACTTTTGAGAAAATCCAATTCCTGGGCACCCTACACCTACTGAATCATAGAGTCTGGGGCTGGACACCAGAAATTTGTGTTTTAGCAAGCCCTCCAGATGATCTGGAAGCATCCGGCAGTTTGAGAGTAGTTATCAGACTATCTTTAAGATCAGTCCCTGCCAGCTGTGAACTTCTGTCCTTCACAGATGTGTTTGTTAACAGGAGGACTGTGTGTAAATTTCTCTTGCCCAGTGATCATGAAGGGGAAGATGTCCTTGACTTGGGTAGGGGCCACCATGGTACTCTATCCATTTTGGGAGCCTAATAATATTATTTTATTTTATTTTATTTTGTAGCCTGGCTTTGAAGATTTTGTTTCTTTTATGACAAGTGGCCTAAGCTATATTCTAGTTGTATCGCAAGGAAAGGAAAAACGGCCTTCCTGGGATGAAAGTGAATCTAATTCTGAGGCGGAATCTAAAGAACCACGGGATGACCACGAGAAGACGGCCAGGTCCTCGGGGATGAAGCAGAAGAGGGAAAGGTAGTTCCAGACCAGGAAACGAATTGTTTACAATGTGTTAGTAGGTAATGGAGTGTAATGTCCAAATATCACAAATCTAAAGACAAACATCTTTAGGGACTTCCCTGGTGGGCCATCTGGTTAAGACTCCGTGCTTCCACTGCAGGGGTCACAGGTTTGATCCCTGGTCAGGGAACTAGGATTCCTGCATGCTGTACTGCATGGCCAAAAAGAAAAAAAAAAAAAAAAAAAAGGACAAACATCTTTATGTCGAAGCTACAACTATTCCTTCCAGTCTAAAATTTTATATATTCAACAAAGCTGGAGTTGCCCTCAGAGTTTATGTCAAGAGGATTACAAAGGGAAGAATTTCCCATTTGTCTCTCTAATGCTGGGCGCACCAGTCTGGCCTCCTGGGGTAGAACGGGACCAGGCCTAGTCCCTCCCAAGCCAGCCCCCTCTCCCGTCTCTCCACATGCCAGTTCTGCCTCTCCGTGTCCTACAGAGACACCAAAGTACTCTGCCCTTTTACTCAAGGCAGTGAGTGAGTGGTGAGAAACTGCTAACAACTAAACAGTTGTATATTTTTGTTAACGGTTTGTAAATATACGAAAGTGAACGTAAGTCATTTACAGACTGTTGGTTTTATGTGCTTGCCATTTGTGCCTTCTATTCCTCTGAAGATGCAGAAACTCCAGTGCTCACCCCATGAATTAACAGAGCCATGTCTGAAAGGGGGGTGAGCAGGACCAAGTTCAGAGTAGCTGAGTCCTGAGGCTTCGTGATGTGTGTCTCCCCCTTCTGGGTAGCCCACCTCCATTGCATGTTTAGGCTGAGCATCTCTGGAACTTTCCTTGCTGTCTTATTAATAAGTTATAGTGGCTTTTCTTGAGTAGGTCCATCTGCTGGTCCCTAGCGATGTCATAATTTTTAGGTAGCAGGGAGACCCTAATATCATTAATTTCCAGTTTGAAGTGGGATAGAACAACTCACAGGGTAAATCAACTGCTGACAAAGGGCTTTGTAAACAGTAGTAGTTACCCTGTGAGTTTTAAGGGAAAATGATACTTAGTGGTTAGAGAGCAGGTTTGGGTGGGAAGTGTTGGGCTCAAAAAGATACCAGATTTCATACCAGAATTTTGGAGCCATTTCTTTAAAAAATTATTCTGTGAAACACTATTAACACAGCTGGCATAAGAGGAGTCAGTGTTCCACTGGTGCTGTTATTCAGATAGGTGTCTACTGCATCCAACTTTTGGAAGCAGTTGTCTCCAGTTTTTCAATATGCATGTAATAAGATGAACAATTTAAGCACTTGGCGGGATTGGGGTGGAATGAGATGTGTTGATGTTATTTTGCAAAGTCTGCAGTATTTTCCTTTTAATGGACATCCTCTTTTCCTTTGGCCTGTGTTTATCCCGAGCATTGACCCAAGCAGGCAGCACGAAGTGGTAGGGAGCATGTTTTCCTGGGAATCAGTTTTCACAGCTCTTTTTCTGCAGACATGGCCTAACAGGTGCTGTAAACTTCCACCTGCCATTTTTTAAAGTAGAACCAGAACCTAAAGGATCAAGGACATAAACTCTCATGTAGAATAAAGAGTAGATATAAAGATGGAAGGAATATAGTCAGGTATATGGCTGTTATACTAAACACGAGAAGGTTAGCTATCCTGTCAAATATAGAGATTACCAGATTAAGGTCAAAAACAAACGAAATTAAAAACCATATAATAATAATTGATGCAGACAAAAATCATCAGTGGGTGCTAAATCCACTGTATGAATAATATATGCATTTTCAAATAGTGTCCTTTCAGATTTCTTATTATTTACAAAGTGGAAATTGTAGCTTTTCAATGGAGAAAACTGGGGGATACCACTCTGACCATGTTAATATCACCAATAATGGGAAAAACTGACAGTGTGTACCTCCTATTGTGATGTATACTGGTGTGGTATTCCCAAAGTATCATACCCAGAATGTAATAGGAAACTATGGGGCCATTCCATAGTTTGAAACCATCCAAAATGAGGAGTCTATCGTACAAAGCAACTGGCCTGGAGTCTTCAAAATATCAGTATCATAAAAGACAAGACAAAAGAGGGAGGAGATATGATGTATGTATACGTATAGCTGATTCACTTTGTTATCAAGCAGAAACTAACACACCATTGTAAAGCAATTACACTCCAATAAAGATGTTAAAAACAAAAAGAAATTAAAAAGAAAAGACAAGAAAGACTGAGCCATTGTTAGAGGTTGAAGAAGCCTAGGCACTTCAGGCAACTGCATGCAATGTATGATCCAGGATTAGGAAAAATTACTATCGATAGGAGAGTATTATAAAATGGCTGAAATTTGAATATGGACTGTTCATGAGATAATAGTCTTATATCAGTGTAAGCTTTCCTGAGGTATTTAGGAGGGTGAATGGTGAAAATATCTGCAGTCTATTCTTAAATGCTTAAGCCAAAACACACACACAGACACACACACTCTCATTGGGGGATGAGAGAGAAAGAGAAAGAACAAATGTGACAAAATGCTGACACTTGTTGAATCTAAAGTTCATTATCCTGATCTTGCAATTTTTCTGCCAATTTATATTTTTTCAAAATAAAAAGTTTTAAAAACTGTACTCATCTACATTCTACTTAGAAGAGACAAAGAAAAATTAAAAAAATAAAGGAATGGTAAAAAAATTAGCCAGGAAAAATAAAGTATTAGAATTGAACATTAAAAGTGTTAAACTTGATAAAGAAGGACATGATGTGTAAGAAAACATTTATGAAGAAGAGTAGTCAAAAAATGTATGTCCCAAACAACATAGATTACATAAAGATACAAGTACCAGAAAAACAAAGAGAACTGGATAAAAATAACTTTATGGTCAGAGATCTCAATACACAGCAGACAAAAAAGCAAGGGTATATAGGGATGGCAAATACATATTCCATAATTGTGTATAATAAATGATCTATAATATATGAAATATGAATATATAACCTCAAATCCCACAAATAAATTTGCTTTGTTTACAAAGAAAACCTTAACAAATTTTTAAAAATTAAGATCTCACCGCATGCATTTGCTGATTATAATCCAATAAAGTTGGAAATAAATAATAAAATGATCCAAATGTCTTATCTATTTGAAAACATGAAATGTATTCCTAAATAAGCCTTGATTCACAGACAAAATTAAAAGGAAAAATAGAAACTATCTGGAAAGCTTTACATAGAGGAAAGAAAAAATTTTTTTAACATATTTTATTTTGGTCTCCTTAAAATCCTCTCATGAAATCAAACATACATGATTTCATGTAACTGATTTTTGGATTGGTTCAATAAAGGTGGAACTAAATACATATTCTTTGATGTGATAGAGAGATATAACTTACCTTTATGTGAAATTCAATATTTATTTGTTTTACTAAACTCTAATTTATTTGTGAACATATTATCAATTTTAATTTTCTGGCATGATTATTAAACTTCAGTTTATAATTATATTTTGGACTTCAACAGTTTCCAAGAATACCTAGAAAGACAACAAATATCTCAGTTTTGTGATGTTGAAGAGAATATAAGTAATACTAAGTTTATTGATGTCTTCATCCCTGATTTTAAAAAAATTAAAGGCATAAAATTAGAAAAGATACTGGCATTACTTCGACCAGCCCTCTTTAACAAAAGGAAAGGTAAGGAATAAAGTATAAATTGTTTAACTACTTTGTCCATGGGATTTGAATAAGCTCTAGTATAATTATATTAAAAGATACGAGGGCTTCCCTGGTGGCGCGGTGGTTGAGAGTCCGCCTGCCGATGCAGGGGACACGGGTTCGTGCCCTGGTCCGGGAAGATCCCCACATGCCGCAGAGCGGCTGGGCACGTGAGCCATGGCCGCTGAGCCTGCGCGTCCGGAGCCTGTGCTCCGCAACGGGAGAGGCCACAGCAGCGAGAGGCCCGCGTACCGCAAAGAAAAAAAAAAAAGATATGTACTTAATTATTTTGTTTTCTGAGCCCTAGCACATCTGAGAATGTCATTATATTAACTTTATGTGTGAAATAAAACTTATCTGACTATACAATTTTTTTTTTTTTATAAATCCCCCATCCCCAAACCTATAGATTTTGGTCCACTGAAAAATTGGAAATGGCATCATAAATTTGATATGTTAAGAATATTATTCACCTTAAATTAAAATCTAATAAGCTATTTTTATAAACTTAAATTTCACATGAGAATGAAATGCATTCTATGTCCTCATGATAATACAGTCTGTATTGTGTGTATAACCAATAATCTAGCACTTTAAAACTTATGACGACTTTTTATTTAGAGGATGTTTTGAATATTATTCAAGATGAAGGCTTTAAAATACTGATGCAGAGACAAATAGTGTTATCAGAAAAAGAAGCAAAAACACTGTGCATGGAACAGGAAAATAAAGATTATTTTGGAAATCTTATAGAAAATATGACCAGGTAAACAGATTGCAGGTTGAGAAAGCACAGTCTGATTTACGTTTGAAGCATTTAAACCTCTTAACCCTGCTTTCTGTACAAGTTGCCAAATCCCTCAATGCTGTAAAGATGTGCTGAGTCTACTTCTTTGCCAATCTCCCTCCCATTTTGATTCCCTGCTCAACTGTGTGTCTTCTCTGGTCCTCCTGGAATGTTATTAGAGTAAAGCAAGGTTCTGGGTGAAGCCCCTGGAGTCCAGTTGAGTTGAATGCTGGAAGCCAGAGTGTGCAGCATCCTGAAGTCCAAGTAAGAGAGCTGTGACTGACTCTCAAGGACTTTGGTAATCCTAAAGATCACTAGTCCTAGGAGACGAATGGGATGCTAGAAATCTGTCAGGTTTCTAGAAGAGTAAATGAAACAGCAGCTGGGGCAGAAAGCCAGCAAGGGTATATAAATCAGCAGGAGCATGGGGACGATATAGGGACCACCCTATCAGAACCAAGTCCCTTCTCTTCCCTTCCTTTCTCCGCTTCCATTCTTTTATGAAGATGCTCTCGAGAGTACACCAACAGAAATTAATTTCATACTCTTGATAAAAAGGGTTATTTTACTTTTTTCATCTAACAAACACACTTGTATTATCTACCTATAAATAGCTACAAGCTATCCTTTCATTAACTTTGTTTCTTCTTTTCTAACAGCGGTCCATCTCTAGTCCTTGTTTTAGTAAGAGAAAATGGTTTAGGACACTGGAAACAGTTAATTGGACCAAGCTCTGTGGAAGAAGCCAAAGAATACCTTCCAGACAGGTATGATTCACGTCATGGATCTCAAACTTTTTTCATGGGAGCCATGGTGATTTTTTTGGGGATATGGGGGTATAGGAACCAGAGCTCTAGTCCAAGGTTCTCTTCTGAGGCTTTGCAAGAGAAGGTTGTGGGCTGCTTGGTTTGAGACTGGTAGGTGGTAGCTACCCAGCCAAAAGGCCATATCTTGGCAGACACATCTGCCCCATGCACTAGTTAGGAGAAGTTCTTTTGAGAAGCGTGTGATAGTTGCTTCAGATCCTTTAATTGATCACAACCATTTCAAGACAAAAAGGGAACCTTCTTGCACTTGTTGGTGGGAATGTAAATTGACACAACCACTATGGAGAACAGTATGGAGGTTCCTTAAAAAACTACAAATAGAACTACCATATGACCCAGCAATCCCACTACTGGGCATATACCCAGAGAAAACCATAATTCAAAAAGACACATGCACCCCAATGTTCATTGCAGCACTATTTACAATAGCCAGGACATGGAAGCAACCTAAGTGTCCATCGACAGATGAATGGATAAAGAAGATGTGGCACATATATACAATGGAATATTACTCAGCCATAAAAAGAAACGAAATTGAGCTATTTGTAGTGAGGTGGATGCACCTAGAGTCTGTCATACAGAGTGAAGTAAGTCAGAAAGAGAAAAACAAATACCGTATGCTAACACATATATATGGAATCTAAGGGAAAAAAATGGTTCTGAAGAACCTAGGGGCAGGACAGGAATAAAAGACGCAGACGTAGAGAATGGACTTGAGGACACGGGGTGGGGGAAGGGTAAGCTGGGATGAAGTGAGAGAGTGGCACTGACATATATACACTACTGAATGTAAAATAGATAGCTAGTGGGAAGCAGCCGCATAGCACAGGGAGATCAGCTCGGAGCTTTGTGACCACCTAGAGGGGTGGGATAGGGAGGGTGGGAGGGAGGGGATATGGGGATATATGTATACGTATAGCTGATTCACTTTGTTATACAGCAGAAACTAACCCAACAATGTAAAGCAATTATACTCCAATAAAGATGTTAAAAAAAAAAAAGTTTCAGGACGATGATTAACAATATGTAGCCTACAATTTGGTAGGAACATTTACTAAGTTAAAGTACTGATGAATCTTAGAACTTTGTAATCAGTTCAACCCTGGCATGTTAGCTGTCACCTAGGCAGCATTTTAAAAATATTTTTTGATCTTAGCTGTTGGGCTTGGTCTCAGCTAGAGGAGGGAGATAGTATCTCATGCATTTCCATTCCTGGCATGCAGCTGATGGAAACAAACTGAATTGTAATTCGCTTGAATTCTTTGTGCTGACTTCAGAGTAGGACTGAAGTCAGGGGAAGAAGAGCCCTCCTTTAAGTGAGCAGGAATAAAGATGCTTTATCAGGCACAGCAAACTTGCATACCCACTGCCACAATAAATAACAGGACTAATGAAACATCACGTATATAAAAGTTGCAATGTTTTCTTTTGGGTAGGAGATCATGAATTGCACTTGTCCTGAATGGATATATTTCACCCCTCCTTTTAGCCCTACTCACTTATGTCTTTGCTCCTGTGCCAGACAATTGCTGTAAAGGATAATATGTGTTGGACACTCTTTATGTGGAATGAGCAGGGTGCCACAGAACCTCTTAAATGAAATGTAGCAGAGAATGCGATACATGGCATCAGAGAGAGGAATTCCTATCAATACCTGGCCTATGCATGTAGGCACACTCTTCTAGAAATCGTGGTTCCACGTGTGGAGGCTACGTACCAGCATAGAGACATTTTCTCCAGGTGAAGGAACTCAGTAATTGCCCCTCTCCTCCCCACTATTATAGTGAGAGTTCCCATCCTAAGCCCTTACGACCCCTAATGTTGCCACAAGTTCACAATTACTCTTAACTATTATTTTTGATCGGTCCCCGTTTTCCAGGTTGCTTTAGAAATAACTCCTTCAGCAGAGCTCTGCCCTTTCCTGCCCTTGGGCGTCATAGTCTACACTCCCCATTGCTTAATCTGAAATACAGTCACTTGCATGCAAGAGAAACACAGCAACCCTCCTCTCCCATCCTTACACACACACACACACACACACACACACACACACACACACACACACACACTTTTTCCAATAACCACGTCTAACAGCCTAACAGAGGGGCTGCTTGTAGTTCTCTGCATTGAATGGAGTCAGTGCTGATGATGGGTTAGGCTGTTTTTATCATTCATTGTGCAAATCCCCCATCCGTGGCAATCACAGGCTCCAAGCGTCTTAGTCTGCTAATATCTTCAAACCAGAGGTGTGAGAACAGCCAAGGGCTGAGTGGGAGGGTCAAGTTGGATAACGAAAAAAGGAAATCTGAAATGGTCACTGAAACCAGAGAGGCAAGAAGAGGGTCTTTAAGTTGAGGACAGAAAGCCAAGTTTCCAGTGATGTCAGCCTATTAACAAGAATGGAGGTTATTCACTGTGGCTGGATTTTGTGGGTCGCTTGCTTAGGACTGTGTGTGAAGGGCAGAAAATGTAATGAGCGATAAGTATCTCCTCTACTGAAATATAAATAGATGGAGAGACAGAAAGAAGAAGGGGCAACTGAAAAACACTGAGGAACGATAACTGATTTTAGAGGTATGTATTCACCTATCATACAGAAACGGAACCAGAATAAACTGTCTACCCCAACATGGATTGCCCATTACCATCAATGTCACTCCTGCCTCTCTCCACAAAGCCATCCTGTACTCTCCTCTTTTATTGCTTTTGCTCACCTGGAGGGTTCCACTGCAGTGTCTCCTGGATTCAATATTTATAATTTGGTATCTTTGATATAGGGTCAAATGACGTCTCTAGTGCTTGATATTATTTAGTGATGAAAGAAGGGGAAGGAATATTTATTGACAGCTTAATATGTACCATATATTTCAAATACATCATCTGATTACATCCTCAAGACCTCCTTCCAAAACAGGGTTTATTATCATATTTATGTTTGAGACAACTGAAGCAGAGAGAAGGGAACTAATTGCCCAGTATCACACAGCTAACAAGTGATGCCACCAGGGTTCTATAGTCTGTGCTTTTTCACTGCGCCAGGGCGTTCATTCCATCTTTCACAGCTGTCAGTCTCCATTATGACGATTACTGAAATGTTCATGTCCTTTCTTCCTAACGACTGTTCCTCCCTGGAAGGAAGTAGCATGCCCCAAGCCACTCTGCAGTTACTTCCGCTTGCACGATGCAAACATGAATAGTTTTACATTGTGTTATGTTGTGTTATATTATATGTCATGTTATAAGTTTTTGACTTGACTTCTTTTTCAAAGTTTATGCGCACAATTTGCAATGGAGAGTTTGCCTATCAACCAGTTGTATGGAAGTGATTCACCAGAAGCTGCCGAAAGGGACATACAGTATTTCTTTCCTCCTGAACACACTGCAGCACTGATTAAACCTCATGTAACACAAGAGCAAAGAGGTAAATATATAAAAATAGAGCCGATGTATACATTTTTCTTCAGTTTTGTGAAATTTTGCAAACTGCAGTAAAGTTGAAAGAATAAAGCAATGAGCACCTTCATCGTCACGAGGGAGTGCTCCAAGTTTAGGCTGTTGGTGGAATTTTGACCAGATTGACTTCATTTAGTTCCCGTAGTGGTGCCCTGCCGGTTCAGGGAGAAGAGCTCAGAGAGGCTGGCCCTTTCAATCCACATGCAGCAGGAAGTTCCTTGGCATGTGCAGCACAGGGATGAAAACACGTGTTCACTTTTAGCCCAGGAGCAGATTTCCTCCCAGATGGATTCTGGAAAGATGGATCTGAGACTGAACATCCGCGTTAACATACTGAAGTTCTTCCGAACGTCCAACTGGTGCTTTTTCAGTTTAGTTTAGCATAGTTTTGGTTTTTTAAAACCACTGGATTCAAGTAACAGTGTGATCTTCCTTAGTTATTTCAATCCACTTGAATACGGAGCAAAAATAGAGGCAGTCTGCCAAGACTACCAAATATCTGTTTTCCCTAGAGGATATCCTGACGCTTATCAAAGAGGCTGGATTTGATATAACACAGATGAAGGAGACGCTCCTAACTGAAGAGGAAGCGGACAAAGTTTATTTTAAAATAAAAGGAAAAGCCTTTTATAAAGATGTATTGGAAGTTTTATCGGAGTAAGTTTCTGATATATAGGTCTTTACATTATAAAAGTGGTAACTGTTCATTGTAGAAACTTTGAAAAATACAAAAATTCATGAAAATATTGCATTTTTAATACAATTCATGAAAAGACACCCTGGTAGTATTTGGAGTTCTTTTTTTTTGTCTAATTCCTTTTTTCGTTCTCTGTTTTCCTCTCTCTCCTTCCTTCCTTTCTCTGTTTTTTTAGGTTTTCACATTAGATATAGAGGCTATCTGATTTGAAATCCCTGCTTTGGCAACATATTTAATCTTTGCCTTAGTTTCCTTATCCATAAAATGGGGATGATAATAGTACCTACCTCACAGGTACGAATGTGAGGGCTAAGTACTTCATATACTGAAAGTAATTTACATTGAAAGTAATTGGAATAGTGCCTGGCACGTATCCCTGCAATTAAACTACAACACTCTTCTAGCACAAAACGCTGTTGCAAGGGAATTCTCAGGCGGTCCAGTGGTTAGGACTCCCAGCTTCCAGTGCAGGGGGCACAGGTTCGATCCCTGGTTGGGGAACTAAGATCCTATAAAACGCACGGTGCAGCCAAAAAAAAAAAAAAAATTAATAAACAAAGAAGAAAAAGAAAGCACAAAATCACACTGACAAGGACAAAGAATAAGGATGAGCTCTCTGGATGGAGCTGTGGCATTCTGTCTTTAGCTGTGTGTGCAGTCTCTACAGTTGCCAATAGCCCAAGTCTTCTGAAACCATTGTTGTTTGCAGGGGTCCATCTTTGGTCATGATCCTGACCAAGTGGAATGCTATTTCAGACTGGAGACGATTGATGGGTCCCACAGACCCAGAGGAAGCAAGATTTCTGTCCCCAGACTCTATCCGAGCCCGGTTTGGAAGAAGTATGTTGAAAAATGCTGTCCATGGAGCTTCTGATATGCAGGAGGCAGTGGAGGCTATTAATAGAGTGTTTGAAGACTTTGTTGCTGAGAACCCTGAGAAAAACTAAAGTACAGTACCTCTTTAATTATTACTCTATCCTCTTTTCTTGTTACAGTGGCTGGGCCTAAGACAAGGCTGTTGTGGAAAGACCAGACCTTTTCCCATGTCCCTCTATTAAACCTCACCTGCCAGACACACTCTGCGGTTCCACAGCAGCCTGGGAGCCTCAAAGCCAAGCCTTGTAGATGCCAGGGACCTGGGAGACAGTGGGGCAAGAGAGACACCCGTGGGTTTGCAAGCCTTGGTCTTGAGCTGTCCGTGCCATCTGCCATGACTCAGGCTCATCAGTCTCTCTCCTTGATCTCCCTCCACTTCTTCACTCTGAATGGCCAAAGTCTCATTCAGCAGCCTCAACTCTATTCTCTAAGTATCTGGAAACTTGGAGTCTATTAACTACCGCTGGGTGCTCTATGATAAGGGAATAGAATAGAATATTAGCAAGTGTAGAGTAAAAGGCAATCATTTCTATTCCTTGACAAAGAGGTGCTTACTGGGGAGAAGTAGCAACATAATACGTATGTGGATTGAGTCTGCTCAGTTGTTGATGGAAAACTTAAAAACTCTTCTATCCTGGGCAATGTGGGAGACAGAGTGTAAGACAGATGATTTTTCCCATCAAACCTGCTTTCCTTCTTTACTTTCAAAGAGCAGGCTCACGAATGTACACCTATACGACGCTGGCTGCTGACATGAACATGACTCTACAGCTTCTTCACGTGTGGAGTGGAGTGCCCACCTGGATGAGTCAAATGGAGACTCAGCCTCCGGAGCATAATAAGGAAGCAAAGTGAAGGGGAGCGAGCCCTCCACACCCAGCAGGTTCCTCAGGGACAGACGAGCAAGCACGCTGTTTCCTGATATTACCATTTAGGCTATGATTTCTCCAGGTATAAGGAGACTGTATCAAAATATCAGATGCATGAAATAAATTCTGGTATAGTGCAGCTCGTTCCATTTGTCTGACTCAACTATAAACCAAGGCATGATGTCACAACCCTTGAACATTTATGTTGGGAAAATATGTATCGTATGTCCGCTTGAACTGTGGGTTCTTGGTTAATACACCATCATGAAGGCTGTTACCTTCAGGGAAATGCAAATATAATGGGGAGACAAAACTCACAGAAACAATACCTAATTATAACTATCATCAGACAGTACCTTATTAAGCATGTCAATGATGAATGACTGGGGGGTGGTGGTGAGTAGAACTACATTCTGTTTATAGCATCTATTAGAAATATGGTGTAGATCTAACGTCAACATATCCCTCCCTTTTGTGATGAGGGGAACATTATGAATAATACAGGGGATTTTGAATTAGTGTATATTTCAGGGCTGAATTGATGGGTGTATGTCTGATGGGTAGGAGCTGGAGAAGGTAAGGGATGAAATAGATCTTGAAAAATGGGTAGGATTTTCAAAATCAGACACAGACGTAGAGAACAAATGTATGGATACCAAGGGGGAAGGTGGGGGGAGGAATTGGGAGATTGGGATTGACACATATACACTATTGATACTATATATAAAACTAATGACAACATGCTGTATAGCATGGGGAACTCTACTTAATGCACTATGGTGACCTAAATGGAAAGGAAATCCAAAAAAAGAGGGGATATATGTATATGTATAGTTGATTCATTTTGCTGCACAGCAGGAACTAACATAACATTGTAAAGCGACCATACTCCAATAAAAATTAATTAAAAAAAATTCAATTTACTACAGCATCAAAAGAGTAAAATACTTAGGAGTAAACTTAATCCATGTACGAGTGCAAGACTTTTACACTGAAACTTATAAAACAATGATGAAACTAAAGAAGACACTAATAAGTAAAAAGATATCCTATGTTCATGGACTGGAAAACTTAATACTGTTAAGATGACAATGCTACCCAAATTAATATAGAGATTCAATGCAATCTCTATAAAAATCCCAACAGTATTTTTTGCAGAAATGGAAAAACCCATACTAAAATTCATTATCAAATTTCAAGGGACTCAGAATAGCTAAAATAATCTTGAAAAAGAACAAAGTTGGAGTACTCTCACTTCTTGATTTCAAAACGTATTACAAAGTGACACTGGTCAAAACAGTGTGGTAGTGGCATAAGGAAAGACACATAAACAAAGGGAATAGAACTGAGAACCTATAAATAAACTTTTACATCCATGGTCAGTTGGTGTTTGACAAAGGTGCCAAGGTCATTCAGTGAGAAGAGAACAGTCTCTTCAGTAAATAGTACTGGGAAAACTAGCTATCCTTTAAAATAATGAACTTGGACCACTGACCTTACACTATATACAAAAAAATAATTCAGAATGGATTAAAGACCTACATTTAAGAGCTAAAACTCTTACAAGAAAAAAACAGGGGAAAATCTGCAAGACCTTGGATTAGGCAATAGTTTCTTAAATATGACCCCAAAAGCACAGGCAACAAAGGAAAAAGATAAACTGGTCTTCATAAGAATTAAAACCTTCAGGGAAACAGGTTCCTTTCTTTTGGAGTGAGCTGACCTTGGCAGGGCACTATGGCCCCTAGGTACCCATGCCTGTGACCCTGCCTCTGCCTACACAGTCCAGACACAGGGGTGGGGATCTGGGCTCCCTGGGTGCTGAGAGTTGCATGGTGTGGGCAGCGCAGTTTGCAACCCGGTACCTGGCCGCGCGCATCCATGCCCTCTAGGCCTGTGTGGCCAGGTCCTACCCCTCCCCACCAAGGCAACTGCCTGGACAAGCAGGTCCTCACACTGTGCCTCTGATGGGGAGGCTGCAGAGGTCGTTCGAGCCAGAGCCCATATGGCCCTCCTGCCCATGTGGGATGCGGGGCCTCTCTCCAGACCTCTGCTTTTTCATCTGCTCTCTCTGCACTGGGCGCAAGAGGGACCTCTGATGTTTGACATCCTAAGCTGCCATCTCTGTTCTCGCCAGGTTGTTAGGCTGCAGTGGGTCCATCCAACTCCAAGGCTGACAAGACAGAAGTTAATCCTCTGGGATCCCTCTCAGGAAAGCTGGAGCGCCGGACACGTGAACGAACTCCTTCCCTCCCCTGGAGTTAGGGGTCTCTTTCTGGTTGTGTGGCACTCCTAAGGGTGCCTTAAGCCTGAGGTGGGAGGGTCTGCTTTCATGGCCACCTACAGTGCAGGGGCTTTTCACTTAGTTTCTGGATTTCTCACAAGGGAATCTGTCCATGAATATTTGCTGACCTGGTGAGTTTGGGGGGAAGGATGGTCTAGGGATTCCTACTCTGCCACCATCTTGCTGACATCACCTCTTGATCATTTGGTATTTATAAAATATTACTCACTCCCAAACTCTAGTATTCCAGCACGGTTTTGAAAAGCACACCTGTGAATACCCATCTGTATTGGTAACTTATACAAAATCTAATTGCATGTGAATTATCCATAAGTATAGTTCTCATTTTTTCCCTTTAGAATACATTTTTTTTCAAACTAGGGTAAATTAATTATTGGGTTTCTTTGGATTATGCAGAGAAATAAATAGAGTAAAAACCTTCACCTTCCTCACCCCTTCAAATTGAATACACTTATCTGATGCTTGACACGCCTGGTAGTATCGGGCATTCGTAATATGACTGTGTTAAGTGACACACTGTCATTGCCTCAGGAGTGGTCCAGGACTTCAAAAGCATGAAAGCCAAAAACTCTTAATAACCAGCAGATGGCATGATTCACTCAGTTGTCTATGTGTACGCAGCTGTACGAAGATTTTAAAAGCAAGACGTAGGGAAAAGCTATTTCTTTCAGATTGTAGAATTAGCTTTCAGTAGTCAGAAAACTAACAATCAATGTCCAAAGAGATATTCAATTAAACTTTAGTTTGTGCCAGCGTTGGTCTTGAGGCAGCATGAGGCAGGCATTTGGGGGAGCCGGGGTTGGTGGTATCTGGGAATATCTTCTTGCCCCAGAGGAAGAAAGGTTAGAAAAGACTAGAAAGGTATCAAGGCTCCAGCTCAGTGATGTGATCTTGAATCTTAGCTGGACTTTAGGCAGAACACACATATCCTTGCCCACTGTGGCTGAGGCAGTTGAGGACTGCAAAATTGGTGGGCGTGCCTTGAAGCACTGCGCTGAGATTTGTAACCATGATGAGAAGCGCATGATGGTGGGGATATGGGTCCAAATACACGGACTGGCTCAGAAGGTAGGCAATGGTGTGCCTGTGCGGGAAGGAAGCACCACTATCCCAACAGCCAGAAAGAGCTGGGGATGAGTCTGCTCTTCATGAACTGTACCATACACAACAGTCTCCATCCTTCAGCACTGGCTCAGTCATGCACCTTGACCCTGAAGCCAGAGCTTCTCTGATTGCCCTACTTGGCCCCTCTAGCCCCCTTCCAAGACAGGAGACCTGAAGCATTCTGGATTAGAGCCTAATACTTTCCAGGATCCCCTCCCTGGATCCTGTTCCCTGTAAGCAGATGCTCTGCAGAAAATGGACAGATTTCCTAAAATACGCTATGCTCTATTTTATGGCCCTCTTCCTGGAGTCTCTTGGCGCCCTTTCTTTTCACTGGAGTTAATCTGCTGCTATTGGGGACTTCCCTGGTGGTGCAGTGGTTAAGAATCTGCCTGCCAATGCAGGGGACACGGGTTCGATCCCTGGTCCGGGGATATCCCACATGCCACGGAGCAACTAAACCCGTGCACCACAACTACTGAGCCCGCAAGCTTCAACTACTGAAGCCTGCGCACTCTAGGGCCTGTGCTCCGCAACGAGAAGCCAGCGCAATGAGAAGCCCGCGCACCGCAACGAAGAGTAGCCTCCGCTCGCCGCAACTAGAGAAAGCCCGCGCGCAGCAACGAAGACCCAATGCAACCAAAAAAAATAAAAATCTGCTGCTACTGATGCTTGCCTGTACTGTCCGAACTTGCTCACCCCTTGGAAGCTACTTTGGATGACCTCCAAAGCCAGTTTTTTTAAATGCTTTTCAGAAAGGAAGAAAGTTTACTAAGCAATGGTTCACGTGATTTTCAGCTGCTGAAATATCTCAATGACAATAAATATCTGAAGCCATTAGATGACTAAAAATGTTAATAAATTTTAAACACCCATCTGTTTGATTCAACAACAGCGTCTTAGATATCCCTTGATACCATAATGGAACTTTATTCATAGTACCATTTTTTGCTTTTGCTTTTAGACCTCATCCTATTATTCATGTTATTACAACTTTCTGAGACTTGGGATCAGCACTCTCGTTCTGAGTCTTCCCTCTCATCTAAATTTAATTGCTAATCAAGTATGTTCTTTTTCCCTCTAAAATATATCACTAATGTGATCCAAACTTGCCATTACAAAGTGGTTCTCATCTAGATATTACAGCTACAGGTTTTAGAATTATCTAGTTATAAAACTACTCTCATATAAATATTGCTACTAGATATATTAGACTTATGCATATACTGCCTGAAATTGTAAAGGCAAAATTACACACCACAGAGTTTCTTTCAAAACTTGCCTTTCAAAAAAGGTTTTCTTACATTCTAGTAGAAAGAGACCTCTCTTAGGTATAATAGTAAATATTGTTAAGATCTGTAGGATAGGAAGGCAGAGCTGTCCCTGGAGACTAGGGACTCCCTGATGGCTGGCTTGGGTCCACGTTCCCCAGTAGCCTTGCCAAACCTTCCTTAGACGTTGAGGCAGTCTGGAGGGCTTCCTCCCCAGCTTTCCGTCCCTCTTCCCTCTCTGTCATGGTTCTCCCAGCCCTGTTCACCTCCTGCCTCACTCTCTCTCACAGGTGTTTCCTCTAATAGGGTCCACATTTCATTTAATTCCATTTTGGTGCCTGCTTCTCTGAGCACCCAGACTAACACACATGTAAGCAATAAAACAGTTTTCACGTCTGCGTGTCTACCTGGCTTAAATCCATACTATTGATACATTCAATCTCTCTCTCTCTCTCTCTTTCATAATGTTTGTAGTATCTTCTAATTATAAAAGCAACACATGTTCATTAGACAAAATACAACACAGCATTTATGGCTTGTATTCTTTTGTGCCTCATTTTTCTTCCTGATCCTGAGAACCCAATAACAGTGGAAAATTATTTGGGTCATAAAAATCTGTCCTCCCCTGGCATGCCTTGGGAGCCACATTCGAAAGTCCATCCTCACACGTTATTGACAAAATAAACTCGTCATTCATTCCCCAGCTGCCTGGAGTGTGGAGAATGTTGCCAGCAGAGGGCTCATAGATGAAGAGAGACATCTAGTTCCCAGCTAAAATTTATAAAAGTTACGAGAAGGAGAAGATAATTTTAGTAAGGAGCTGGAAAATCAGCACTTTGATACACCTATGGGCCAAGCATCCTGGAGGGTTACTGACAATAGGATCAAGAACTTTCCTTGCTGGGCATACTCCTTGGCCCAGCAATGCCACTTAAATGAACTTATCCCCCAGAACTAATTAAGGATGTACACAGATATTAGCTACCAAGCTGTTTATTCAGTTATTCAGTACATTCAGTTAAGAAACAACCTAAATCCCTAATTACATGAGGGTCTGTTGAGTAATGCTCACCACGGAATACCTCGTGGCCATTATAATAAATAAGCTGGCCTGGGCTTTATTGACATGAGAGCTACTTCATATAAAGGGCCGACTGACGGTTATGAAACAGTATGTATAATAGGCTTCTAATTTTTTTTTTTATCATTATATAAACGCATAGAGGGAGATGGTGGACTGCGAGAGGAGTGACCGTCAGGAAGAGGGGAATTTGGACACAGACACCCGGACGAGCGCCACGTGACCGCTGAGGCACAGATGGGCGTTACCCTGCCTGAAGCCGAGGAATGCCCGGCATTGCTAGCAACCAGCAGAAGCCAGGGGGAAAGTATTTGGTAACCAAACTGATGGAATTTGAAAGAACTGGGAGTTTTCTGAAGAAGGTGTCTTCATCAAGAGGACAGGGTGGTGGAATCGAAATACCGTGGGCTCGCCCCCCTCTCACGAGCCACTCGAATCGCAACTAACTGCCGAACAATCATTGATAGCAAAGATTGGAACCTACCAAAAATGATATGCTACATCCAAAGACACAAAGAAGAAACCCAACGAGATGGCAGGAGGGGCGCACTCGCGATATAATCAAATCCCATACCCCCAGGTGGGCGACCCACAAACTGGAGAACAATTATATCGCAGAAGCTCTCCCACAGGAGTGAGAGCTCTGAGCCCCATGCCAGGCTCCCCAGCCTGGGGGTCTGGCCTCGGGAGGAGGCGCCCCCAGAGCATTTGGCTTTGAAGGCCATTGGGGCTTGAGTGCAGGAGCCACGCAGGGCCGGGGGGAACAGAGACTCCTCCACTCGCGGAGGGCGCACACAAGGTTTCACGTGCACCGGGACCCAGGGCAAAGCAAAGCCTGGGCCAGACCTACCTGCGGGTCCTGGAGGGTCTCCGGGGGAGGCGGGGGTCGGCTGTGGCTCACTGTGGGAGCGAGGGCACTGGAGGCGCAGGTCCTGGGGGAATAGTCCTCCGCGTGAGCGCTCCTGGAGGCGGCCATTTTGGTTTGGGGTTTTTTTTTTTTTTTGGCCCTGCCGTGCTGCATGTGGGATCTTAGTTCCCTGACCAGGACCCGCACCCCCTGCGTTGGAAGAGCAGAGTCTGAATCACTGGACTACCAGGGAAGTCCCTGGAGGATACCATGGGGGCACCAAGAGCCGGCCCTGGCAGGTTCCAGGGCTAGGGCGCCTCAGGCCAAACAAGCAACAGGGCGGGAACGCAGCCCCACCCATCAGCGGACAGGCTGAGCCCACACCCACCTCTAGGCATGGCCCTGCCCACCAGAGGGCCAAGACCCACCGGTGGGCAGGCACCGCCCCACCCACCAGGAAGTCTGCGCAAGCCACTTAGACTAGCAGGCGGCAGACACCAGAAGCGAAGAAGCCACGATTCAGCAGCCTGCGGAATCGAGTCTGAAAACGCAGATCGGAACCTACCCTGGGACCAGCTGGTCCGTGAACCTTGGGCGACAAGAGGGGAGTGTACTTGCTGGGACACATAGGACGTCCCCGACAGAGGGCCACTTCTCCAAGGTCAAGAAACGTAACTAACCTTCCACATATATAAAAATATAAATAGAAATTTAGACAAAATGAGAGGAATATGTTCCAAAGGAACAAGATAAAACCCCAGAAGAACAACTAAGTGACGTGGAGATAGGCAATCTACCCGAGAAAGAGTTCAGAGTAACAATCGTAGAGATGATACAAGAGGGAAGAGATATGGGAACATATGTATATATATAACTGATTCATTTTGTTGTAAAGCAGAAACTAACACACCATTGTAAAGCAATTATACTCCAATAAAGATGTTAAAAAATAAAAAAAAAGATGATACAAGAACTCGGGAAAAGAATGGACGTACAGAGCGAGTATTTATATAAATGCAGAGGAAACACCTGGAAAATTATATACCAAAATACTAACAGTGATTATCTCTGCAGAGTGGTGAGTGGGATTAGGTAGGATTTTAATTCCATTATTTTTTTATTTTATGTATTTATTGAATGCTTTATAGAAAATACATATTTACTGTATCATTGAAAGACCAACAAAGTATTTTTAAAAATAAATGCCTCTAGTTGTCCTCAATTATGAAATTTGTTGATGAACATATTGCAAAATTGTTATTTTTTTCTGATTAAAGTAACCCAACTCTCGAATAATACCTATTTCGGAGATAGTACCACAGCCTTCCTCTCCATATATTTATATTTACCTCTCATATGTATCTAGGTGGAGAAAATATTTTAAGGGAGAAAAATAAATTCGTGGCTCTCACACAAAAGCCACTTCCACACTTGTTATATTACTCTCAGTGTGGGCTGCTGTTCATTTTCAACTTTTTTATAATAAATATCCAAACAGTGGCCTCGATCCTTTATCAATTAATCAAACTAATAAATGTGTCTAATTACATTTTTGTGTGATATGCAGTATATGATTTCAGTTAAATATTCAAAGGAAACAGTGTTTAAGTTTGTAAAGTCATCTCCAAACTCTTATTATGTCGTTTTGCACTTAAAAAAAAAGTTTTACAGAAGCGTTTTTTCTTCATTTCCACTGAGAGTTGTAACTCGCCTCCCCGCGCCCTCCTCCCCAGATTCCTACTATGCTAAGGAGGTAAGCTAGGGTACCAATGCCTTTTCATGGCCTTTCCTAGGTTTCTTTAATTTAGATGCTATGCCAAACACCTGTCTGGCTTTCCTTAAGGGCCAAAGCGGAGTATTTTATTGATACCCCTGTGTGGGTGGATCTATTGGATTCCTTCAATTCTGCTGCCCTGGGGTAGCGATGCAGGTGAAGTTACACTTTCAGGAGGAGATGGGTGCCCTTGCCAGCATCCTCATTAACGCTATTTCTCCATTTTCCCCTGGCTTACCCACACACCTCACTTCTGTGTCCTAATGGCTACAGAGATGAAATTAAAAAATCATGTGTGAATGCAACCTGTAACTTACCCCTTCTCTGAGAAGCAGGGACAATGGTACATCTAAAGGAGATTTTACTCTTAAGCTTTCAGATTGCTCCTCTACATTCTTGAATGCTGGATGAACAGGTGATTACAGTTGCGTTTTCCAAGTGCAGAGCTGGTGTGTGGCAAGGCTGCCATAGCAGGCTGGGGACCAGGCGCTTTGGACTCCGACCCTGCCACCTCAGACCCAAGGCACCCTTGGGAGCACCAGCAATCAGCAGAGAGACTGGGCATCAAGATACCTGGGACGTCCTGGGAAGAGATGAGCACCACACCCACGTGTGTGAGATGCTTGGGGTTGACTGATTGGTACCTAAATCATAAGAGGAGAAACAAACAGTTTCTGGTGCTACTTAAAGGGAACTGATAAACATTGTGCATATAAAATCAGAGCATCTCCACCATGGCATGGTAACTAGAAAACAAGGATCCAGACTTTGTCTGTCTGCCTTTCCCTTTTATTTATTTAACAATACTATTGTTTTCGTTTTTAGAGCTTCTAGCTAAAAACAGAGCAGAAAGGCTTCTTCGTAAAAACAAAAAACCAAACTCATTACAATTTTCCATATCCTACTTTTCTAGATTGTTCAAAAATCCCCTTTCATCACAAGAATTCTTCTGCAAACAGTAAACACATAAGATCTTTTAGACATTCATTCCTCTTGATTTCCTCCTTAGAAGCATTACATTTTCAATCACATTTTTAAAAATCGCTAACATCCTAACAACCAACTGAAATAAAACGTATCGTTAAAAAAAATTGGGTGTTTTGTTTGTAGTCTGGCATTTACTTTACAATGCACATATTAGGTCAAGTTGTAAGAACAAAAGCATCTTTCCCCACGTGGAGCTCCCGCAGAGTATGCACATGGTTTATTCTCCACTCAATAAGCTCTTTCGACCAGCTTTCATATACCTTCCATACCAAAAGGCATACCTACCACTATGGCTTGGAGTGACTTAAAAAGAAAAATTGAAGCATATCATTAAGAAAAATGCTGCAAGACGTGTCTATGAAAAGGACTGCAGTTGTTAAGGCAAGGGGTGTACGGCCTTCTACGGGCTGCGTGGGTAATGCCTGGCCTCACCCGGAGAGGAAGTCCCCATTTTGGAAAGCAGTTAGCTCACACTCGTTTTGGGTTTGTTCTCTTTGGAGCGCTCCTAGCTTTAATGTTCTTCTTGGGGCTGGCTGGTTTGGGGGCAGGCGGCTTCCCCTTGGGCTTCGGGGCGTTACTGCGGCTGGTGCGCCCCGCTGTGCGCTTCTTGTCCTGGATTGTCCTCTGCTGTTCCTGCAGCCTCTCTTCCCACTGCTGGGAGGCAACGTGTACACATGACTGTCAAGTACATCTCACCCCTTTATGCTCTTAAACTAATATCCAAAATAATGCAGACTTTCACTGTAATATATTCATCAAGACATCCAAGATTATAATAGCTACTCTACCCTACGATGGTGAGCATGTATCCTGTACCAGATGCTTTGGAAAGTGCTGAGTATATGGTGACATCTTGACAAGCAATCATTTCGTTGAAACAACAGCCCTTCTAGGTGGACACCATTGTCGTGACCCGGAAACAAGCACAGTGATATTATTTGCAGAAAGTCACACAGCCGACAAATGTCAGAGCTGGAATTCAAATTCACCAGCCTGACTCCAGAGCCCAAGGCCCTAGCTCATGCAACTTTTCCCATAGGCCCTCTCATGCAACTTTCCTATACAGCAAAGCCTTCTAAAAAACGTTTTACCAAGGCTAAAAGCAGAAATTTTTCCAGCTACACTAGAAAGTCAGGGTTTCTTATCACACTTATGGGTTCACCTAACTCTCTTACATCCAAAGGAAGGTAGAAGCTCCACGCACAACCAGTAATCCACTCAAGTGTTAGCTACCCAGAGCCAATGAGAAATGAGTCATTCTAGATAGTCAAGTCTCCTGGATAGAAAAGGCTTTACTCTTTAAATATGAAAATGTGTAAGAAAAAAAAATGAAAATGTGAGTCCACTTGAATAGACATTACTTTTCATTATAACACATAAGTCCCTACTTTGTTAGAGTATATTTCAATTAGCAAAATATTTGAACATGACCATAGGCCAGGCAGGGGAAATACAGTGAAATGAAAAACACCGTCCCCACCCTCCTAGGGCACAACTCTAGTCTGTTCTAAAATAATAAACTCATTACTGTATGTTGTTATTACATGATTATATTTTCATATTCTTAAGTTGGAGTATTTGCTGTCAACGTGAATGACCCAAACAGCTATGATTCTTGAAAGCTTTCTTTCCTCTCAACAATGTCAGGTTTTTATGGTAGCCTTGCTTTCTAGATCAAGTCATCTAATCTACTGCAGTTTGGGGAACCAGATAACCAATCTTGCTAGAATTTTCTGTCCAGTAAGACCAAGCGTGCTCCTGAGCAGCTCATGAATGTTTAGCTCAGATGCAAGAGCAGTGTTTGGGTCTGTTATTCAGAAATGCACTCAGTAGGAGAGGCTGTGTTGAAACTACCTTCTCCAAAAATCAGTATTAATATACACTCTCCCCTTCCCCAGGACTTTTTATTCCTGCAAAGTAAGAGAACACAGGCAGTAGCAGTATCTTTTGTGAATGTGGAAACACAAATTCTCCTGCATATATCTAAATATATTTTCAGGAGAAAGGATGCTTTAAAAATTCCATCCCAATGACCTGATTTATTTAGTTCTGGAATGATTTCACATGTCTGGGCAAAAAATTATTCTGACTCCTCTGAGTTGCCAATATTTCTATGATGTTACTACTAAAATTATGGGTCTGGCCACAAAAGTATTACTCTGTGTATATGATTTATTTTGACAAAAGTCTTAAAATTATTTTAAATACAGGGAAAGATTCTGCTTTATAGAGTGATAGGGTGATTTTTAAAACGAGGTATTCACACCCTTACATGTATATGTCTGTATTAATCCCACTGGATATTAATTCTGTTCAAGTATTTGACTGTTTGCTAAAACAACCAAAAAACGAATTTAATCTGGAAATAACCACTAGATCAGTATTGAATGCAACCAAATCACCTTTGAAGCTAAAGAGAAATTTATGGTAGGAACTCCAAGTGAGAAAAATTATTCTCTTCACTACCTATTCAAAAGACAAATACTGCTGCTATTGTCGGATCCTATGATAGCCTGGAGATGAAAGAATGCCCAAATTCTATAGAATTTCTTTACATGCATTCAAATCCATATTCCTAGTATTGCTAATTATACTTACTATGGATCTTTTACTAAGTTGATCTCTCCATTTTTCAACTAAACAATTTTCAAGAAGCATCATCCTGAAAAAAAGTAATTTATCTTAATAAGCAATACTTATTATGAAAGAAGTTCAAAAATACAAAAAATTGTAAAAAACAAAATTCTTCACTGTTAACCCCACAATTCCCCATTTATATTTTATTGATATTTCATTTCATTCTTCCTTGTACCTATATATATTTTTAGATCACACTGTATATTTCCTTTTAGCATTGTATGCATTTTCTGATATAATTGAATAATTCAAAAAATATAACTTTCATAACCATATAAATTATAACTATGGATAGCCATAATATATTTAACTATTTCTCCACTGTCGAACCTCCTCTTTTGCTTAGCTATTATTATTAGCATTGCATTGAATATCGCTAGTGTGCACTGGCTAGTTATATCCTTAAGATAGATTTCCGAATGTAGAAATCTGGGTCAGAGTATGTATTTTTTTCTTAAGGTTTTCAATGCACAGTGCTAAATTATTTTCAAAATGGCTGAACTTTCATTTAATTGACCAACACTAAGACTAGGTAAAAATGGAATCTTGTTTTTATTTCGGCTGCAGAATTAGGAGATAAATATTTTAATGTTTATTTACTACTTTTACTTCTGCAACTTTGTATAGATTTACAGATGTACATGTATTTCTATATTGTAGTCTTAATGTTTTAAATATGCATTTATATGAACTTTTTATAGAGTAAGATTACTATTCTTTTGTCATACCTGTTGCAAGTACTTTTTGTCTTTCTCTTTTTATTTTTGATTTTTATGTACACAATAGTGTCATCAAATATGTGCTTGACATTTTCCCTCGTAATTTCTTACATTACTTTTATGTTTACAAACCACTTTGCTTTTCAGATAGCATACATTTATTTACCGACCTTTATCCTTTTTGATTAGGTTTTTAAACTAGTTACCTCTTTAACCCATTTGAAATTTATTTTAGAGTACAAAGTGAAAATGCATACTATTTTTCCAAGTAAAGCTATTTGCAACATTTAGTAAATAATAGTTTCATTTCTATTGATTTGCCATATTTCCTTCATGATACAAGTTCTTGTATGAATTATAATCTGTTGCAAGACTTTTTCCTCTGCTTTATTTATCTACACATCTACTGTTGCTCCGCATGGTTTGAACTAGCTTTATACTAGTCTTCTTGTCACATAAGGCACATTTCCTCTCATCCCTCTTATTTTCAGAACCTCCTTTACATGCCCTTACCAGTTTATTCTTCCAAATGATCATTAGCATTATTTGTGAAGACATAAATCTCAATCATCCATAAAATTTTTACTAGGATTTTGATCAGAATTACACTGTCTATAAATTAATGGGAAAATGACACGAAGGCTTTATTTAACTCATGTATAATCCATTCACCTGTGCAGCGACCCGGCACATCCCCAGAACTGCTTCTAGTACTGGAGCGGATGCAAAAGCCATACAAGAGACCAGCCCAGAAATATTCATTCAACATTCATTCACTCAATGTCTTTAGAAAGACAAGATATAAGCAGCAAAACAGCTTTAAAACCAAGAACGCAAGGAATTTTGAAGAGGGTACTAAGTACTGATAGACTCCAGAACAAGAAAGCATTCAAGTGAAGTCAGTTTCAAAAGGTGTTTTTTTTGTTTTTGTTTTTTTCAGAAATAGAATCTTGAGCTGTATCCAGAAGAAACAGGTGAGCATTATTAATGGCAGAGAATCAGAGGGAAGACTTTTTCTATAAAGATTAGTAGTTCTGCTGGAGAAATAGATTGCAGCAAGTTATGGGACTCAATCTGGAACCTGCACTGAAGTGTTTGGTTTTTATATTTTAAGGACTTGTTATATTATAAGGATAAATAAAAAGATGCTAAGGAAAGATGTGTGGGGAGACACCTTCAGCTAGAGATACGCGTATAATAGATGTGTGTGAGTGTGCACGTGTGTGTACGTGTGTGTGTATGTAACACTCCAACCAACAAATGTTGTAAATTCAGTGTAAAGAAAATGTGTGGAAGTGTAGTCTCAAATGGCCATTTTCCTTTGATTTGTAAGTTATTAAAGAGACCTTAAGAAAATTCAGTATTTGCCACACTAAGATTGCTTTGAAAAGAATTGGTTTTACTCAAAGTAATATATTTGTCTATAAGTTTTTGAAATCAGGTAATGAATTCTGAAATTGATTTTTAAAGAGTCCACTCAAATATATTTCCATTTTTCCTTAATTCTATGAAGAATTAATCGATATTTAGGAGATACGATATCCTAACCAAGGCCTCTATTCAAAGTGATTTTTCAAAAAGCTAGAGCCGTTTTTTTTTCTTCCTTTTTAAACCACGATTAAGTGGAATTTTATGTTTTTCCTAGGCAGTGTGTAATTTTTTTCTGCCCGTCTGTGCCTACCGTGAGCGCCACTCATAACACATGATGAGAACATCTTGGTGGGGCAGGATGTGAGGACACTGGCAGGATGAATTCGTAATGAGTGGGACTTGTGTTCGAGGGATGGGTGATGAGGACTTGAAGATCTCTTTCACATCCACCACTGTAGTTACTTCATTACAGCCACTCCTCTGCACAGCTTTTATTTTGGCATGAATGACTGCAATTGAAAAATCGATATGTGTTATTGAAGCTTTGCAGAAAAATATGGAAGGTTTATTCCTGCCAACTCCTGAGTCTCTCTTAAAGAATCACTCCTGTAATTATGGTCATGTCCAAGCTGCCCGAATGCAGGCAAAAAAGCCCACACAATCATGTGCTAAATGTAAGGCCTCGCATATTGTCAACAATGTCTTAAAAGTTCTGAATCATGCTGCAAGACGGAAAAGTAAATTCACAAGCAGGCTTAGTCTGGGATCTGTCTTTGTGTCAGTGACTGCTCCACAATGGACCACAGATAGGGTTTGAATAGAGAATCCCATGGATCCTTCTCAGCCCTAAATTTCTATAATTCTACGATTAGGGGTTTTTTGGGGGCCAGAAACATATCAGGAAATTTAGTTACATAGAATGTCAATAAAATTTTATAGAAACAATACTTGCTTCTACTCTGTCACGTAATGATTTGAAGTGAGAATCATATATTCTCAGATTCAGAAGCCACCTGAAAGTTTGTATGGTTCAATCACCCATCTGCTGCTTGAACTCGCTCTGCTCCAGAGGAAGTGATTACAGTCATAACATTTTTGTACCGGAAGGAGTCTCTGAAGACTACTGTTCTCAATCCTTTAATTTCCCAAACTGCCCAAGCAGGGTCCATGGTGGGTAGAGGTAGAACTGTTATTACAGATGGCTGGTAATATCACTGTCTCTGATCCTGCTTTCAATTCTGACTCTTTTGGTCCCTTGCTATTACTGCCTGCAGTGGAGTTGTAATCAGCCGAGGGTGGCTCTGTCTCGGATTCCATCCTAGGAAGCTGGTTTATGAAGGAGCTAAAGAATGTAAATAGAAAATAGTTTCATTATCAAAGTGGTTTTGAAGCAATGATTCCCCAGAGAACAGCATGACAGTGAAACTCAGACTGGACAACTAAGTAACTAAGGCTGGATAGCGTCAGATGAGGGACTTTGTGGATCAGATTACGATGGTATCTACATAGAACAGGTTTAAAATAACAACAACAAAAAGCCACTAGAAAAGATAGTGTACTTTTTTTTTGGTTGAATTATGCACTTCGGCTATGTGTGATTCGAAAATCCGACAACCTAAATAAGAGGTTATTTTTTCAGACTTTTATAGTGCCATGGTCTTCCTGCTTTTATGTGGGTTGTATAATATAAAGGTTCTTATGATATAAAATTTCAGTTTGAAATATGGAAAGCTGAGTTAGCAAATAAAATGAACAGTTTCCCCCAGTTTCTGTTATTTCAGTAGAAATAATTTAAGAAATGCAAAAAAAAAAAAAACCCCAGAAAATAGCCCAAAAAGATATTTTAAAGGAACACATTTTTAATTAAATTTACTTTCAAATGATGATAGCAGAATTAAATTTGCTGAAAACATTCAAAGTAGCATGATTGACTTATTCTCTGAAGAAAGTGCTGTCTGAGTCTTTCTAATAAGAGAAGAGGGCATTTAAGCTATGCCGATACTTACAGCCACAGGGTCTTGTGATTAACATATTCCCACAATTTCTTTAAGGTGTTTAATATTTGTAGCTGTTTATAGGTAAAAAGATACATGTGCAGATCTTAATTCCTGGGTCTCTGGGCCTCAGGTCAAATCCGTGGATCGTCACCCATCCTTCCTGCAGCAGTGAAATCCTGAGAAAAGTGAGGTGCTCTCCCGACAGACAGCACTTCTCACCAGGACGTGTAGGATGAGGAATCACACTAATTCACACCACCGTTCTCACCTGGGTGCTTTACCCAGAAAAGCAAGACGTTTTTACAGTTGTTATTGTGCCACCTAGAGCCCACATGATTAACTAGAAAAATCCCTCTTCGTCACTTCATGACTAGCAGACCTGGCTTTGTCATGTGCCAAGTCCCCAACCCAATGGTTTCAGCAGATGATTTACCGTAACTGTAGTTTTTGCTCAGGTACGTCGCCAGGGTCGGCTTCACCTTTTTGCACTTGCACCGGTCTAAAGAAGACAAAAGAGAGACCAAAAATTGAAAAAAAAAGATTCAGAAATCACTCTGGGGGGAAGAAAGAGAGGGAGCCTTGAGGACAAAGAACTCACCAGGGCTTAGGCGTTTACAGTCAATGTCAAGAGGCCTTTCCTGTACCATCATGTCTGGAGTGATGTCTATCCACTTAACGTCTGAAACACACACAGGGCCACATGGGTGTGGTCAGTGATTTGGTATGTTCACCCAGCTGGAATAAGGAATCATCTGGAGACACTGACAACACAGCAGTGCACACACACACACACACACACACACACATCCTAAATGGTAAAAATTGTATGTGATTGTCAACTACTTCTTTCATATAGACTCTCTGGGCTTAGGAAAGAAGACTTTTGTCTGGGACTGCTTATCCAGAACAAATTGATGTGAAGGCACGTCCATTTAAACTGGCTGATACCTACAGTCAACCTGGATAAATTACATCCTTCCGCCCCAAACCTATTTTAAAATGTTGATTTTTCAAGTTGACAGTTTACACTAATCAGAATAACCCAAATATTTCCAAATCCCCACCTCACATTTTGCAGAAACAGTCCATAGGTACCCCAAACAAGCATAGCCCTGTATCATTTCTATAATTTAAGCAATGAATATGTTTTTTCTAAAACTCTGAATTAGAGAGGAGTTTCGATTTTTCCTCTTCATTTTACTTCTTCTCCTCCACGTTTTGGGCAATGCTCTGAGGTGTAACTTCAGAGACTACACTAAAGCAACACCATAGTTTCTTTAAAGGTGCAGCAACCTGGGTTAGGCATGAAAGGAGGCAAAAATATACTTAGGTTTTATTTCAAGAAGTGGATTTAAACCTGCTCCTTCTTCCTAGAAAAGCAGGAAAAAAGACCAAAGAGAAAAGAAGGAAGTGGTGGTTGAGCTCGAGTTGACTAAGATGCCACAGAGGTTGGCCCTGGGTCAAAGACTATGAAACAGATGTCACAGTTTTCCAGGGCAACTAAATTTACAAACTGCACTCCTGGTGGGGAGTGAGAACTAGTACTGTTTTTTCAGAAGAGCTTTCAAGAGCTAACATTAAATGAAGAATCCTGGTGGGAATATTTTAATAATTAAATGATAACACGTGAAGTACTTAAAGCTGGCTCAGATCCACCTTAAACCCTATACGCTTGTTTGCTACTGCTACTATCTTATTTTATTACTATAAAGGAAAATGTCCCCAATGGTCCCCTATCTAAGCAAAATTGCCCGCCCCTCCTTATGGGACATGGTGCTCCTTAGCTCCCAAAACTCCAGTAGAGAAAGCAGACTTTTCCCGAAATCAAGTCACAGCCCTTCCCACCTCCTCCAGCTCTCCTAAGTAGAATGGGGGGCTGCTCGACCACCCGTTGGCAGCTGTAGGTGTGGCCGTCGGGTTCTCACGTGGCAGCGACAGCCCAGGGTGCCTCGTCTCCCCCCTCGGTCCTTCCCCGGGCCTCACCCTCCGGGAGGTCAGTGACGATGGCCTCGGGCGAGATGCACACGCCCCGGTCGTAGACAGGCAGCTCGTCGCAGGCCAGGCTCTCGGGCCAGCTGTGGTTGTACATCTTCATGAGGGGCTCGCAGTCGTCACGCGCGCGCTGGCACACCGACTTGCACGGCTTGATGGGGTCGTGCAGGAACTCCAGGGTGCAGATGGGCGCGTACATGGCGCAGAGGAAGAAGCGCAGCACGGCGCTGCAGTTCACGTCCACCAGCTCCTCGTACTGCTCGATGGCCAGGATGGCGTTCTCCTGCGTGCTGTGGTGCAGGTGGTTGGGCATCCGCGTGATGTTCCAGGGCATGTGCCGGCACATGGGGATGCGCACCGCCTCGCACGGCGCGCCGCGCACGCCCAGCGCCAGGCGCAGCCACAGGCAGAGCGCGGTCAGGATGGAGAGGAGCATGGCACTGCTCTCCCGCGCCTCCACCCCGACAGGCAGAACGGGCCCTTCTCTCCCCGTCCCCCTAGGCTTTCTCTCTCCCTTCCCGAAGGAGGAAGTCCTTTAGGGCACAGGGGATGTGCTCGTCCCAAACTCCCGTGGGCAGCAACGCTGGGCCGCGGGGGTCGGCTGGGAGTATACGCCGTCCGACGCGCACAGCACGAGTAGCACCAGCCCTCAGCCTCCGGGGCGTGAACCCGCCCTGGTAGCTCCAGCCCCCGGCCCGGCAGCTCCGAGCGCAGCCAGTCCCGGCCATTGCGGGACCTATTTATCCCGCCACCTCCCCTGACGTGGGCTCGGGAACGCTCCCTTGGCAGCTGCAGGCGCGGCGCGGGCTCCCCCTCGGCCGCCCCACCCTCGGCCCTCTCTTGCAGAAGTGGTGACATCATCTCCTCCGGGCCGCAGCCCAGGGCTGGAATCCTGCATTCCCCCAAAGTCCGTCCTTTTTAGTCTGGCCAGTCCTTTTTCTCCAGACCAAGAAAAAGAGCCTCTGGCAGTCGTTTTGGACACCGGATCCAAGAAGGTGCAAGAGAGGATTTCAAGAGAGGGAGGGACCGCCTTTCCAGTCAAAGCTGAACTTTGCGCCCTCTGCCTTATGGGTTCCCCAACTGTAGAGTTGGAGGGAAATGGGAACTTCTGCTGCTCTTTAACTCGGAAACATACTTGCCTTCTCCAGTAGGGGGCATGAGAAGCGCTGAGCGGTGAGACTATTGTGCGGGACGGGGAGAGTGCGGCTGCAAAGGGAAGGACGCCCCCCTCCCAGCCGCGAGTTGTATGGAATTTGTTTTTGTTGTTACTATTGTGGCTAGTAGACGTTACTTTGGGCTCAAGTTTTTCCAGAATGGCCTCTGATCTGTACCTGCTCCAGGAACAGAACTGCCTGAAGGTGTAACAGCATCTTCCAGTTTGAGAACGTCTTCCATCCACCAACATCCCCTTTTCCTTCTCCTGACTCCCTATTCTTCTTTCCAACGTGAATGAAAGCAGAAAACATAGAAGACTTTGGATACCACAATTTGAAAAAGATTTTTTTCCCCTCCTTCATGCCAAGTGATTTCCAACCCAGCAGTCTAACATCTTGATTTTTGATTTGCTTGGAAACTGTTATTTAAATGAAGTAAGAAGCTGTGTACCATGGAGAACAATGATGTATGTTTTGTTTTCTCTTTTATTTTTATTAGAAAGAGGTAGTAGAATCCACTGCTGGCTCAGCTATCCACAGAAAAGGGAGGCTTTATTGTTCCAAGTGTACATCAATCTTCAGGCAGTAAGATTTCTGGTATATGATATTTTCTTAGGGCATTAGAATATGAAAACATGTTATCTGAATGTTAATCTTTAAAAACATGATTTAACTGGAAATCTGAACTTGAGGCAGACAGATTTTTTTGTCTCTAAAGCTTAGATCCACAAAGTTAGTTTAGTTTTGACCCTGATCAGGACTGAGGATTAAAATAGCCCAGGAAAGGAAAAGCACAACTGACATTTACTGAGCATGTACAATGGGCTCGGGGTAGTGCTAAGTGCTTTAAATGCATGATCTTATTTTTTTCCCCCAGGAACGTGAATCAAACACGGTAGGCTGAAAGGGTAAATGAGACAAATACATTTCAGGATTCACCCAAGGAGTCCAATTCTATTTTGTGGGAAGGCCGGGGTGACCAAATACAGGCAGGCCAATCTAGAGAGGTATTCCAGTTTTCTGTAGAACAGATCTCAAGCTTCAAAAATGCCAACTCAGGCTAGTGAAATATCAAGCGATGGGGATAGCCCAGAGGAGATCTCAGGCCATTTTCAGCAGTAAACTCCAGTAGGTATAAATGACTGGCTTAGTGAAAAAGATTTTCAGCCCAAGTTCCTACCAGGGAAGAAGATACAGTTTTGAGAGAGCTGGACTCCCTGTCCTTTTCCTGGAGTTAGTTGAGGAGGGCAAACCTGGGGAGGACTCAAACTTCTGCAGCCAGTTTGAACCTGCTGCATTAGTTTAGTTATGCAAGTACCAAATCGCGACATTTCAGGTGCTTCCCTCATGTTCGCAGATGGCATGTCCTTTACGAAAGGGAGAGGAGAAGTTAAGAACCCTTCTCCATAAATCTCTTTGCTTATCCCATTAAATGGTCTGTTGGTAGTCTGGCCTTAGCGTTTCTAGGAGAGGGTGGCAGTGTTGAGGGATTCATCCGGAGAGTCTGTCAACCAGTCTCCATCTTCTTGCCCGGCTTTAGCACTCAATCCATTACCTCATACTTGACATTGATTTGCCAAAAGCTCACGTAACTGGGGAAGTTCCCCTGGTCAGTGGCTTCTCTCTGGTAGCTCCTTTTCAGTCTCCTCCAGGGACTGTTTCTCTGCCCATCCTTTCAATGTCTGGAGTTCTCTAGGGCTCCATCCTCAGCCTTCTTCTCACTCTCTACACTCCCTGCTGCTCCAGGTTGGCTCAACCTCGGCACTGCTGACAGTGGGGCTGGATAATTCTTTACTGGGTGAGTGGTGGTGGTACTGGGGGCTGTCCTGCACATTGTGCAGTAGTATCTCTGGTCTCCTCCCACTAGATGCCAGGGGCAGCTTACCCCCTACCCCACTGTGATAATCAATAAGGTCTCTAGATATTGTCAACTGCCCCCTGGGGGACAAAGTTGCCCTGGGTGGAAAACCACTGTGCTACTCTCCTCTCTGGCTTCGGGGACCACCTAGATGTCAGTGCCTTCCAAATCCAGACCTCTAGGCCTGCTGGTCTCTGGAATTGTTTATCCAACTGTCCCCTGGGAACTTCCACCTGTATATCCCACAGTCATCTCAAAATCAGCCAACCCTAAACTGAATTTATCTTCTCTCACTCCAGGCTGAACTCCCAGGGGTCCAAACCAGAAACCTCTTCCTCCGAGTCTAAATCCTTCTCTCTTGTTCCCAGCTCTTCCACCCTCTGCACTTCTACAACCATGGCCTTAGCTCAGACAGCAGCTCTCGTCTGGATTGCAACAGTGTCTTCCTCCTTCTCCCTGCCCTCTGCCTTGCCCTGCCATCCTCCACACTGACCTGGGGGAGCTTCCTCAGGCATATCCCTGATGATGCTCTCCCTAGCTTTACATTTATGGATGGCTCCAACAGCCCCAGTATTAATAACTAAGCCTTAAAATGGTTTTCAAGGCCTTGAGTGATCTGGCTCCGGACTATCTTCTGCTTCATACTTGAACCCAAATATCACACTCATTTTCTCTCGTCGCCGCGCTGACTCTCATACAGGAACGCTCTCTCCCACTTTCACCTGCCTCATGCTTCTTCATCCCTGAAAGGCAGATCTAGTGAAAAGACTCTATAAACTTGGAAAGCAAGGCTTTGTTTTTGGTTTTTAAACAGTTGTTTTCTTTCTTCTTGATTCCATACTCTAGATCCTAACATTACACCAACATAAACCCAATTAACTTTCTTCTTGATGATCCTAAACTCCCAGACACATAAACCTCTAGGCTTGTGGTATTGTCAAGTGATGAGTGAGGGGAGCAGTCTCACCACAAATGTGGCCTCCAGGCAATGTCCTTGAGTCCTCAGCCCAAGAGCAAGGGCCTATTTTCTAGTCCGCCAGGCTCTATACGGGGAGTGGGGGGCTGCCAAACGGCCATGATAAATGACTCGTGTCATTTCTTCAGGAAGGAACCCTTTTTTCCATTTTTAATTTGGAGTTAGCAGGTGGCAATTTTGATAAAGGGACAGGGTACCTGCGGCACAGCAAGTGCTGAGGCCCTGCTTTCCCGACCTTGACCTCGAGCTCGTCCCCCAGAGTTGGTTACCCGTTGAATACTCAAGTTAGCAGAGAAACATTTCCCTTCTCATCGCTCCCCCCCCGCCCCCCTTTAAAACACGGATGCCCTTCAGGATGCTAGTGGTACCGCTGCCACTGCATTTCCTGTTGGCAGCAGAGAGCAAGTGAAAACAGAAGCTGCAGCGGGCAGCGGCCCGGGCACAAATAGCTCCCGCACGATTCACCGGAGCTTCCCCAGGGCCCAGGGCCCGGATCCCAGGCCTGATCCCCAGAGCCGTAGAGGCCGCCGCCGGGACCGGCAGCAACTTGGCCCAGACCGCACTCGGGCACAGTGCGAGAGAGCTCCGCGCTGCGCTTCTCTTGGGCTGCTCAGCGCCCCCTCGGGCTCGGGCTGGGCCTCGGGGGGCGGCGGGCGCGGCGGACGGCGATGCCGGGACGCGCTCTCCTCCGTGTGGCCCGCAGGGTCCTGGGCGCCTGGCTGCTGGGCGGCCTCTGGGTCTGGGCGCTGGGCGGCCTCTGCGGCCTGGGGGCGGCGGCGGCGGCTCCGGGGCCCGGGGCCGGGGACTCCCCGGGGTCTCAGCGCCCGTGCCAGGCGCCGCAGCAGTGGGAGGGGCGTCAGGTGCTGTACCGGCAGAGCACCGGGCGCTACAGCCGCGCCCTGCTCTCCTACGACGGGCTCAACCAACGCGTGCGGGTGCTGGACGAGAGGAAGGCGCTGATCCCCTGCAAGAGGTACGCGGGGCGCCAGGGCGCGGAGCGTGGGGTCGCGAGGCCCGGGGAGGGCGACGTCGCGGGGTTTCCAGCCGCTCGCGGCGCTTCCCTCCTCTCCAAGACAAACTTCGCCGAGAGGATCGCTTGGGGACAACACAGTCGGGGGCTGGGTGGCGGCTGGGCCCACCGGGGGCGGCCTGCTAGCGGGCACTCAGTGAGACCCCGCGGGGCGGTGGCCGGTGAAGAAATGACCTGCCGGGCGCTCCAGGCCCAGGTTCGCCCACGCTCAAAGGCTGCTGAGTCAGCCTCCAGCCTCCTGGTGCCCCCTTCAGCCTAGGGCGTGTCTTCTGCACTATCTCAGCTCTTCCAGGAGCCATCTGCGAGGACGACAGGCAGATTTTTTTTTTTTTCACATTTTAAAGGAATGTGACAACACTGCAAAAGGTGTGTGGAATCAGTTTAAAAAAAAATAAACTCATCACTGTGTCATAACCATTAAAATTTCGGTCTACTCCCTTACATTTTCTTTTAAGCAAGTTTTACATTCTGTAATCAAAAATCCTATGTCTATCTTTTTTATATAACACGATCTCTTATGTGTTCTTATTTACCATTTTATTAGTTGGCCCCTACCTATTTTTAATGGCTGCACAATATTCCACAGAGGGGTTATGCTACAATGTTTTTTAACCACTGGTCTGATCATTCACCTTTCTGAATCTCATGTGACAAAGGACACTCTCTTTCTGAGACCTCAGCTTGCTTCTGACCTCTTGAAGACCTGATTTCTATTTTGGGATCACCACCTGTCCATTGCCCCCCGTTCCTGTTTCTCTGTGTGTGTTCTTCCCAGGGTTATGCTGGCCTCTTCGTATGGCATTCGCATCATTAGGAGGTGCTATGTGAATGTCCATAGTTTAAGGCTCCAGTGGGCAGTAAGATATGGGGCAAATTCGATATCATTTTACCTAAAAGCATTTGCCCAAGTATTAGGCATCTTGAAGACAGTATGGAAGTGCCAGAACCCTTCAAAGGAGTATGTTCGAGAATGAAAACAGTGCATGATGACTGTAAACCATGAATGCTGAGGAGGCCTGGGGCAGCCGAGTCATCGTGGTGCACTGGGGGTATCTGTTCTCTTTCAAGAACATGACTGTTTTCTGTCAAGTGCCGAAGGTCTTTGTAATAATAATAGCAACAACCAACATTTGGGTACTTGTTACGTACCAGGCATGGTGCTCAAGACGTTCCACATACCATATGATTTAGTTTAAATCTCACAACAACTTGACAATGCAGGTTTTATGATCTCCAGTTTACAGACAGAGAATCTGGGGTTGAGGGAGATTAGACAGCTTTCTCAAGACCAAGAGCTGGGACTTGAGGAAACTGAGTGGATTCTGACATCTATGATGTAACAGGCTCTTGTCCGTTCATTCATTCTTTCAACGTGCATTTTTTCGTGTCAGGCATTTTGTATTCAGAGTGAGTCCTGGGCTTCAGGGAGGTCACGGTCTGGCGGTAGAGTCACGTCAGTAAGAATTCCCATACAGTGGGGTGAAGGATGAGCTGGGCACGAGAGCACCTCAGACAGGCACCTAACCCAGGCTTCCTGGAGGAGGTGGGACAGGAGTGAGTCCCAAAACCCCCGGACGAGCTGACCATTAGAGGGAACGAGGCATGGAGGGGAGACTGGTCCAGGGGGATGTGGGTGTATTCCAGGACATCCTGCCACAGGCAGGGCTGAGAATATTCCAAGAACTGCAGGCCAATCACTATTAAGACTGAAGCATGGAGTATGGCGGGAGGTTGGGGACCCAGGGAAGGATATTTAAGCAGTGGAATGCCGTGATTGGATTTTATAAAGAAAACTGGTTGTATGGTCGAGAATAAAGAAAAACAAGAGAAGAAGCCGAAACATGACCTAGGAGATGTCTGTAGAGAGAGCCAGGTGAAAGACGGGGAGTGGCAATGGTGATGGTGAGAAGTGGACGCATTAGGGAAGTCTTGAGGATATTGAAGAGGCTTATTGAAGGGGGTACAAATGATTAGACGCTATGCTGCAGGGTGGTGAGGGGGAGGGAACAGTCATTTTTGGCTTCTGAAGCTTACAGTACTGATGGCATGAGTAGATGGGGATGCTGTTCGCTGAGATGGGGTTTGGTTTTCTGCACTTGTGATAAAGGGTCAAGCGCTACTCTTTGTGTTCGTTGTTGTGAAGCCTTTTATGATAGTGGCGTATTGATGAGTAGTCATGTTGAAGGTGGGCTGAGATGGCCCAAAGCACACTGCTGACACAGAGGAGTTTGGCCAGGACAAGGATAGGGTTCATGGCTGCCCCCGCTCCCACGCCCCAAGGTCGTATTTTCGCAACGTGAGGGATTAGGCTCTAGAGTCAGATAAATCTGCCTCTGAATTCAGATTCCTAGTGTGGGTCTTTGGGTAAGTTACTAGATGGGAATACTACTAATGCCTAATGTATTGCTTTGTTGTGGGGATGAAATGAGTTCAAGTGTGAATAGCACATAGTGCACTGGTCTGACACATGGTACGAAAGGCGCTCAGCGTGCGGCCGCAGCTATCCCCATGGCCACCGCCATCATCGCCATCCTGGTGAATGTACCATGGCCCAGAGACTCCCTGCCAGCCCTGTGGGCTCAGACAGTCGATCTGGCAGCACACTCAAGGGCCCTTCCTTTGGGAGCAGACTAGGAGCAAACAAGCTCAGATGTTACACTGGATATTTCAGTGAGTGCTGCAGCTGGCATGGGGGCCAGCATTCTCAAATCTGACTAGCTCATTCTCTCCCTGTAGGCAGACCTATGTGGAGAGCCAAATTCTAATCAGGAAGTTGTGAGCAAAGAGTTGGAGCAAATTCATGGAGTCTAATGACTGCCTGCTCTAGGCTAGGCCGTGTGCTCAATGTTGAGCTTTCCATCATGCATAAGACAGGCCAGCCCAGCGTAATCAGGCTAAGATAAAGTGACGCATCATTTTCACCAGAGTGGTGCCTTGTCGCTGATTCTATGCTACCCCAATGCTGCTGGTTCAGACTCCCTCCGCTCTGCACGGGGCCTTGGAGGGTACTGCTCCGGTTGTCTTAGCAATCCTTCTTCTATGACTCCATGATCAATTAATATAGTCTTCAGATATGTGTATTATATCTTTAGTGGGGTCACAGCCAAACCTTGCTGGCCTAGAAACTTTTTTGTCCCCATGTGGTGATTTGTTTCTTTCTTTCTTTAACTCAAGTATAGTTGATTTACAATGTAGTGTTAGTTTCTTGTGTACAGCAAAGTGATTCCGTTATACATACATATATCCATGCTCTTTTTCATATTCTTTCCCGTTATGGTTTATTACAGGACACTGAATATAGTTCCCTCTGTCCATGTGGTGATTTCTCATTTCTTTGCCCTGATCCGTCAAGTGTTGATTTCACAGTTTAGCTTTTAGAAGGCCATTTTATTCCCCATCTTTCCAATTTCTTGGCAAGGTTCTGTCTCACAGTCCCATCTCTGGCCCTAAGTCAGATGTAGAAAAGAATGTTTAGTGCATAAATGCGTTTTTAAGCTCTTTAAATGTAGATTTGTTGGAACAAACTCAGAAACTTTTTCAGGTATTAGCAGTCTGGCCAAGAAACCAGATGTTATTTGAAGAAAATATGGATGGGTTGTCTCTTCATATTTATTTATAAGTTGAGAAGTAGTTTTAGAATTGGATCAACTTCTTAAGATTTTTATTTTGCATCCAGTTAGTTATGGAAAGTCCCACTGATAGTTACTGTGGAATGACTAGGATTTTCCAGGCTTTCTTCTCCCTGAGATGATGGAAAAGATTAAATAACCTTACAAGCTTCAGATAAGACAAGCCTTAGCAGAGAATGGGAAATATTAGTAATTGATACTATTTCATTTTCTGGTTCCAACTGTCTTTCCTATAAACTCACAAGTATTACATTTGGAAGACTGAAGGAAAAGCAAGATTACTTTGTATTTCAGTAACATAGTGAACTTTATGGGAGAAGCAATGTAGATGCTGAATGAATTTTGTTAGGTTACCAGTAACTTACTGCTCCCATTTACAAGATGGTGGATTGGGAGGTGGAATTAATGAAGCAGAGCGAGCAGAGAAGCATTAAGAGGACATGCATTGGTAAATTAGGAATATGTCTTAGAAGACTGTTCAACTACCAGTCCTACATGTTTGGGGATTTTTTCTTTTTTGGTAAAAGACTAAAAAAATATGTCTTAAATAGAGTGACAAGTGGGTTCTTATTCAAATACTGATTAGTTCATCTCTGTCTCAATTTTTCCAGACCATTCTGTTTCTTGGAGAACAGAATATAATTTCTCTATTCTTAGAGAAAACCACCTAGTGTAGTGGAGAGAGCATGGACATCCATTTAGACAGTCGTGGGATGCCAAACATGGCTTCTAATCCTGGCTTCACCTCCACAAGGTCCTTTGCTTCTCAGAACGTCAATGTTTTTCATCTTTTAATTTGATTTTAATGATATCTACAATGTTTTGTTTTGTTTTTTTTGCGGTACACGGGCCTCTCACTGTCGTGGCCTCTCCCGTTGCAGAGCACAGGCTCCGGACGCGCAGGCTCAGCGGCCATGGCTCACGGGCCCGGCCACTCCGCAGCATGTGGGATCTTCCCGGACCGGGGCACGAACCCGTGTCCCCTGCATCGGCAGGCGGACTCTCAACCACTGCGCCACCAGGGAAGCCCTACAACGTTTATACTAAATAATGTTTAGGACTTCTTCCTTAAAAGCTAGGTACAGATAAGATTAAATGATACCATGAGAGCACTCCTTGTACTTTTATTATATTAGGCTGATTCCTGTTTCTACCAAGATGCAATGAACTTGACATAAATTCTAAATGTTTTCTCAACTTGTCCCCTTGTGTAGACAATTCAGAGTTCTTTTTCTTCCTTCTTTTCACCTAAGCTTGTGTTCATGGGTAGAGAAGAGCACGGCTGTCTTTAAACGCTTTGGCTCCAAACTCAGAAGGCTGTCCTCTCCATGGAGCCTCCCTACACTAAGGGGTTGAATAGGACTGCTTACAGAAGTGCCCCTCCAAGGATCTGCTGTGGAAGATTAATTCCAAGGGGTGTTATCACACCAGGCAACTTCGACAATCATATGTGTTTGAGAATCAGGATTAGGTTTTTTTTCCTCCAAATATACAATTTTATTTTGAAACTATCTCCCACTTACAGAAAAGTTGCAATTCTGGTCCATACCCATTTTTTCCCCTGAATCATTTGAGAGTGAGTTGCCAACTTGATATCCCCACGACCCCCAATACTTCAGTGTATATTTCTTACAAACAGGGCCATTGACCTGCATAACTGCAACACAACCATACAAATCAGGAAATTAACATGCATTCATTTCTACCATCTGAAATTCAGGTCTCATTCAAATTTTTCCACTTGTGCTTTTTATGTTCTTACAGCAGAAGGACCCAGTTTATATTCAAGTATTGCATGTAAATGTTGTGTCTTTTTAGTCTCTTTCTGTCTGGAACAGTTCCTCATTCTTTCTTGCACTTCAATACAGGCCAGTTATTTGGTAGAATGTTCCTTGATTTGGGTTTGTCTGATGTTTCCTCATAATTAGATTCAAGTTATTCACTTACGGTAGGAACGGTAGGACTGTCACATCTGGATGTTTACTTTGATGACTTGATTACTGATGTCTGCATGGTTTCTTCAGTGCGAAGTGACACTTTTATACTTTGTAATTCATAAGTGTTTTATAGGGAGAGATTTTAGGACCATGTACATATCCCATTCTTCATTGAAGTTTCAAGTTATTCATTTGTTTTTATCAGCATGGACGCTAGGATTCTCATTGAATTGCATTTGCTCTCATTGTTTATTTGATGTTCAAATTGTCCCAGATTGGGCCAGTGGGAACCTCTTCAAGTTGGCTTCTATGTTCTTTTGACAGGTCTCCCTTATTCTTTGAGCACTTCCTTGCTTTCTGGCAAGATATTCCAAGATCATCTGTACTTTCCCTGCCAGAGTCTTGGAATAAGCCATTTCTCAAGAAGCTCTGGTTACTTTCACTGGAGAATAATATTTGGAAGCCTAGGTCCTGGTCTAGTTGTGCTCATGGCTCTTGGATGGCACTGCTTCCAGGCCCCTTCACTGGACAAAGCAAGATGATGTAGGTTTGAATGCATACATACATATGCACGTACACACACAGAGTCACTAACACATATATACAAACATTTGTATCTACATTTATTTCTGAGCTTCCAATTCTAATACATAGAGATATTTATACCGATATCTCTAATTCTGATCCACACCACATGGATCATTCTAGTGTACTCCTGTTCATTTTTCGTACCTCCCTTTTTAGGGTGTGAGAAAACTGGGTGCCTTTATTCAACTGCAGTAGGTAACCAGTCAGGCATTGCTATGGTACCCCCCTCCCTACATGGATGCCTTCCTCTTGGGCTCTGCACCCCAGGCCAGGCCATGCAGACACCTACCTTGCTTGGCCCTGTCTAATGGCTTTAGACTAAACTGTTTAATAAGGGGAAGGGAGGGTCAGGTTACATTTTTTTATATGTTTTTCTTTTGGATTTCTCGGGACAACATCATCGTAAATCCTCAGGGAGATGAATTAGTATGAAATGTTCAACCAATTTGTTTGATCCTGAGCCCTGCTTTGCATGGATTGGGCTCCCATTTGAAGAAATCCTGACTTTCAGAATTTCAGAAAAATGACTCCTTTGCCCTTACTCCCTCCTCTTGGTCTCTGATAACTGGAGCCAGTATTTTCTTTTATTGGCTCAGGAAGTCTGACTGCTTGTGGCCTTCTGATCCTCGAAAAATAAACCATGCTGATTTGCAATACTGAGTTTTTCTTCAAGAAAGAGATTTTATTGGAAGCGCATAAAGTTTTCTTTAAGAGTCTTAATTCTGTGGGTCTACTGACCCTGGATTTCAGAGGGTTGATGCTGGGATGTGGAAAAAGTGGGCAGTGAGGAAAAAGAAGTTCCTAGGAAGATAAGCCCAGGAGAGTAAAGGGACTGGTGGGATAGGAGACTAACTTATAAAAAGAAGCCAGAGGTGGTCACCATAAGGCTTTGAAAACATCTTTATTTCTCTCCATTAACCTTGAATTGTTTCTTCCTGATTCTGACCTCAAAGATGGTGGTCAGGGGCAAAGTGCCCAAAGATCTGAAAATATTCCACCAATTAGTGGTTTGTTTTTCCTGGAATAAATGTGATAGGCTTATATTTCCCCAATTCCAGTAAAAATCTTCTATTTTCCCCCTTTATAATTTATTTTATTTTACCCAGCTTTCAAGAAAAAAAAATCTTCTCTTGATCTTACTAACTGAAACCCCATTCTCCCCTTCTATTTAAAGCAAATCTCATGCTAACTCCAATTTCTGTCCTCCCATGCTCTCTTGGACCCCCCTCCAATCAAACATTGATCATCACAGCTCTACTGAAGCGGTTCTGGTCAAGGGCAGTACACTCCACATTAGTAATCAAGTGATCTTTTATCTGGTCTCATTTTACTGTCGGTCATTTCCTCCATCTAGAAGTATTTTCTTCATGTAGCTTTCAGGACACTGTGCTTTTCTAGTTCCTCTCCTTCCACCTCATTTTCTTACCTTCTCAGCCTCCATTGCTCTTTCTCCTCTTCTCTTGGATCATTAATAGTGGAATATTCCAGGGCGCAGGCTTCCCATCCCTTTGCTTTTCTGTCTCTACCCCTTTTTTGGTGATCACATCTAGATCATGGAGTCAAATGCCATCCTTACCTGAAGGACTCGCACATGTGCATGTCCAGCCTAGAGCTCTCTCCTGAACTCTGTGTTCATATATCCAGCTGCTTGGTTGAGTTCTTCTTTTGGATCTCTAATAACTACTCAAACTCAGCATGTCCAAAATTAATGCCTCCCCTGCAAACAAACAAACAAACAAAAGTTATTCCCCTTGCAGTTTTCTTTACCTCAGCTAATAACAACTCCAGTTGCTCAGGATCAACCCTTAGAGTCATCCTTGATTTCTTTGTCTCCCACTTGCCACAAGTAATCCAGAAGCAGACTCTATTGACTCTAATTTTGATATAGACCCAGACTTGTAGACCAGAATCTGACCACACCTTTGCTGTCATCCTGGTCCAAACCTTCATCATTCTTGCAATAGCCTCCTAACGGGTCCCTACTTCTGCCCTTGCTCCCTTTGGTCTGTTCTCAACATAGCAGCCCGAGTGATTCTGCTAAAAATTGTTGTATCATGTCTCATGTCTGCTCAAAAACCCTCCTGTGCCTTTCTGTGTCTCAGAGTAAATGTTTTTGCATGGACTTGACCACCCTGTGGGATCTGCTTCCCGACCCCCTCCACACCTTGTCTTTGACCTCTTCACTCCATCGTCCATCCATCATCACCTCATTGCCAGCTCACTCACTCCAGCCCGTGGCCTCAGCATTCTCACTCCTTTGGCACTTGTGTTGTTGATTCCTCTGCCTAGAAAGCCTTTTCCCTAAAAAGCTGTATGGCCCACCCCCAAATTAGACTGTCCCTTCTCTCCACATTTTCATACATCCCACCTCACTGCCTTTTATGTTCAAGATATTTACCTACTATTTAATATTTTTATTAATATTTTATTAGCATACTATTTAATTTAATTAAAAACTTTAAAGTCTGTTCCCTCATATCCAAAGTAAAGCTCCATAAGGTCCAGGATTTTTCTCTGGTTGTTGCTGTATTTCCAGCACCATAGAACAGGCCTGACTAAATTGTTTTGAATGAGGGAATGAGTAACAATGATACATAGTCATTGTAAACGGATATCTAAAATACAGATAAGCAGAGAGAGAAAAGTAAAAATTACCCATAACTGCCAAAGTGATAACGACTACTAGTAACATCTTCTAAATATCCTAAGAGATTTTTCGATGCGAAGTCTACATACCGTAGCCCATACTGTTTTATAATAGGCTGTTTTCCCTTTAATAATATTGTGCGAGCTCATCCATACTGACTCGTCTGCTTGTATCATCTTTGAACTCCCGGCTTCTCTTCATTCAGGTCTTAGCCCATCACCTTCTCAGAGGGGCCTTCTGTGACTGTCCAACAAAGCCCTCCCCACCAGCCACTCTCCATCACATCTCGTTCTGTTTCCCTTAGGACACTATCACTGAGTGACATTGCCTTGTGTCTCTCTTCCCTGGAGTGAGAGGAGAACTTGATCTGTCTGGTTTACTACCAAAAGCCCAGCACCTAGAAGTGCTTGGCACATAGTAAGTCTCAGTAAATGTGTGTTGAATGAATAAATACCATTTTTATGACTTTGGGATTTCTAGCATTATACATGTTCATGGTGGAAAATCTAGATAACAGAGAAGAGCAAAATAGAGTAAAGAGAGTCCTGTTGTCCAGGATTAACAACCCTTATATATGTGCTTCTGGATTTTTAATTTCTATTTCTGTATATACAATTCTAAAATTACAGTGGAAACATGCTTTGTGATTTTTTAAATTTAACAAAACATTGTACATATTTCTCATGCCACTAGGTAATCTTTAACAGAATCATTTTTAATGACTGCATGGTATTCTGGCTAATGGATGGAACAGAGTTTCTGTGAACAGTCCCTTATAGGGGACAGTTATGTTTCTTTTTCTCTTTATTTATTTGGTTGCACCGGGTCTTAGTTGTGGCAGGCAGGCTCCTTAGTTGTGGCAGGCGGGCTCCTTAGTTGTGGCTCACCAGCTCCTTAGCTGAGGCGTGAAAACTCTTAGTTGCGGCATGCATGCGGGATCTAATTCCCTGATCAGGGATCGAACCCGGGCCCTCTGCATTGGGGGTGTGGAATCTTAACCACTGTGCCACCAGAGAAGTCCCCAGTTATATTTCTTTCCCCTCTATTTTTCACTAGTATAAACAACTACATGTATGACCTTGTATTTGTGTGCAGTTATATGTGTACCACTTTAAAAATATTTTGGATAGATTCTTCGATAAGAAAATGACTGAAAAGGGATTGCACATTTATAAATTTTTGACAACTTTGCTCTTCAGGAAGGTTGTTCCAGCTGATATTTCAACTGGCAGAATATGAATGTTCATGTTTCCCACACTCACACCTATAAGGAGCCTAATTATTTTTAGTGATTTCAAATATGATAAACAAGAAACTGAAAGGCAAAATGACATACCTGCAGTGATGTCACACTCCCTTGTCATGAGTCTCACTCTAAAGTGAATGCCTCTAATTTGTCACACTTAAGTCTCCTACTGGCTGCTGGTTTAACAAAGATACACTATCATGTTCAGTAAATATTTTTCTGACCTATATTATAAAGAATTTATTCTAATCAGAATGAATCTTAAACTTCCCCAACCTAGTGACTTGTACTAATAGATTGCCTGACATTAAACCATCTTTGCATTTCTAAAATAAATTCCAATTTATTATTATGCATTATTCTTTAAATAGTCTGCTTGATTTGATTTGCTAGTATTTAATATTTGTTTTTAATCTATAGCCATAATTTAGCTTGATCTATAGTTTATATTTTTGTGTTTTCTATATTTTAATGTCAGGGTTTTCACAGCTTTGTAAAAGAATTGGCAAGCTTTCTGTATTTCTCTATGCTCTATAGTCTTGAGGTTGGAAAAAACTGAGTCATGAAACCATGTGGACCCAACTCCTTTTGAAGAAGTAACTCTTTGATCGCTTTTTAAGATCGAACATCTAAAATGCCACTAGGCTATTGTAAGGATTTTTTTTTCTGGTTATTGACCTGCTTACCTTTCTGCTTAAGTCTTAGTTCTGGTTGTTTATATTTTCCTAGAAAATCTTTTATTTCATCAAGATTCTATTTGTCATCATAACACATTTGTACATAATATTTCTCTCTTTTTTAAATGTCTTTATTGGAGTATAATTGCTTTACAATGGTGTGTTAGTTTCTGCTTTATAACAAAGTGAATCAGCTATACATATACACATATCCCCGTATCTCCTCCCTCTTGCGTCTCCCTCCCACCCTCCCTATCCCAACCCTCTAGGTGGTCACAAAGCACGGAGCTGCTCTCCCTGTGCTATGCGGCTGCTTCCCACTAGCTATCTATTTTACATTTGGTAGTGTATATATGTCCATGCCACTCTCTCACTTCGTAACAGCTCACCCTTCCCACTCCCCTTGTCCTCAAGTCCATTCATAATATTCTGTTAACTTAAAAATCTTCACCTTATCTATCAATATCCCCTTTTCTTCCCAATATTCTATATTTGTATTTTCTATCTTTTTCCTCAGAATTACATTTTAACAATAAACTAATGGATACGTGTGATGGTTTTATGGTTTATCATTCCTTTGTATTTTACATCTTATATCTTCTTTGTTAAGGACAATTTTTGAGAATTAAATTACAGTGCCTACCCATATTTTGAAAAGTTTTAAAGCAGGGTTATAGTGGAGCATACACTCCACTACAGGTAGGAGGGCATGCCATGACCAATGGATCACCCAGGCTCCTTTCATGCATGAGCTACTCTCAGCTCTTCTCTCATCAAACACTGCCTTCAGTGTTTCTCCTGCTCCTCAATCTCAGGTTTGGAGAATTTCCCCCAATATGGGCATTGGAAGTTTCCCCAGCACCAGTGGTTTTCTTCAGAAGCAGTGCATCTTGAACCAAGAGGCCATCTGAAGAATCAGACCCTAGCAGGGCGACTACGTTGCCCTCAGACCTTGCAAAGAAAGGCGAAACTCTTGGGATAGATGGCCCCCAAACAGAAGAAGCAGCTGCTCCTGGACAAAAAGGCTGCAGTGCCTTGGATGACCCCTGCCCCTTCACAGAAGGCTGCTCTTATTGTGGCTTAAAGTTAGGTCTACTGGGAAAGGTCCAGAGTGTGAGCTCTGCCAGTGAGTGAGGACCGTCTTCTGGGTTTCAGACTTCTCATTGTATCTTCACATGGTGGAAGGGGCCAGCTAGCTCTCTGGGGACTCTTTTATAAAGGCACTAATCCCATTCATGTAGGCTCCACCCTCAGGACCTAATCACCTCCCAAAAGTCTCACTCCTAATACTCATCTTGGGCTTTAGGTTTTCAACATGAACTTTGGGGGAGGTAAAAACATTCAGATCATAGAACACAGAGAATCTGCTGCTCTGGAGCATCTCAGAAGTTGCCAGGGAAAATGCTGGCAGATGGAAAGATGGTGGCACAGGGCCAAGGGGCATAACAGTTCCTAGGTCCGATGTAGCCTTGTCAGCTACAGGTGACGTATAACTTATGAGGACTATATCTGATGTCATGAACCACCAGACTAGTTAGTGTGGCATCCAGGAGCAGCCATGATGAATGCAAGGGCTCTGAGGTTGCTTGAAAATACTTTCAGGGAAGACTATGGTGAGCAGAACCATCTGCATTGACTCCAAAGCTACTAAAACATTGCCCCCAAGTCCCTTACTGAGATACCTCTTATATCCTCTGGAATTGTAAGGCCTACTGCCCAGAGTGTCTCACCGAGAAGCCGATGACCCAGGATTCCAGGCTGGGAATGGAAGACGTTCCTCTGAGGAAGATGCTTGGGCCACCATGGAGCTATCTGAGCTGGTTGAACTCAAGCGGAGACAGCACCTGCTTCAGAATCCCCAGGGCAACTCTTGGCAGAGGGGCCCTGGTGTAACTGGGGAGGCAGAGGCAGTAAAGTAGAGAAAGCCTGGGGAACAGAAGCTCTCACTTCAGGAGAAACAGGCAGCGGACCAGTGGAAATTCTACCAGCCTACACTTTTGGGAGCAAAGGACACTGGGGAGAGAATCCACCTCATATTTAATATCCATTGAGATGCCACGTCACATGCTGTGTTCTGGTGTGGCTTATGTGTTTCCTCTGGATGTGGGAGTCCTCTCTCTCATACGAGCCCTTTGTTGCAGACTCTGTATTTTGCACAGTGATTCTTCTTGTAGCCCAGCACCAGGTATTGTCTGGCTCACCCCTGGGACCCCAGAGGAGCCACCCTCCTGAGGACTCGGTCCTCCTTGGGATTCACTTTTAAGGTGCCAGAACAGTTTCTTTTGTAAAGGATGAGTATTTATTTAGGTCCCAGTCGGTATGTGGAAAATAATTTAAAGTGTTTGGATGGTTTCTCGTCTTTCCTTCTTTCGCCATGCTGAGTCAAGCCTTTAAAAGGTCAACTCCTTCACTTGTTAAAACACAGAGGAATTTTTAGTGTGTGTTTGTACAAACTGCTAAGTAGCTTTGCTACAAGGCCTCTGTTAAAAGAGAAACATAAATTATTTTACTCCTTTTATTATTCACTGCAATTTCTTTTATATTTATATTCACATTCACCTGACTCCTTGATTTTGATTCATGTTTCGGTCAGCTAGAGAATATACTCAATTCATTCTCTTCAGACAGGGTACTGCTGTGGTGGTGTAATTTCAGAAATTTTCAATGTCGGAGAAATTTCACTTATTTTTTTTACATAATGATAATTTGGGGGTGTATACAATTCATTGGGTAATAATAGTATTTTTGCTTAAATTTTTTATGCCATTTAGACCTCTGTAAGAGAAGTCTGATACCAAAGTAATTTTGGTTTAGTTTTAACAATTTTTTTTTCTGCCCAAATCTCTGTAGGTTGTTTTCATTATCCTTGAACATTTAAAAGAGAAAAAATTTTTTTCATGGAAGTATAGTTGATTTACAATGATTTCGGGTATACAGCAAAGTGGCTCAGTTATACATACTCAGTTATATATATATATAAATAAAATACACACATACATAAACATATATTCTTTTTCAGATTCTTTTCCATTATACGTTATTATAAAATATTCTATATAGTTCCCTGTGCTATACAATAGGTCTTTTCGTTTATCTATTTTATATATAGTAGTGTGAATATATTAATCTTTGAACTTTATTAACGTCTCCTGGTTAATGCCCAGCTCTAGGGAAATTTCTGGAGGCTTGATACTCTGTCTTCTCTCTTTGTTCCTTGTAGAATATCTCTCTACTTAACATGTACTGGTTCTCTTACACCTGCCCCCCACATTTCTTATCTTTTCATTAGCCTTTTCATCACTTTTTATGTGTTTTTACTTGAGTTCTGAAATAATACCTTTTCATTCACTGCGTCTGTTTTTTGGTTTTGGGGTTATTTTCCCCATATCCAGTCTGCTCCACGCTGCCTTCACTGCAGTTTCTATTTTGATAATCATGTTTTTCATTGGAAAGCTATTCTTGTAGCCACACATTATTCCTTTTGTTCTTAAATTCAGTATCATCCCAAATCACAGTGAAAGTGAAAAATAAGATTTATATTTTTGTTCTGTTAACTGTAAGCTGGAAAGGTCTGTGTGTGTTTATAGTTCAACATGGTGAGACCTGATATTTTTCTGCTGAAAAGCATAGTGCTGACTGTATGAACCTGACTATCCTTATACCCTCCCAACCTCCTTAATACCCCTGATACGAAGTTCTAGAAGTCACTGTGTACCATGGCAACATGGGTATCTCAGTACTAAAGAGGCTGCTTCTTTTAGTGGTGGTGAAAAAAAAGCCAGCTTGAACTATTGCCTCATGAGAAGGTTTTTTTATTATCTTCCATCAGATGAAAGACTATATGCCTACACTTTGCCAATATTCATCCCGATACATTTCTGAAACATAAAACTCTTCAATTTCTTGAGCACCCTTTTCTTCTTTTGAACTAGAATCCAAGCAGCGGAGGCCCATCACCTTACAGCCTCTTAAATGGCACACGTAATTATTCTTTGACTTTACTTTTCCTAGGGCTGCATTCTCAAGTAATTTAATTTTCCTTTTGTTATATGTGGTTGGCATCAGCCTGCACGATGAGTTGGTGTCTAACACAACAATTTTGAAATAGTGTTTTTCTTTTATGTCTCATGATTACTGTAGGGTGTAACTCGATCTTGGTATACACCAGAATGTCAAGTGGCCACAGCTCAATTCTTCCTGTGGAGAGTCAGAAAGCCAGCATGCATTACTAATCTATTATATTGCATATTAAACAAATCCAAAATTTGTCCAGTTTCTTCCATAAAAGCCAAAGTACTTTTGTAATCACAATATAATATTTGTCCACTCCCTTCTCTGTAATTTAGTATATCTTGGATGGCCAAGTACTCCTACATGGATGGTAAGAATCACTCCTTTCCCCTGTGAAAGGAGGCAAAGAATGTGGTATCAGTGAATTAGAATGAGTCTGGTTGGAGATCACATCTTGGGTTTGATTCTGGCACCATTATTTACTACTAAATTATGCTCTGAGCCTTATATTTTCTCATCTGTTTTTTAAAAAAAGAAAAAAGCTAATAACATGTCAGCCAGCTGAATTTGTCAGTCTGTAACTTCTGCCTTAGACTTTTTTTTTCCTGACTAACCCAATTCAGGACAGAAAAACAGTTGCTCCTTGGCTGTGAAGGCAGTAGCTATTTGGGTTCATTTATGCCCAGGCCAGTGTCTGGTATTTTGCATTCTAGGATTAACCAAATCCTTGGGCCCTGCTCATTCTGGAAGGGAAGGCTTTCACAGACTTGTTATAAGGAATCCAATAGGTCATACCTGTAAAGTATTGGTTTTTACTTATTTCATGTAAGGTGCTTTTGGCTGCAGAAAATTTCACTGTCAGAGGCTTAAATTATAAGGATTTTTTTGTTTACCTCAGAATTCTGGTGATACGTGTCTGTAGGTTTGACTCAACAGTTTCACCAGGGCCCCTGGTTGGTTCTTCTCCATGCATCCACTCTGCCATTCTTGGAATGTTGGCCCGCAGTTGCAAGAGGGCATGCTGACTTGTTGCCTCATGGCTTCAAGATGGCTGCCTCCGCTCCAAGCATTAAGTTCTCACCCAACTACGTTCAGAGACAGAAAATGAAGGAAGTGGAGTGCAACAGAGACTCTCCTCTTCTTTCTTTGTGAGAAAAGAAGTTTCCAGAGGATTCCCTCTCCCCATAGACTTCCCTTTAGGTCTCCAAGGCCAGAACCAGTAATACTCCTAGCTTGTAGGAAGGCTAAGAAAACGAGTACATGAGTATACTTTCTTAGCTTCTATAGTGAGAAGCAGGTCAGGGAGAATGGGTGAGAATGCCTGCTAGGTCTTACACAAAGGGGTCTATTATGCCCTCAGGAGTGTTCTCTCCTTCATCTCTCCATCTCATCTGAATGAATTAACCCTTCTTTGTTACATAGCAGACCACATCTTAATGTGTACAAGTTAAATGAGCAGTTTACTTGTTAAACATTAACTGATTATAGTAAACACAACTGTAATCAGACTTTCCTACAAAACTCTATATATCCTTTCATTTACATAACAATTTCACATCCATTATCTCAAATCATCTTCATAATAATGCTGTGAGATCAAAATTTTAATTTCTCTTTATATATGGGAAACATGGAGATTAAAATTATGATCATACAGCTCACCAGTGGTAGACAGGGAGCTTTAATTCCTTGACCAAAGCTACTTTACAGTGCTTTTCATGCTGTTTGTAAACCATATCCTGAGGTAGGAAAATTAGACAGAAAGGATATCTCCTGTTTTCTCACAGTAGGGTAAACTTCTGGTAACTTTTCTAATGGGAAGAAAATAATGAAGCTCTACATCCAGTTAAAACCTCCACTGTTCCTTTTTGGGAAACAGTAGTACCTCATAAAATATAAAATGGGAATTTCCCTTGATCCAACAATCCCAGGCTATAAATTTTAAATAGGGGTATAGAAACAGAAAGGCAAAAGGGCTTATCTCCAATTTGTATTTAGCATTGTTAATACTAACGAACTGTGGAAATAATCTAAGTGGTCATGAGTAGGGAACTACTGAAGCAAATTATGGTATATGTGTACAAGAGAACTATGCATCTGTTAAATTATTGTAAAGCAATGTCATTTATGAAAATTGATGCAATCACTGATTAAAAATTCCCAAATAGCAGACCGAACCCAATAGCACATTAAAAAAAAAGAATACATTATGATCAAATGAGGTTTATTCCAGGAATGTAAGGATGATTCAATTTTAGGGAATCTGTAAACATCTGTGAAAGGCAGATGATAAAATTCAATAAACATTCTTGATACAAAGCATTCAAAAGAACTGATTGATGCTTCCTTAATATGATGAAATCTGTAGCGTTCTTAATCTGCTTAATATTGAAACCATAGCCCCTTTCCCACTAAACTCAGGAAGAAGGCAAAGATGGCCATTTTCTCCACTTTATTTAATATTGTGTTGGATTTACTGGCCAATATAATCATAGAGATAAAATATTTAAAGACACGAGAATTAGAAAAGAAGAGATAAAAACTATCTCTACCAGTGATATGGGTGCAGTATACCTGGAAAACATAAAGGTCCTAAAAAATAAAACTAATTGAAACTGATTCAAACTAAGAGAGTTCAGTAAGGTATCTGTATATAAAATTAACCTGAAAAGTCAATAGCTTTAATATATACAAACAATAGTCTGCTAGAAAATAACAATGGAAGATCTCATTTAAAACAGCAACATCGGGCTTCCCTGGTGGCGCAGTGGTTGGGAGTCCACCTGCCGATGCAGGGGACACGGGTTCATGCCCTGGTCCAGGAAGATCCCACGTGCCGCAGAGCGGCTGGGCCCGTGAGCCATGGCCGCTGGGCCTGCACGTCCGGAGCCTGTGCTCCGCAACGGGAGAGGCCACAACAGTGAGAGGCCCACGTACCGCAAAAAAAATAAACTCAAAGGAAATCTGCAAAATCTGTACAGGAAAACTTTCAAACACTCCTGAAAGATACAAAAACACAAAATGAGATTTGAAAAAATGTAAAGACTTTTTTTTTTTGCAGGGGAATAGGATGACAACATCATACAGATATCCAAACTTCCCCCTCTGAATACCAAAAGGGTGGTTTTTGTTGGAGCTAAATAAGTTAATTCTAAATTTCATATGGAAAAATTTAAAAACCCAAATATCTAGGAAAATCCTGGAAAAGGAGGACACAATAGGAGGTCTGGCAAATTCTACGAGATTATGAAACAACACACTATTAGGTCTCTGTAATTAAAGCAGTGTGACACAGGTGCATGAATAGATAGACAACCCAATGGAATAAAGTAGAGTCCTGAAGCAGACTGATATAGATCTGCAGTTGGTATATGATAAGGGTGGCATCTCAGATAACTGGGAAAAAGATAGACTTTTAAATGGATGATGTTAGAACAACTGGGAAAAGATAAAATTGTACCCATACTTTACACCATACACAAGGATAAATTCCAAATGAGATAAAGATCTAAATGTTAACAAAATAAAACCATACAGAGATAATAGAAATCATGGGTGAATTTTTTTATAACCTGAAAATAGGGAAAGGTTTTCTAAATATGACACAATGCAAGAGCAATAAAAGGAATTTGACTTCAAAAATGTACAATCTTGGGCTTCCCTGGTGGCGCAGTGGTTGAGAGTCCGCCTGCTGAAGCAGGGGACACGGGTTCGTGCCCCGGTCTGGGAAGATCCCACATGCTGCGGAGTGGCTGGGACCGTAAGCCATGGCCGCTGAGCCTGCGTATCCGGAGCCTGTGCTCCGCAACGGGAGAGACCACAACAGTGAGAGGCCCGCGTACTGCAAAAAAAAAAAAAAAAAAAAAAAGTACTATCTTTTGCATTGTAGAAAAAAATGTAAATAATGTCAACAGACAAATGGCAGAGAAAAAATATCTGCAACTTATATCAGACACAAAAGGTTAAATCACTAGCTATTGAAAATTTAGAAAGTATATGGTAAGTAAACATATGGAAAGATGTTCAACCGACTATAATGAGTGAAGGCAAATTAAAACTACACTATTGAAGGAGCTGAAAGGAGCGGGAATGAAAAAGAAAGGAGCTGGAATGAAAAAGCCACTGAAGGAGACCTTCAAGATGGCCGAGGAGTAAGACATGGAGATCACCTTCCTCCCCACAAATACATCAGAAACACATCTACATGTGGAACAACTCCTGCAGAACACCTACTGAACGCTGGCAGAAGACCTCACACTTCCCAGAAGCATCAGGAGTAGCAGATTAAATCTCCACAGTCAACTTGATGTACCCTGCATCTGTGGAATGCCTGAATAGACAGCAAATCATCCCCAAATTGAGGCAGTGGACTTTGGGAACAACTGTAGACTTGGGCCGTGTGGCTCACAGGGTTTTGGTGCTCCAGCTGGGTGTCAGGCCTGTGCCTCTGAGGTGCAAGAGCCGAGTTCAGGACATTGGCCCACCCGAGACCTCGTGGCTCCACATAATATCAAGTGGCGAAAGCTCTCCCAGAGATCTCCATCTCAATACTAAGACCCAGCTCCATTCAATGACCAGCAAGCTACACTGCTAGACACCCTACGTCAAACAACTAGCAGACAAGAATGTGATGCCACCCATTAGCAGAGAGGCTGCCTAAAATCATAATAAGGTCACAGACACCCTAAAACACACCACCAGATGTGGTCCTGCCCACCAGAAAGACAAGATCCAGCCTCGTCCACCAGAACACAGGCACTAGTCTCCTCCACCAGGAAGCCTACACAACCCACTGCATCAACAGTAGCCACTGGGGGAAGACAATAAAAACAACAGGAACTACGAATCTGCAGCCTGCGAAAAGGAGAACTCAAACACAGTAAGTTAAGCAAAATGAGGAAACAGAGAAATATGCAGCAGGTGAAGGAGCAAGGTAAAAACCCACCAGACCAAACAAATGAAGAGGAAATAGGCAGCCTACCTGAAAAAGAATTCAGAGTAATGATAGTAAAAATGACACAAAATCTTGGAAATAGATGCAGAAAATACAAGAAACATTTAAGAAGGACCTAGAAGAACTAAAGAGCAAACAAACAATGATGAACAACACAATAAATGAAATTAAAAATTCTTTAGAAGGAATCAATAGCAGAATAACTGAGGCAGAAGAACGGATAAGTGACCTGGAAGATAAAATAGTGGAAATAACTACTGCAGAGCAGAATAAAAAAAAAAGAATGAAAAGAATTGAGAACAGTCTTAGAGACCTCTGGGACAACATTAAATGCACCAACATTGGAATTATAGGGATCCCAGAAGAAGAAGAGAAAAAGAAAGGGACTAAGAACATATTTGAAGAGATTATACTTGAAATCTTCCATAATATGGGAAAGGAAATAGTCAATCAATCCAGGAAACACAGAGAGTCCCATACAGGATAAATCCAAGGAGAAACATGCCAAGACACATATTAATCAAACTATCAAAAATTAAATACAAATAAAAAATATTAAAAGCAGCAAGGGAAAAACAACAAATAACATACAAGGGAATCCCCATAAGGTTAACAACTGATCTTTCAGCAGAAGCCCTGCAAGCCAGAAGGGAGTGACAAGACATATTTAAAGTGATGAAAGGGAAAAACCTACAACCAAGATTACTCTACCCATCAAGGATCTCATACAGATTCGATGGAGAAGTTAAAACCTTTACAGAAAAGCAAAAGTTAAGAGAATTCAGCACCACCAAACCAGCTCTACAACAAATGCTAAAGGAACTTCTCTAGGCAGGAAACACAAGAGAAGAAGACCTACAATAACAAACCCAAAACAATTAAGAAAATGGTAATAGGAACATACATATCGATAATTACGTTAAACATAAATGGATTAAATGCTCCAACCAAAAGACATAGTCTGGCTGAATGGATACAAAAACAAGACCCGTATATATGCTGTCTACAAGAGACCCACTTCAGACCTAGAGACACATACAGACTGAAAGTGAGGGGATGGAAAAAGATAATGCATGCAAATGGAAATCAAAAGAAAGCTGGAGTAGCAATTCTCATATCAGACAAAATAGACTTTAAAGTAAAAACTATTACAAGAGACAAAGGACACTACATAATGATCAAGGGATCAATCCAAGAAGAAGATATAACAGTTGTAAATGTTTATGCACCCAACATAGGAGCACCTCAATACATAAGGCAAAGCTAACAGCCATAAAAGGGGAAATCGACAGTAACACAATCATAGTAGAGGACTTTAACACCCCACTTTCACCAATGGATAGATCAGCCAAAATGAAAATAAATAAGGAAACACAAGCCTTAAATGATACATTAAACAAGATGGACTTAATTGATATTTATAGGACATTCCATCCAAAAACAACAGAATACACTTTCTTCTCAAGTGCTCATGGAACATTCTGCAGGAACATGGAACATCTCATGGAACATCCAAGATCATATCTTGGGTCACAAATCAAGCCTTGGTAAATTTAAGAAAATTGAAATCGTATCAAGTATCTTTTCCGACCACAACACTATGAGACTAGATATCAATTATAGGAAAAAATCTGTAAAAAATACAAACACATGGAGGCTAAACAATACACTATTTAATAACCAAGAGATCACTGAAGAAATCATAGAGGAAATCAAAAAATACCTAGAAACAAATGACAATGAAAACACGACAACCCAAACCTATGGGATGCAGCAAAAGCAGTTCTAAGAGGGAAGTTTAGAGCAATACAATCCTACCTCAAGAAACAAGAAATATCTCAAATAAACAACCTAACCTTACACCTAAAGCAATTAGAGAAAGAAGAATAAAAGAACCCCCCAAAGTTAGCAGAAGGAAAGAAATCATAAAGATCAGATCAGAAATAAATGAAAATGAAATGAAGTAAACAATAGCAAAGATCAATAAAACTAACAGCATTTTCTTTGAGAAGATAAACAAAATTGATAAACCATTAGCCAGACTCATCAAGAATAAAAGGGAGAAGACTCAAATCAATAGAATTGGAAATGAAAAACGAGAAGTAACAACTGACACTGCAGAAATACAAAGGATCAGGAGAGATTACTACAAGCAACTCTATGCCAATAAAATGGACAACCTGGAAGAAATGCACAATTTCTTAGAAAAGCACAACCTTCCGAGACTGAACAAGGAAGAAATAGAAAATATAAGCAGACCAATTACAAGCACCGAAATTGAGGCTGTGATTAAAAATCTTCCAACAAACAAAAGCCCAGGACCAGATGGCTTAACAGGCGAATTCTATTAAACATTTAGAGAAGAGATAACACCTATCCTTCTCAAACTCTTCCAAAATATAGCAGAGGGGGCAATCACCCTGATAAAACCAGACAACGACGTCACAAAGAAAGAAAACTACAGGCCAATATCACTGATGAACATAGATGCAAAAATCCTCAACAAAATACTAGCAAACAGAATCCAACAACACATTAAAAGGATCATACACCATGATCAAGTGGGGTTTATCCCAGGAGTGCAAAGATTCTTCAATATGCACAAATCAATCAATGTGATAAACCATATTAACAAATTAAAGGAGAAAAACCATATGATAATCTCAAAAGATGCAGAAAAAGCTTTTGACAAAATTCAACACCCATTTATGATAAAAACCCTCCAGGAAGTAGGCATAGAGGGAACATACCTCAACATAATAAAGGCCATATATGACAAACCCACAGGCAACATCATTCTCAACGGTGAAAAACTGAAACCATTTCCTCTAAGATCAGGAACAAGACAGGTTGTCCACTCTCACCACTATTATTCAACATAGTTTTGGAAGTTTTAGCCACAGCGATCAGAGAAGAAAAAGAAATAAAAGGAATCCAAATCGGAAAAGAAGAAGTAAAGCTGTCACTGTTTGCAGATGACATGATACTATACATAGAGAATCCTAAAGATGCTACCAGAGAACTACTAGAGCTAATCAATGAATTTGGTAAAGTAGCAGGATACAAAATTAATGCACAGAAATCTCTTGCATTCCTATACACTAGTGATGAAAAATCTGAAAGAGAAATTAAGGAAACACTCCTATTTACCACTGCAACAAAAAAGAATAAAATACCTAGGAATAAACCTACTAAGGAGACAAAAGACCTGTATGCAGAAAACTATAAACCACTGATGAAAGAAATTAAAGACGACACAAACAGATGGAGAGATATACCACGTTCTTGGATTGGAAGAATCAACATTGTGAAAATGACTATACTACCCAAAGCAATCTACAGATTCAATGCTATCCCTGTCAAACTACCAGTGGCATTTTTCACAGAACTAGAACAAGAAATTTCACAATTTGTAAGGAAACACAAAAGACCCCGACTAGCCAAAGCAATCTTGAGAAAGAAAAACGGAGCTGGAGGAATCAGGCTCCTGGACTTCAGACTATACTACAAAGCTACAGTAATCAGGACAGTATGGTGCTGGCACAAAAACAGAAATATACATCAATGGAACAGGATAGAAAGCCCAGAGATAAACCCGGACACATATGGTCACCTTATTTTTGATAAAGGAGTCAAGTATATACAATGGAGAAAATAGAGCATCTTCAAAAGTGGTGCTGGGAAAACTGGACAGCTACATGTAAAAGAAAGAAATTAGAACACTCCCTAACACCATACACAAAAATAAACTCAAAATGGATTAAAGACCTAAATGTAAGGCCAGACACTAGAAAACTCTTAGAGGAAAACATAGGCAGAACACTCTTTGACATAAATCACAGCAAGATCTTTTTTGACCCACCTCCTAGAGAAATGGAAATAAAAAGAAAAATAAACACATGGGACCTAATGAAACTTAAAAGTTTTTGCAGAGCAAAGGAAACCATAAACAAGATGAAAATATAACCCTCAGAATGGGAGAAAATATTTGCAAATGAAGCAACTGACAAAGGATTAATCTCCAAAATGTACAAGCAGCTCATGCAGCTCAATATCAAATAAACAAACAACCCAATCCAAAGATGGGCAGAAGACCTAAATTGACATTTCTCCAAAGAAGATATACAGATTGCCAACAAAGACATGAAAGGATGCTCAACATCACTAATCACTAGAGAAATGCAAATCAAAACTACAGTGAGGTATCACCTCACACCAGTCAGAATGGCTGTCCTCAAAAATTCTACAAACAATAAATGCTGGAGAGGGTGTGGAGAAAAGGAAACCCTCTTGCACTGTTGGTGGGAATGTAAATTGATACAGCCACTATGGAGAACAGTATGGAGGTTCCTTAAGAAAATAAAAATAGAACTACCATCCCACCCAGCAATCCCACTACTGGTCATATACCCTGAGAAAACCATAATTCAAAAAGAGTCATGTACCACAATATTCATTGCAGCTCTATTTACAATAGCCAGGACATGGAAGCAACCTAAGTGTCCATTGACAGATGAATGGATAAAGAAGATGTGGCACATATATACAATTGAATATTACTCAGCCATAAAAAGGAATGAAATTGAGTTATTCATAATGAGGTGGATGGACCTAGAGTCTGTCATACAGAGTGAAGTAAGTCAGAATGCGAAAAACAAATACCATATGCTAACACATATATATGGAATCTAAAAAAAAAATGGTTCTGAAGAACCTAGGGGCAGGACAGGAATAAAGATGCAGATGTAGAGAATGGACTTGAGGACATGGGGAGTGGGAAGGGTAAGCTGGGACGACGTGAGAGAGTGGCATGTACTTATATACACTATCAAATATAAAATAGATAGCTAGTGGGAAGCAGCCGCATAGCACAGGGAGATCAGCTCGGTGCTTTGTGACCACCTAGAGGGTTGGGATAGGGAGGGTGGGAGGGAGATGCAAGAGGGGGGATTTATGGGGATATATGTATACGTATAGCTGATACACTTTGTTATTAAGCAGAAACTAACACACCATTGTAAAGCAATTATACTCCAAGAAAGATGTAAAAAAAAACAGACAAAAAACCTGCACTATCCCTTGTGGAAGGGAAGTGGCTGGGAGGGGCTGGGGAAGGCTTCTGGTGTGCCATAACTGGATCTGGGTGGGGGCTTCCTAATTCTTCACTTTGTAAAATTTCTCAAGCTCTACACTTTAGATGTATGCAGTCCATTGTATGTTCATTACGCTTACCAAAAAAGGAAAAAGTTCTTTAAAAAAAAATCCTGACAGATAACATTTCTTACTTATCAGATGGGCACAAATCCAAGTTTGACAACATGATCTGTTGACAAGACTATAAAGGAAACAGGTGCTCTCATATATTACTGATAGAAGTGCAAAACTGCACAACTCTTTGAAAAGAAATCTGATAATATTAACAAAATACCCTTTGCCCTAGTAGTTTCATATCAGTAATTTATCCTAAATATATAACTCCAAAATAGCACAAGGTTATTCAGTGTTTTGTTTTGGGCAATATAATAAGAATGGAAACAAGCCAATGTTCATTAGCAGGAGACTGACTAAATAACCAATGGTACTTACACACAATAAACTATTATATGGCCATAGAAAAGAATAATGACGACCTCTGTGTATTAATAGAGACAGGAAAAAGCAAGGTGTAGAAAAGTGTATACAGAATTCTACCCTTTCTGGAAAGAAGAGAGAGAAATAAGAGTGCACACATGTGTTTGCTTAGTTTGGTCAAAAGAAATGAAGGAAAATAACATGGAAGCCAATGAAAGGTGCTATCCATTGGGAGAATAAGGGATGGGGCAGGGATTGGGATGGGAGTGAGACTTCTCTTTTTAAATTTTTTTTTTTATTTTTTGGCTGCGCCACATGGCATGTGGGATCTTAGCTCCACAAGCAGGGATCGAACCCGTGCCCCCTGCAGTGGAAGCGCAGAGCCCTAACCACTGGACAGCCAGGGAATTCCTAAACAAGTTTTTAAAAATTTTTTTTCTAATTTTGAGTGAGACTTCCCTGAATGTGTTTTTTTATATTGTTCTGAGTTCTGAAAGATGAAAAACTTTACATATTTAAATAATATAATTAAATCAAAGGGGAAGAGTGTGAAGTCCCCGAATTGAGAACAAACAAATGAACCTAATGATATATCAATCTGGAAACATAGCCACCCAGGGAACAGGGTTAGTCCAAGTGAATTTTTAATGCAGTATTGAGTTGTATTCTAAGGACAAAAAGAACTGCAATAAAATCTTCAACTTCACCGGGCAGTTGTATTTTTTGATAACACTTTTTTTTTTGATAACACTTTTAAAAGTATTATTTCAAAGCTATTGTAGGATAAAGCAAATAAGTAAATTTGCTAATGTTTTTGGGAAGCATGACTTTTATTTGAAGAGAAAATATATGTAAACATAAAAACAAAAATGATAGGGGAGAACCTATAATGTCAAATTTAGATTGGAAATATCAGTATGAATTCATGTTTTTGGTTTTTTTTTTCAACGTAAGAAGTTCTGACCACTGAAAGGTCCTTAAAACAATGATATCCCAATGACAATGAGCACATCTAGGGCCCAGATGTTGGTTTCTAAGTTGTTTCCCAGTAAGTTCCAGGTTTCCTTAGAGGAATGACTGATTTTAGATATGGTGCAAGGAAAGTCTAAGATGAGCCTGGGACACTTGTGTCACAGAAACCCAGGAATCACTCAAAAGACTAATGGAATCATGTTATAAGTCACAAATAGCAGGTGGAAGGAGTTCCCACTGACTGAACTTGGGATAATTTGAACATCAAATGGAATAATGACTTTAATTATTTGCCGTATGTTGAATAAATAAAAACCCGAGTGCAGAGTGATACTAGATAGACAGATGGATAGGTACCATTTGCTGTACAATTGGTAGCATCATATCAACCTCCAGTGAAATAATTGATTCAAGAAATTGTTTTACCTAAAATGATTAGGTGACAGTTATGGGGTAACAAGATATTCTCAGCATCACAAAGTATTACCCACCGATTACTTGGTAATTGCAAAAGGAAATGTCTTTATGATGGAGACATCTAGAGTAACCACGTGGCGTGGTGATGAAAGTTGGTAGCATTAATAGCGGAATGGGACATCACTTGTCTTCTGATGTGATGGGACATGAAGTACAGAGTCTTGTTTGTAAGAGATATTTAGGAAATAGATAAAGCAAATATGGCAAAATGTAACAATTGTTGAATCTAAATGGTAGATACGAAGGTGATCATTGTATTAGACCTTCAACTCTTCTGCATTTTTAAAATTTTCATAATAAATTAGGGAAAAATGATTCCATTGATATGTACTTTATGGAAATACTTGGGAGACTACCAAGGACAAATTGTTCAATTTAAAATGCAGGTTAGAAAATATATAAATCATTATTTATTTTTGTAAAATGTGTATAGTACACTAAAAATTAATACATTTGCACATCTATGTTCATAGCAGCACTATTTAAAATAGCCAAAAGGTGGAAACAACCCAAGTGTCCATCCTTGAATGAATGAATAAACAAAATGTGATATATACACTCAATGGAATATTAGTTAGCCTTACAAAGGAAATTCTGATACATGCTACACTATGGATGAACCTTGAGGACATTATGCTAAGTGAAATAGCCCAGTCACAAAAAGAGAAATACTGTGTGATGCCACTTATGCGAAGTACCTAGAGTAGTCAAGTTCATAAAGACAGAAAGTAGAATGGTGGTGGCCAGGAGCTGGGGGAGGGAGAAATGTGGAGCTGTTTAATGGGTACAGAGTTTCAGTTTTGCAAGGTGAAAAGAGTTGTGGAGGTTGGTTGCACAACAATGTGAACATACTCAACACTCCTGAACTGTACACTTAAAAATGGTTAAGATGGTAGATTTTATGTGATGTGTATTTTACCACAATTAAAATTAAAAAATCAGTAGACACGTATGCAGAGAGTTGTTATTTCTCTAAGTTAGTTTCAATTTTTAGGAAAATGGATTTTTCAGGAAACAATAGAAATTGTCCACACAGCCTGAGAATTTTGTCAGAAGACACAAAAATCCTTTGTCCCATGAGGTGAGAGGCCAAGTGGCCCGCCAGGCACCTCCTCTGCATTTGGGTTGCCATGAAAAGCTTGGCCTGCTGACCTCTTGACTGGGCGGGGAGAACCTGAGACCCAGCGGCAGGGCCCTTCCAGGAACAATGCTTTGCTTGGTGTCTGGCCAGTGAGGAGGCGAAGTTTGCAGGCTGTTGTTGACCCAGTGCTGGCCCGCCTGCCTCGTCCTTCACACCCATTCCAGCCCCTCACCTTGCCTGACTGCACCCTGGGGTGACTCCTGCCCTCACAGCTTCCTCCACTTCAGAGCCAGGCTTTGATCTCACCTCCCAGGATCCAGTTTCTGTTGAAGTCCATCACTGCTTCAGATCTACGGGTTATTACCCGCACAGCATCCCAAGCAGATGATTCATTTCAACCCTGGCTGATCTCTACATTTTGACCTTCTGGCTCTATCGGGCTCCCGGCCCTTTATCCTAGTTGTGATGGAGAACCTACATCTTGACTATGAAGACGTTCATATAAACATACAAGCCATGAAAATCTTCTTTTCCAAAACTTTCAGTGTAGCAGTACTAGCATTTATATCCACATGGGATTTTGAAAAAAATAACTTATACAGTTCTATTTTGTTTCCCATTAAATTAATATTTTCTGTTTTACTTAAGGCACTGTCAACATAACCTCAGTATCATACTGTGCCCTCTTTTTCTCAAATTAAATATTTTGAAAACTTAGGAAAGTACAGAGAACATCATAACAAACACCTGTGTTCAGACTCCCCAGGATTAACCAATGTTAACATTTTGTAGTGATTGTTTCAAGTCTAGAATTTTCATTTTACTTCTGTATATGGACAGAGCTGGCCTCGGGAAAACAGTGAAGTTAGCAGAGTTCCTTTCCTGCTGCCCCCTTCCCTGGCAGTTGACTGACCAGGCATCCACGGCCCTTGGTTCTTCAGTGGCCCGTGTGGTGCCTCTCCCAGAACAGCTGTGCTGGCGGCTGTTCCAGGGCTCTAGATGGAACAGTGGAGTCCTCAACTGTATTAGAAACGAGTCCTGGTTATGAGTCACACAAAAAGTTCCAAGCAGAAAGAGGAAAGTTATTAGAACAAAGGAAACTTACTATCATAACTCTGCAGGTGGATCTGTAGGCACCAGGCCTCAGAGAGGAAATGCATCCAGGAAATGAACAGCTGTTGGAATCCCAGCTTGCAGCTGCTTCTCTGTGCTTCACTTTTTATTCTTATCCAGTTCACCTGTTGGAAATTAGCCTCCCATGGCTCCTGTGTTTACATACGACATGACCAGCCACACGAAGAGACTGCCTAGCAGACCTTCAGTGGCAGTTCCACATGTCCGAGCAGGAGCATCTGATTGTCCCACCCTGGGTCAGATGTCCCCCTCTGAGGAGGGTGGCCAGGTCATGTACACAAACATGGCCGCCAGGCTCCCACTTTTGTGCTTCTGTGGATTCGGGGGCTGAGTTTCAAGAAGGAAACCCCCCTCTCCTGCACATGGGTGCAAAGCTTTCAGGGGACAATCACTGCACGCAACTGGAGTATCAGCCAAAGCTAGGCCTGACTCTCTAGCCTAAACACCTTGAACTTGGGAAAGCACAAGGAGATGGGGAGGATGAAGATAACCAGGCCTGACAGCACACGGTATAGGGGCTTTGTGGGCGGCCACTCTCCCTGAGAGGATCGTGGGGCAGGATCTGTGTATGGACCAAGAATCCCATATTATGGCTGGAGTATGCTCTATTGTTGATGCTAATGTTTCTATATTCCTTCCATGAATGTTTAGACTCTGATGCGCCAGGGACTTAACCGTGAGTGAGGAAGCAGTGACAGTCCAACTCCAAACTCCTCCAAAGGGCTTGTGCTTTGATGTGAGCCCTGCATGTATAGTCTAGGAGGTTGGCTCCATGTTTGAGCCGTAGCGCATAACATGAACACTTCCTTTTCTTTCTCCATTCACTCCCACTTCTCAAGGTCTGTGCTTGGGTTTTACCCTTGTAAGTCATTTCAAACATTTTCTAGAATAAGCAGGGTCGATATTTCTAAATACGTAAAATGAGGTTATGTTTATATTTTTATGCTAGCTCATAGAAAATGAAATATAATCCTAATAATGGTACTATTTTGACCATATGGACAGTTATCATTTATAATATTTTTTCTGAAGAAATCTCAAACCCTGACTTGGGATGGAGAACAGGCATCCTCGTTGGGGGCTGTGGAGTGGGGTGAGCCTTACATATCACAGATAGTCTGTTGGCTATTATTTGCTCACGAAAAGCTACTTCTCTGGGCTCTTCTGCCCTCAGGTGTTGCAAATTTCACTTTTGAATCAGGGCTGCAACCTTACTCCACTTGATCAATAGCAGTCCCCTGAGTTTTAGATTGACAGTTGAATGCATGGAAACTCACCGAGCTTCACCCAACACCAAGATGGCTTAGCTTTAGGAAAGACACAGGGCTGGTGACCACACAGCGTGCAAGGTGACGGCGGGCAGTCTGTGGGCTCGGGCACAGACTGGGAATACTTCCGACTTGCTCTGCACGTAGGGTGTGCACTGGGTATGAGGGACGAGGCTGAGAACACGCAGACAAATTCAGTTCAGCGAAGCCATTCGCTTGGGGTCCCCTCAGCTTTTGTCCTTGCCTGTCTCAGCCCATTCCCAGCACAGCTGCACCTCACCAAAGCCCATTCCTATGATGACAGTTGAGACAGTGGGGCACAGGCGTCTGGTGCGTCCTCAGCAGGCTCTTGGCATCCTGCATTCAGCATACCCCTGTGGTCCCTTGACTCAGTGCTACAAGGACTCAACAACTAAGGCAAGAGTCAAATCCTCCTGTGTCTCTGAGGCTAAAGGGTCACAAACCAGCTGCTAACCCAGGGCCTCACCTTCCTCATGTTTGTATCTCAAGCACAGGGTCTGTCATATAATAAGTACTTGATAAGGTAATAGGTAATTGATAGGTATGATAGGTAACAGTCTCATGAATATTCGGTTTTGATCCCTGAACTTTAATTATTTTATATTCAAGTTGTTCATGCACCTAGTGTTTATAAGTAAGTAAATGATTGCCTAGCAGCAAAACTATTTTTTTCTATTTTAAGAATAACTTGTATCAAAGGTCTTTGGCTTTTATGCTGATAAAAGACACGGTGATTGTAACATAAAGTCCTGAACTGTTCTCTTTCAATCTGTCTTCCAGATTATTTGAATATATTTTGCTCTATAAGGATGGAGTGATGTTTCAGATTGAACAAGCCACCAAGCAGTGCTCCAAGATCACCCTGACAGACCCCTGGGACCCTCTAGACATCCCTCAGAACTCCACCTTTGAGGACCAGTACTCCATTGGGGGACCCCAGGAGCAGATCACCGTCCAGGAGTGGTCGGACAGAAAGTCAGCCAGATCGTGTAAGGGTTCAACAAAGTATTCACGTATTGCATCTCAGGAAGCAGGATGGGAAATAATGTTTAAGTCCATTAAGGAAGGTAGTTGTTAAGGAAATTTAGAAGCTTAATCAAATTGTTTAACTCCATTTGCAGTCCCCAGATGTACTCTGCTAGTTGTGTAGTGCTGGGATCTAAGCAAGGCATTTGAACAAACACCTCAGCCTTCTAAGGCCCCCTGTAACTTTCTGCCACTTGGACTATTATGGGCTTAGCCTTGGCTCTGATGTTTCATGATGCCCTGGAGGTCTGTGACATGGAAGGTGTTTGTCTAAGTCACACATTAGATTTGGGTGCCTCCTTTTCCTTTCCCCCAAACACTAACTAAAGTTGCAGCGACCAGACCTACTGCCATTGTTATATCTGCTTTTATACATAGATGTGAAGCTCTTCTCTGCAATGCTGCCAACACACCTCCCCCAAGACTGTTTCAAAAACACAGGCCTTTGTGCTGTGGAAAACAGTATGATGGTTCCCTCCAAAGTGAAGCACAGAATTACCGGATGACCCAGCAATATAGGGCATATACCCTAAAGAAGTGAAAGCAAGGACTCAAACAGATATTTGGACATCCATGTTCATAGCAGCATTATTCATCAAGGCCAGAGGTGCAAACAACCCAAGTGTCCATCAGCAGACAAATGGGTACACAAAGCTGGTATATACATACAGTGGAAAATCACTGAAGCTTAAAAAGGAAGGAAATTATGACACATGGTACAACATGGATGAACCTTGAGGACATTATGCTAAGTGAAAGAAGCCAGTCACTAAGGGATAAATACTGTATAATTTCACTTATATGAGGTACCTAGAATAGTCAAAATCATAGAGACAGAAAGTAGAATGGTGGTTTCCAGGGACTGGGGGGAGGGAGGAATGGGGAGTTAGTGTTTAATGGACAGTTTCAACTGGGGGATATGGGAAGTTTCTGGAGATGGATGGTGGTGACGCTTTCATAACAATGTGAATGTACTTAGTGCCACCAAACTGTACTTAAAAATGGTTAAAATGGTCTATTTTATGTATATTTTGCATAATTAAAAATACACACATTTTGCCTGTCTTGTACATTAAAAACTCAACTTGCCTTCCTCCTATAGATGAAACCTGGATTGGCATTTATACACTCAAGGATTGTTATCCTGTCCAGGAAACCTTCACCAAAAATTACAGTGTGCTATTGTCCACACGGTTTTTCGACATACAGCTGGGCATTAAAGACCCGTCGGTGTTTACCCCGCCAAGCACATGCCAGACAGCCCAGCCGGAGACGATGAGCGAGGACTGCTCCTGATAAGCGTGTGAACACGGAAGGGACAGCATCAGACATCAGATGCCAGCCGCCCCAGCTCGAACCAGATTTGAGACTTGAGAGATGAGACTCTCATTAGAGATAAATATCATACTTCTAGGAAGATAAACTTCAATGTGTGTTTTGTTTTGTTTTGTATGTGTGGTTGTGACTACTTGGGCTAGGTTTACAAAAAGGAATGGAATGGAGAGTATGTGATAATATATGAAGAGATGGCTAACACGGGGACCTCAGATGTTTCCGAAGCCTGTCTGGGAGCTGCGCTTTCTGTGTGCAGGTGTATGGGAAGTGCGGTGGCATACACGGGGCGAGGGGAGGGTCAGCAGGGGTGAATGTGTTGTTATTGACCTTACTGGGAATTGCTAGATGGCTGGCACGTGGTGATAAAAAGAGCAGAACGACTTTGGTCAGTTTTGGTATTAATGCCCCAGCTCTTTACAGACAATGACCCGCTTGTTGCCTGCGCCAGGGTAGTGGCTGAGCCCACTGCTGCATGCCTCCAGCACCTCCTTTCCCCCCACCCTGTGCTCCCTTGGCTGCTGGCAGTGTGATGCCTTAAAATCCCTTCCGGCCTTAAGAGCTTTATGGCATGACCCAATGGATGTAAACATTTGGGGAGGAAATGAAAGGCTGTAACACAAAGTAATGATTCCTCTAAAGATATATTTTAAACAGGAGGGTTTGGAAAATCTTAATGTCTATTTCTGGGTAAGCATGAGCCATATATGCTTCCTTTTTTTCTATGGAAGAGTATTGATATATGCGCTGAATCATCACATACTTGTCAAGAGACCTGTAGAGACAGGTAGCATTCTAACAATAGCACTGAACTGGGAGTCAGGGGACTATTGTTTCTGAAATCCAGGACAAGAATTGCCTTGTACTGGAACTCCTTTGATTCACTAGACATATTATGCTTCCCCTCACCTCTGCATCCCTGGGGCAGCGTTTCACAGCCTCTTTGTCTATCTGACTTCTGCTCAGCCTTCCCAGGTCAGCTCATGCATGGCCTTTGGAGGCTGCTCCCAAGCCTGGACTGGGTACACCTCGCAGCTTGAACATGCTAGTCTGACAATGCTTACTAGGCTGTGTCTAAATTTCCTGCTTCCTGGATGCTCTCACTCACTAGCCTGGCTATGAGCGCCGTGAGTACGGGTACCGTGTTCTGTTTACTTTTATATGCCCAGCACCAAGTGCCTGGCACGTGGTCAGTGCCCTAAACATATGTAGAGTGGAGAATGCTAGCCTCTCTGGTCCTTACTTCCTCATCTGTTAAATGGGATTGGGTTTGCTGATCTCTAGGGAGATATCTAGTAATAAAATTTATCATTCTAGATTCCTTCTACTATTGTGTTTTATCTGGCCATCTATCCATCATCTGTTACCAGGAGAAATGTGCGATGCTTATATTACGCTGAAAACAATCTGTATTACTCACAGTTTATCTATATTGTTTCAATAAACAAATTTAATTGCATTTCTTAGTGTTTTTTGATATATTTGTTTTTGTAATAAATATGGGTTATCTTGGCTATAAGGGAGTTAAAATGCTTCTCTAATGAATAAAGTGCTTCCTGTGATCTACACCAAATTCATTTTCCTTTCTCAAAAGCCTGCTCTTCCTCTTAAAGTCCAGTTGCCTGGGTCAGAAGCCTCAGAGTCATTCTTGACCTATATTTTCTCCTTCAGTCCTCATAGGCAGTCAGTGTCCCGAGTCCCATCAGAGTAAAGCTACTGCCTCTTGTCCATCCCCTCAGCAGCCACCACCGAGGTCCAGGCTCTTAGCACTGCTGGCCTTTGCAAGATCTCTATACACTCTGTCCTTGTCCTTGTTCTAGAAGCCAACCTCTGTTTGTTCGTTTGTTCATTCATTCATTCATAAGCCAGTCCTGAATCCCTGTTGTCTCCAGTGCCCATGCGGGTTCCTAGAGTCACAGAGTAGGGTGCAGCCCAGTCAAGGTCGGAATCTGGAATGACACCTGGGGAAACTTTCACAGCTGCCTTCGAGGCGGTCCAGCCTGGTCAAGCCTTTGTGACAGCATTTCCCCCACTTTCTCTCTCTCCACCCAAAAGATAGCCCCGCTCCATTCCAAACTGCACACCCCTCTTAGTTAGCCTCGGATCTTCGCATCTGCCCACCCCAGTCCACAGCCCCACTCAAAGCAGAAAGGAAGGGAACTCATTCTATCCAGGAAACGAGAAGTGGGTGCCTTTCGTTTTTCAGTTTGCCCGTTTTGGTCGTTAAACCCCTTCGCAGTTAAGCCAAGTCTTCCTTCCGGAAGGATTTTATGTCTGGTGGGACCTCAATACACACCTGATGGTTGCCCTGCCCCTGTGGTTCTCCACTGCCTACAGGTAAAACTGAGGCTCTCTAGCCTGGTGTCCAAGGCCCTTTTGATCAGGCCCTGACTCCCTCTCCAGCCTCGGTCCTTGGCACTGTTCTCTCTTTCCCAATGGCCACAAGAGCCTGAGAAGTGAAGCTTGGGTTACCTCTGACTATAGGGGGTTTTCTCAGTCACCAATCTTGTGTAAAACTCGCTAGTGGCCATCATAGTAAAAACTAAGAGTGCTCTTGAATAGGGCAGGAACTGGTCCGTATTAGTGAAGAGGAGCATCTGATGCCTCACTTATCTGCGGACGGGGATGCCATTCCTGACGTGGGCCTGCACCAGGCTTGGGTCCCACTTTGCGGACCCCCTGGCTCATGTGTTGCTGATCCTTTATGCTATGTCGGAGCAACTTCCTTGCACCCCTCCCAAGGCAAACTGCCAGGATCCATGCGAGCCCCGTGGTCTTCTCTACCTTCCGCCTTCAACTCTAAAGGCCCAGCCCTGGGAGAGAGCCATCCCTCCCTCTCCCACTGGCCCATGTGGAGTGAAACGGGCCTGGCCTTTCTGGCCCCAATTGTTCTAATTATCAGGGTGACGTTCTTACAAGAAGCTTTGCTAATTGAGATAATGCTGCATTTCCTAAGATTAGGACACAGTATTCAAAATATGAAAGCATTTAAATATTTTTAAAAGGCCAGAAAGTTTGGATCTCTGAGGAAATTTCCTGTGAAGTACTAAATTTCCCACCAAGCTAAATTCCACACCATTTGAAAACTCAATACTCACCCCTTGCTGGATTTTCTTTACTAACTCCACCCTCTCAATTTTCCCTCTGTTTTAAACTGGTGTATTCACCTGTGCCACACGGTGGTGTTCTTCAGTTTTTCCAAGCATGTGGATTGTGTTTTCCTCCATCTACTGAAGGCACCTCAGCTGCAGGAACAGCGTCCTTGCTGTTCTGTTGACTTCAGTTGGAGGAGAGAATGGCCTCCTCAGCTGAAGTCTTGTGAGTAATTTATGAGATTTAAAGGCCTTGTGGGTGGCCATCTTTTTAAAATGATAAACTTAACTTCATATATGGATATTCTAGCATCAATAATCTTTTAAGAACTCTGCTAGGATAATTACAACTGAAATGTACTTTTGTTTTAAAGCAGAATTATTATTTCAGCAACGTGCAGAAAAAACATTGAGCTATAATTTATTGTATATTTTATTCAGGGAGAATGACACTTTTGTATCCCTACTTTAAAATTCATATTGTTTTCATTAGGGCAAATATTAACACATAGTTACCATATCTATTTCCTAATTAAGGTGGAAAGGGTAATGTAGCGTCAGCAATCAGGAAGTGGGATGTAGTTATCCTATAATTTAGGAATAATTTGCAGTGGATACAACATTCATGGTATTTGGGTAATCTGAGTATACATGTGTGTGTTCTGTGCTGCAGCTGCACCTATAACATTCCCAGTGGTACAGTGTATATTTATTTTAAGGTACATTTGTTCGAATTGGATGACTAAGTGCTCTCTTCCTTCATCAGTGTACTTTTTGATGACAAAATAAGTACTCTTCTTATTAAAATACGTCTGCTATTATTGCAATTTCACTTGAACTCTATAATATCAATAAAGAAAACTATCAAAAAACACAATAAATTAAAGGTTATCTTGTGAAATCGTTTCTCACCCTAAGGTACATTTTTAACTAACCTCTCAGCCTAGTTGATTAGTTCTCTCAGCCTGGAGAAAGGTTGGGAAAACACTGGTGTTAGTTTCCCAACCAGGAGGTACCAACCTAAACTTTTGAAAAATTCCCAGTTAACTAAATACACAAACTTGTTTGATAAACAGTATAGTCTCGGGCTAGAGTGGGTGGTTATATGAAATAGATATTTAGGGTCTCTTGGTTTTGTTTCACTCCTCGTGGCAGAAGTGGTACCTTTGTTGTAGAGTCATGGTACAGCTGTCCTATCTTATGGAATAAGAACATCTTAGCAAAGCCAAGTTTTCCATTAAATTCTATTGGATTGGCCCACCCCAAATGAACTTTTTGGCCAACCCAGTACTATAAAATTCAGAATTCTCTTCCAGGAAAAACAAAGTTGTATAAAAGCTAAATTGAAAACTTTTTTTTTCTTTTTTAAATTTTCTTGTATTTATTTTTTTAACATCTTTATTAGAGTATTACTGCTTTACAATGGTGTGTTAGTTTCTTCTGTATAACAAAGTGCATCAGCTATACATATACATATATCCCTGTATCCCCTCTCTCTTGCGTCTCCCTCCCACCCTCCCTATCCCACCCCTCTAGGTGGTCACAAAGCACCAAGCTGCTCTCCCTGTGCTATGTGGTTGCTTCCCACTAGCTATCTATTTTACCTTTGGTAGTGTATATATGTCCATGCCACTCTCTCACTTCAGCCCAGCTTACCCTTCCCCCTCCCCGTGTCCTCAAATCCATTCTCTACGTCTGCGTCTTTATTCTTGTCCTGCCCCTAGGTTCATCAGAACCATTTTTATTTTTAGATTCCATATATATGTGTTAGCATATGCTATTTGTTTTTCTCTTTCTGACTTACTTCACTCTGTATGACAGACTCTAGGTCCATCCACCTCACTACGAATAACTCAATTTCCTTTCTTTTTATGGCTGAGTAATATTTCATTGTATATATGTGCCACATCTTCTTTATCCATTCATCTGTCAATGGACACTTAGGTTGCTTCCATGTCCTGGCTATTGTAAATAGAGCTGCAATGAACATTGTGGTACATGACTCTTTTGAATTATGGTTTTCTCAGGGTATATGACCAGTAGTGGGATTGCTGGGTTGGATAGTAGTTCTATTTCTAGGAACCTCCATACTGTTCTCCATAGTGGCTGTATCAATTTACATTCCCACCAACAGTGCAAGAGGGTTCCCTTTTCTCCACACCCTCTCCAGTATTTACTGTTTGTAGACTTTTTGATGATGGCCATTCTGACTGGTGTGAGATGATATCTCATTGTAGTTTTGATTTGCATTTCTCTAATGATTATTGACATTGAGCATTCTTTCATATGTTTGTTGGCAGTCTGTATATCTGCTTTGGAGAAATGTCTATAGGTCTTCTGCCCATTTTTGGATTGGGTTGTTTGTTTATTTGATATTGAGCTGCATGAGCTGTTTGTAAAATTTGGAAATTAATCCTTTGTCAGTTGCTTCATTTGCAAATATTTTCTCCCATTCTGAGGGGTGTCTTTTCGTCTTTTTTATGGTTTCCTTTGCTGTGAAAAAGCTTTTAAGTTTCATTAGGTCCCATGTGTTTATTTTTCTTTTTATTTCCATTTCTCTAGGATGTGGGTCAAAAAGGATCTTGCCGTGATTTATGTCATGAAGTGTTCTGCCTATGTTTTCCTCTAAGAGTTTTCTAGTGTCTGGCCTTACATTTAGGTCTTTAATCCATTTTGAGTTTATTTTTGTATATGGTGTTAGGGAGTGTTCTAATTTCATTCTTTTACATGTAGCTGTCCAGTTTTTCCAGCACCACTTATTGGAGAGGCAGTCTTTTCTCCATTGTATATTCTTGCTTCCTTTATCAAAAATAAGGTGACCATATGTGCATGGGTTTATCTCTGGGCTTTCTATCCTGTTCCATTGATGTATATTTCTGTTTTTGTGCCAGTACCATACTGTCTTGATTACTGTAGCTTTGTAGTAAAGTCTGAAGTCCAGGAGCCTGATTCCTCCAGCTCCGTTTTTCTTTCTCAAGATTGCTTTGGCTACTCAGGGTCTTTTGTGTTTCCATACAAATCGTAAAATTTCTTGTTCTAGTTCTGTGAAAACTGCCACTGGTAGTTTGATAGGGATTGCATTGAATCTGTAGATTGCTTTGGGTAGTAGAGACATTTTCACAACGTTGATTCTTCCAATCCAAGAACATGGTATATCTCTCCATCTGTTTGTATCATCTTTAATTTCTTTCATCATTGTCATAGTTTTCTGCATACAGGTCTTTTGTCTCCTTAGTAGGTTTATTCCTAGGTATTTTGTTCTTTCTGTTGCAATGGTAAATGGGAGTGTTTCTTTAATTTCTCTTTCAGATTTTTCATCATTAGTGTATAGGAATGCAAGAGATTTCTGTGCATTAATTTTGTATCCTGCTACTTTACCAAATTCATTGATTAGCTCTAGTAGTTTTCTGGTAGCATCTTTAGGATTCTCTATGTATAGTATCATCATCTACAAACAGTGACAGTTTTGCTTCTTCTTTTCTGATTTGGATTCCTTTTATTTCTTTTTCTTCTCTGATTGCTGTGGTGAAAACTTCCAAAATGATGTTGAATAATAGTGGTGAGTGTGGGCAACCTTGTCTTATTCCTGATCTTAGAGGAAATAATTTCAGTTTTTCACCATTGAGAATGATGTTGGCTGTGGTTTTGTCATATATGGCCTTTATTATGTTGAGGTAAGTTCCCTCTATGCCTACTTTCTGGAGGGTTTTTTTTTTTATCATAGATGGGTGTTGAATTTTGTCAGAAGCTTTTTCTGCATCTATTGAGATTATCATATGGCATTTATCCTTCAGCTGGTTAATATGGTGTATCACATTGATTGATTTGCTTATATTGAAGAATCCTTGCATTTCTCGGATAAACCCCACATGATCATGGTGTATGATCCTTTTAATGTTCTGTTGGATTCTGTTTGTTAGTGTTTTGTTAGTGTTTTGCGCCTATGTTCATCAGTGATATTGGCCTGTAGTTTTCTTTCTTTCTGACATCTTTGTCTAGTTTTGGTATCAGGGTGATGATGGCCACGTACAATGAGTTTGGGAATGTTCCTCCCTCTGCTATATTTTGGAAGAGTTTGAGAAGGATAGGTGTTAGCTCTTCTCTAAATGCTTGATAGAATTTGCCTGTGAAGCCACTGGTCCTGGGCTTTTTTTTGTTGGACGATTTTTAATCACAGTCTCAATTTCATTGCTTGTGATTGGTCTGTTTATATATTCTGTTTCTTCCTGGTTCAGTCTCAGAAGGTTGTGCATTTCTAAGAATTTGTCCATGTCTTCCAGGTTGTCTATTTTATTGGCATAGAGTTGCTTGTAGTAATCTCTCATGATCCTTTGTATTTCTGCAGTGTCAGTTGTTACTTCTCCTTTTTCATTTCTAATTCTATCGATTTGAGTCTTCTCCATTTCTTTCCTGATGAGTCTGGCTAATGGTTTATCAATTTTGTTTATCTTCTCAAAGAACCTGCTGTTAGTTTTATTGATATTTGCTATTGTTTACTTCATTTCTTTTTCATTTATTTCTGATCTGATCTTTATGATTTCTTTCCTTCTGCTAATTTTGGGTTTTTTTTGTTCTTCTTTCTCTAATTGCTTTAGGTGTAAGTTTAGGTTGTTTATTTGAGATGTTTCTTGCTTCTTGAGGTAGGATTGTATTGCTCTAAACTTCCCTCTTAGAACTGCTTTTGCTGCATTTCATAGGTTTTGGGTTGTCGTGTTTTCATTGTCATTTGTTTCTAGGTAGTTTTTGATTTCCTCTTTGATTTCTTCAGTGAGCTCTGGGGTATTTAGTAGCATATTGTTTAGGCTCCATGTGTTTGTATTTCTTACAGTTTTTTTCCTGTAATTGCTATCTAATCTCATAGCATTGTGGTTGCAAAAGATACTTGATACAATTTCAGTTTTCTTAAATTTACCAAGGCTTGATTTGTAACCCAAGATATGATCTGTCCTGGAGAATGTCTCAGAAGCACTTGAGAAGAAAGTGCATCCTGCTGTTTTTAATGGAATGTCCTATAAATATTAATTAAGTCCATCTTGTCTAATGTGTCATTTAAAGCTTGTGTTTCCTTATTTATTTTCATTTTGGATGATCTGTCCATTGGTGAAAGTGGGGGATTAAATTCCCCTACTATGACAGTGTTACTGTTGATTTTCCCTTTTATGGCTGTTAGCATTTGCCTTATGTATTGAGGTGCTCCTATGTTGGGTGCATAAACATTTACAACTGTTATATCTTCTTCTTGGATTGATCCCTTGATCATTATGTAGTGTCCTTTGTCTCTTGTAATAGTTTTTACTTTAAAGTCTATTTTGTCTGATATGAGAATTGCTACTCCAGCTTTCTTTTGATTTCCATTTGCATGGATTATCTTTTTCCATCCTCTCACTTTTAGTCTGTATGTGTTCCTAGGTCTGAAGTGGGTCTCTTGTAGACAGCATATATACGGGTCTTGTTTTTGTATCCATTCAGCCAGTCTATGTCTTTTGGTTGGACCATTTAATCCATTTACATTTAAGGTTATTATCGATATGTATGTTCCTATTACCATTTTGTTAATTGTTTTGGGTTTGTTATTGTAGGTCTTTTCCTTCTTTTGTGTTTCCTGCCTAGAGAAGTTCCTTTAGCATTTGTTGTAAAGGTGGTTTGGTAGTGCTGCATTCTCTCAGCTTTTGCTTGTCTGTAAATGTTTTAACTTCTCCATCGAATCTGAATGAGATCCTTGGTGGGTAGAGTAATCTTGGTTGTACGTTTTTCCCTTTCATCACTTTAAATATATCCTGCCACTCTCTTCTGGCTTGCAGGGTTTCTGCTGAAAGGTCAGCTGTTAACCTTATGGGAATTCCCTTGTATTTATTTGTTATTTTTCCCTTGCTGCTTTTAATATTTTTTCTTTGATTTAATTTTTGATAGTTTGATTAATATGTGCCTTTTATGTTTCTCCTTGAATTTATCCTGTATGGGACTCTCTGTGCTTCTTGAACTTGATTGACTATTTCCTTTCCCTTGTTGGGGAAATTTTTAACTATAATCTCTTCAAAATTTTCTCAGACCCTTTCTTTTTCTCTTCTTCTTCTGGAACCCCTATAATTCGAATGTTGGTGCATTTAATGTTGTCCCAGTGGTCTCTAAGACTGTCCTCAATTATTTTCATTCTTTTTTCTTTATTCTGCTCTGTGATAGTTATTTCCATTGTTTTATCTTCCAGGTCAGTTATCCGTTCTTCTGCGTCAGTTATTCTGCTATTGATCCTTTCTAGAGAATTTTAAATTTCATTTATTGTGTTGTTCATCATTGTTTGTTTGCTCTTTACTTCTTCTAGGTCCTTGTTAAACGTTTCTGTATTTCCCCCATTCTATTTCCAAGATTTTGTATCATCTTTACTATCATTACTCTGAATTCTTTTTCAGGTAGACTGCCTATTTCCTCTTCATTTGTTTGGTCCGGTTTGTTTTTACCTTGCTCCGTCACCTGCTGCATATTTCTCTGTCTTCTCATTTTGTTTAACTTACTGTGTTTGAGATCTCCTTTTCGCAGGCTGCAGGTTTGTAGTTCCCGTTGTTTTTGGTGTCTGCCCCCAGTGGGTGAGGTTGGTTCAGTGGCTTGTGTAGGTTCCTGGTAGCGGGGACTGGTGCCTGTGTTCTGGTGTGTGGGGCTGGATCTTGTCTTTCTGGTGGGCAGGGCCGCATCCAGTGATGTGTTTGGGATGTCTTTGATCTTAGTATGATTTTAGGCAGCCTCTCTGCTAATAGGTGGGGTTGTGTTCCTGTCTTGCCAGTTGTTTGACACGGGGCATCCAGCACTGGAGCTTGCTGGCCATTGGGTGGAGCCGGGTCTTAGTGTTGAGATGGAGATCTCTGGGAGAGCTCTCACCAATTGATATTATGTGGGGCCAGGAGGTTTCTGGTGGTCCAATGTCCTGAACTTGGCTCTCCCACCTCAGAGGCTCAGGCCTGACACCAGGCCGGAGCACCAAGACCCTGTCAGCCACACGGCCAGGTACGTGGGGATTTTCTTGCCTTTTGGGAAGTCTGAGGTCTTCTGCAAGCATTCAGCAGGTGTTCTGTAGGAGTTGTTCCACATGCAGATGTATTTTTGATGTATTTGTGGGGAGGAAGGTGATCTCCACGTCTTACTCCTCTGCCATCTTGAAGGTCTCTCTCCAGCACCTTAGAGATTTTCAGTTCAAATATCTCCCTTTGAAGTCACCCTAATACAGAGTATTTCCAAACTGAATGTTCTTCCCTAAGCCACTAACCATTGGCCCCTTCTATCAGAAATTCAGAATGATCTCCATGCCTATGGATCTATGCCCCTTATAGTGGACATTGTCATTTAATGAGAAAGGAAAATAGCCTGAATGAGAAGGCCTACTGGTTTGGGAAATACTGTCTCAGCTTTTTCAGTTCAATCAATTTAAAATGACTTTTATTTTGTCTACTCAGAACAATTAAAGTACAGTATTATGATGTGTTCAAGTGTGTAGCAATTGAACTTTGCAGGACACTTTTTAGTTTAGCTTTGTATGGAAATTATATTATGTAGATAGTCCTTGTTTGATAACGGGTTATCATACAATTGTGAAAACTCATGAGTCTACTTTACTCTTCCTAAACCCCTTACCTTCCCAGTCAGTCATGAGAACTTTGTATTTCCTGGGTCAAAGGTTAGAAAGAGGGGAAAACAATTTTTCTTCAGATGTTCATATAGTTCAGATAATACAACAATGTCAATTTTTTAAAATGGTATTTGAAGTGGGTACTCCTGCAATGCAGATAAAGTTTTCCCCAGACTCTTGCCATATATAATCATTCAGTATGACCAGTCAGTTCAAAAATAAACTGTTTAATAATTTTTCTATTAAGATAAATCCATATGTCTCTAGAAGAGTGATAGTAGCAAATTTACTTAATGAAGTTAGATATAAATGGGCTAAACTTAATTGCTTCCAAACTTGGATATAATGGTAAGCTCTGTGATTGAAAATATAAGACCAATAAATACATAATGAATGGATAAAGGAGTTATTTCAAGATTTAAGCCATGGAAAGAGAAGGTCTGCATATTCAGGGCTGAAAAAATGGAGAATTCATGAAGTTCTATTAAAGCAAGATTGCCATTGGAATGCTATCTCATCTAGATGCTGTTGGAATGGGGCTGATGTGAGAGAACACTCAAATGTTTTCATTTTGTTTGAAGACAAAGTGGTTTCGCAGAAGGAGATTGGTTTATGTGGAATTTAGTTAGGGAATCTAAGACCAAAGATTTGGCGCTGTTTATCTAACTGTGTGCAGGAGAGAAAATTATGGAATCTGGCAGATATCTGGAGAATGTTGGGGACAATTTTGAGATTAAAGTTATGTGTTGTTACTTTGGGCAAGATCCAGGAATACCCAGATTTTACTTCCCTCTTCCTGTCTAGGATCCATAGAGGAGCACACTCAGAAGACAGAGCCAAGCAAACCAGCACCATTATTTAGCTGGAACTTTGGCTCCCAAGCACTTCTGTAGACCTCTGGTGAACTAGGCGAGATCAAGTGGAGGTAGTAGAGGCCAAAGAAGCCACAAATCAAAGCAGGGTAAATTACTAGCTTGGTCCACTCTACTACAAATCCCAACTCAAGTAGATCTTATCACTCTCAGGTCAGCAAAAGGGCACACAGAGCAGACCCTCTGGCACCAGAGGAAAGGAACAAGGACACAGGAGATAAGTATTTGCCTCATTGTCCAACACTGCCTTCCCTAGACCTTGGCTGTTCAGAGCAATGAATAGAAACACCCAAACCCGAGAGAAATATTTAACAAGGCCTACGGGACAGACAGAATTCGATAAACTCTGTGGCTTAGAAGAATTATTCCTCCAGACTAGGTGGATTCCCCTCTGATTAGAAATTTTACTTCTCAAATAATTTGTTACCACAGGTAAGTGTCCTAAATGGCAGATTTAAGTATTCCACTCGCTGCAAAGATTCAAAGCACCATTGTAGAATAATGCATTGTCATTCTGGTTTATATGCCAGTCTCTTAACAAAGTTAAGTTGCTTAATATTTGTCAGTTTCTGAGGGAGACTATGGGATATAACAGAAAGGACAAGGGCTTGAAATCATATGTACTTGAGTGACTGACTAGGTCACTTATCACTGTGGACAAATTATTGGAGCTCTCTATGAGCCTAAGTTTTCTCCTCTTCCTTCTAAAGGGTTTGTTAGGATTAAATGAAACAGCATTTATAAAGTATGTAGCCAGTGACTTTGCAAGTAATAGGCACTCAAAATGTTAGATACTTCCTACCTTTGGTTTCTTTCCCCTGAGAGTTTGACCAACCCTTCATGGACCAACAATATCAATCCTTCATGACTGTGTAAATCTGCTAAGGATCTTATCTAGGTTATGGTGACCCACGAAGGCAGTGCCTTCTATGTGCTCATAGATCCGTTAGCTGGCCATCCCTCTGGGATACCTCTGTCTGTTCTCCATTGCTTCACACCCATTGGCAGTAATGTACCCACCCTTAGCCATACTCAGGTACCATCAGGGTTAATATAAGCTTAATTTAAAAAATAACAGTGACTTTCTCTTAATCAACGTGGCTCTCATGGTTCTTGCCATTTTGCACAGAATACATTAAGGATAGAGAAAATTAAAATAGTATCAACCCCAATCTTAGACGATAGAAACCAGTACTTACTCTGTGTCAGGGTCTCTATTCAGAGTTTTATACTGATTTCCTCATTTAATCTCTACAACAACTTTTGAGCTAGAAATTATTATTATTGTTGTTGTTATTATTATTATTACCACCTCATAAATGAGAACACTGAGGTTCATTTCAAATGCGCTTGACTTGAGAAGATAACTGATAACAATTTTCAGTTGCTATTTTACCTCCTAGGTATATGCTACTAGCATATTACGAAGGGAACAAAGACACAGACCTGCTAGAGAATGGACTTGAGGATTTGGGGAGGGGGAAGGGGAAGCTGTGACAAAGCGAGAGAGTGGCATGGACATATATACACTACCAAACGTAAAATAGATAGCTAGTGGGAAACAGCCGCACAGCACAGGGAGATCAGCTCGGTGCTTTGTGACCACCTAGAGGGGTGGGATAGGGAGAGTGGGAGGGAGGGAGACGCAAGAGGGAAGAGATATGGGAACATATGTATATGTATAACTGATTCACTTTGTTATAAAGCAGAAACTAACACATAATTATAAAGCAATTATACTCCAATAAAGATGTTAAAAAAAGTCATGCTTATTAAATGAGGAAAAGACTGAATGGGTACATTAAAACACAGTTCTCTACAACCAATTTTGAATATAAGCTACATGTAAGACCGTGAACATCACATCTGTTTGATTGACAGCAGTGCATGTGGACTTCTGGGTTGTGGCAGCACCTTCTTATCTTTCCCCAGACTTCACAGCCAAATGTCCACTTAAACAAGCAAACAAAGATATAAGGCCACAACAGTGCTGGAAACAAGAAGTATCCATCAGCAGTTTACCAACCTGCAAGAATGATCACTAACTAGCCATCAGAGGGCTCAGCTGAGCAAGGGCCTTGACCATTCCGCTCCTAAGCTTTTTTTTTTTTTTTTTTTTTTTGCGATACGCAGGCTTCTCACTGTTGTGGCCTCTCCCGCTGTGGAGCACAGGCTTCGGATGCGCAGGCTCAGCGGCCATGGCTCACGGGCCCAGCCGCTCTGCGGCATGTGGGATCCTCCCGGACTGGGGCACAAACCCGTGTCCCCTGCATCGGCAGGCGGACTCTCAACCACTGCGCCACCAGGGAAGCCCCGCTCCTAAGCTTTGAAAAGCAACAGGCAAGCAGGAATAAGGTAGGAAAATGTTCTCACCCACTATTACTACTTCTGCCAAAAGCCTGGCCTGATCAGTCAGGACGCCAGCAGGTATCTCCCCTAGTGGGAGAATATTTTGGGGACAGCCAAAGTCATTCCTTCATCCTCTATTTTCATGCCACTACTCAATAGCATCACTTTCCTGAATTAACTCCAGGTAATACTCTTTCTAGCCGCAGCCAAGAGTGAAATAGGACAGCCAGTGGGCCATTGTTAACAGTATGTGAAGTCCCCCAAAGAGAAAAAAGGGTCCTGGGATTGTGGTTTTCAGGCTGAAGAAGCATCACCTGTCCAAATTCTCAGGAACCCATTTAATCACTAAGCTTTACTGAGATGCTACTGTGTGTAAGACTCTCTTTTAGGCACTGGGATACAGTGAAGGACAAGATAGGCCAGGTCCTATCCTCAGGGAGCTTCCATTCTGGTGTTGGTGGGTAAGCAGGGAACCACTGAAAAAGCCAGAGTGTAACAAGAACTATATAGAGAAAAAAGAGGGTGATGAAGTAGAGTGAATAAATAGCCACTTCAGATGGAGATGGTCAAGGAAGGCCTCTCTGAGGAGGTGCCCTTTAACTAGAGAGCTCAACGTCAAGAAGCAGGTAGTTATGAAAAGATCCACAGCCAGTATGCAGTGAGTTCATCTTGTGTGAGGAAAGATACAGGCAGGGACTGTGAACAGGAAGTGCACAGCTTCTGAAAAGAGGCTCACCTTCCCCTGCCCACAACACCTGTAAACTGAATGTGTCTGCCCGTTGGAGAGACTGGCCTCTTGTTACTCAGTTGAACATCTGTTTAGCAGAAGATATTTTCAAGGTAAATATTTTAAAAATCAATAGTTTAAAAAATTCTAGACATAATCAGAAATAAAATGAAGGCAAAAATTATAATCTCACTAGCATCAGGAAAACAAAGACTCCTGGAAATAACCCTTACAAGAATTTGTGGAACCTGTATGCTAAAAAACATACATAAACTTCATAAATGTACAGCAGTATATAATAATTTTTAATCACTTCCTGAGATTACCTACTAAGTAGTCTATAGAGAAAATTTTTTCCACTTAAAATAAGGGTTAAAAAAATCGAATTCCAACCCCAAAGTGGTTTCCTTTGTAAGCTGACAAAGTAATTTTAAATTTTACCTTGGAAAAATAAATAACTGGGACTAGAGAAGAAAACAAAGCACAGCTGTGGACTCTCCCTGTGAGATGCTAGTTATAAAATGAAGTGTTAGATAAAAAGTTGGACAGACTTTAAAATTCACAGATAAATCATTGGGCACAATAGTCTTGAAAGAGATACACAAATTTAACATCTCAAAATGAAGCATCATAAGCCCATGGGAGGGATGGATTTTCTTACAAAAAAAGTATTGGGAAAATCATTCTTTTTTTTTTTTTTAAGAAACAAAATCTAGTTGTAGTTTTACCCATACCCATGCACTGAAATAAACGGTAGTGTATTAAAGAGGTGGATGTTAAAACAGTAGAATACCACTCCAGAATTTTTAAAAGAATACTAAAATAAAATATAGGAAAACATAGCCTGATGTCAGATTGAAAAAATTTAAGCAAAAAGAGAGAGAGAGAGAAACAGACTGACTATATAAGGTTGTCTATATAAAAAAAATTATATAAATATATACAATATTACATATGTGGTTTATATAATATATAATAGATTATAATATTACATGTATCATAAATAATATAATATCATAAAGGAGATTAAAAGACAATTGACAACTGGAGGAAAACATTTTACCATGTACTTCCTACATAATACGACATTTTACTAATCAATTAATATTTATTGTTCATTAGGAAATAAGCAAAGGACACAAGTAGATCATTTATAAAGGAAGAAAGACAAATGGCTAATAAACAGTTTAAAATGTCCTACTTCAGTAGCAATTGAAGACGGGCAAGTTAAACAATATAACGCCATTTTCACCTTCTTTGACTTGTAAGTATTAAAAAGTTTATAATTCCCAGTGATGTCTGAGGGTTGATGATGGAATAAGGACTCTCATACACAGCAGCTAACCTGCACTTTGGTGAATTTCTAGAAAGTGTTTTGTGATATGGAATTGAGAGCCTTACAAAATTCTTATGCCATCCTCCCTCCACTCTCACCCCCAAATTATTGAGATGAGCATTTAGCATTGCCAACTGTAAACATATTTCCAACTAAGTTCCTGCAGTCCGGCTGTGGTTATAGAACTTTCAGGTTTTAATGAACAATTTGACCGTTCTTGGCATAGGGCTCCACGTTGTTTTTTAAGGAGAACACTGGCACTCCCTTGATTCACCTTTGAGAGTTGGGGCAATCTTCTTCTACCATCAGTTTATCTTTTATCAAAGGTATTAATTCAACTTGATGGGCTGTTAAAATCTTGGAGTCTTCCCTTTACTGGCAATGGAATTGTTGGGTCCTCTTTTCTCCAAGACACACATATTCAGGCAAAAACACGTGTCCTTCACAGGACTTTAGCCCCATTTGGGGTGGATGATTAGAGTGGTAGTTCTCAAATTGTAGCATGAACTGGAATCACTGGAAAGAGTTGATAAAACAGATTGCTGGTCCCCACCCCCAGAGTTTCAGTTTCAATAGATCGGAGGTTGGGCATGAGAATTTGCATTTCTAACATGCTCCCAGGTGATGCTGATGCTGTTGGAGAACCACTGGCCTAGAGGAAATCATTCCTAAGGTGAGCAGGACAGTCATTTGATTCTTTTTAGGAGGGAGGGGTGGCAAAAATGTGAGTGAAAAAGTGAAATTATGATGGGATGGTTTCAATCACATTTCAGCCAGTGTATGAGAGAGATCTCGGTACCATCCTAATACCCCAGCCAGACTCTGACAGTCACATACTAGTTTTAATATGAGACCAGTTTGTGGTTTCCCAGCTAGACTTTATTTTCCTTAAGAGCAAGTCCCCATCTTCAGCTTTTCTTGAATTCCCCATAGTTATTTGCACAGGTAACTGATCAATATAGATTTGCTAATTGAACGAAATTCATAGAACAACAAACTCTGAGAAGAGCCTATAGCAAGTTCTGGGCCCATAACCACAGCTACAATTTAGGATTTAGTGCTTAGGCCCATTAAGGAATGTCAAAAAATCCTTATCTTTCCATTATCCCAGTTGTAGCTGAGGATAAGCCGAATAAACTTTGAGGCTGAATATTTTAATGACTGTAAACCTCCTCTAAATTTCTCTGTATGGGCTCTACTTCAGGATGCCAATAGTAATGGTAGATAATCATGTGACTAAAATGGTATTATTCAGTTCATCCAGATCCTTAATGAAGCTGCGGGGAAGTGAGAGGGGGTGTGGGAGACGCAAATACAGGAATTAGCTCTTATGGGAAGACAATTTTTAAAAACCAACATTTCTCATGTATCTGCTTTGGACGTTTCTTTTTTTTTTTTTTAAGGGAAGATTTCTTGGAATGAGCTGTTGAGGTTGCGTATTGAATGTTCTTTGTCTTGTTCTTTTTAAAATGTATTTATTTGGTTTTATATATATATATATATATATATATATATATACTTTTAGCCCAGAATCCTTGGGCAATATCCTATTTTGCTCTCATGATGATGGGACTTTGTTCTCTTTCCAGTTATAATAATAGTAATGGCTAACTTGTTTATAGCACTTACTAATCATCAGGTACTGTCCTAAGTATTTCACAGGTACTAATTCATTTAACTCAGTGCAGTCCTATTAGATGAATATTTTTATCACCTATCTTATAGTTAAGGAATTGGAAACACAGCAAGATTAAGTAGCTCGTCCAAGGTCACAGAGCCAGGTAGTGGTAGAGCTGGGCTTCACACATGTCAGGCTCTAACTGCAATGGGGTACAGGGAGCCTGTTGACTTTTGAGTGAAAATACCCATGTGAAATTGTGGTCCAATCTATAGACCTTTCTGGGCTGCATTTTCCATAGCTGCAGAAAATGAGAATCATAATAATTACTTCATGGCTTTAGTAGGGTAAAAGATAATGTACGAGCCAAAAGCTACAATAGGTCCCTGAGCATAGTGGGTACGCAACATATATAAGAGTCTATCTTTAATGAGAAGAAATTTTCAGAACAAAGAGATTCTCCTTTCTCTGGTACCCATGTATCTAGGGGTTCTGTCCTCATCTTCAGAGGCCCCATGTCAGGAGATGAGAACAGCATGAATGTGATTTTAACTCTCATGTCCCACAGCCTGCATGTTTGGAAGAGCTGTCACTCACACCCACATGTATTTTGACCAAGTCTCTAAAATTGCACATGAAGGAGACAAGAGGGAAGCCCTCAAGTGAACTGAATTTCCTGGGATTTTTCTATGGTGATGAAGCAGGGTGATATTTTTAAGTATTACCACCCACAGGCCTCGCAAAAGCTTGTAGGCTTTTTCAAAGCTGCAAAACAAAGAAGTATATGGCATAAAGGTTCAGATGCATACTTCTGGGGTGAGTCTCTGCCATCTCACAGCAATCCCCTAACGAGATAAGCCTTGGTGGGCTCCAAGCTGAGATGGAGGGTGGACCTGCCAGGGCCATTGGCCGGCAGTCCGCTGCTGAGTGCCCAGTGCCCTGGACTCTGCCTGCCACCCTCCCTGATGTAGGATAGGGATGTTATTTGTTTGTTTGTTTTTTGCATGTTCGTTTGCTGATTTATTAGATAACAAAATAATAGGTTCATAGTATATTATAGTGTATGGAAGTCATCTGACTTCTCAAAGGAAGCCAAGGACAGCCTTCTTTCCACAGACCTGGAGACTTGCAGATCTTGTCTGAGGATGGTAGGAGGAAAAAACATTGCTCTCTGACCAAGGTGGAATAGGACAAACCTGTTGGAAACCTGTGTACGATCCAGGGCGCTATGGGCAGAGCATCACTACAGCACTTGCCTCTGAGGAGTTCTCTGGAGACGTGTGGAAGGAAAGGCGTGGTGTTTGGAACACTGCACCTGACAGTTACAGGGCTCCACCAGTCTGGCCCGTATTACTGTTATGATATAAGAACTGATGCTTCCTGGGGCACTAATCTAAGAGTATTACATGACATGATTCATTTAGTCTTCACAATGGCCCATATTATCTCTTACCATGAGGCAACAGAGACTCAGAGAGACTGGCTGGATTCCCACAGCCAGCAGCCCTCTCTCCTGTACCTCCTTCCTCTATTGCCAATGGTTATTGACCTCCTCCTACTCTCTGGGGGAAACCCAGTCTCCATCCCACAGCTGCTGACAAGGCCCTTCATGACCTAGCTCCCACACAGCCCTCCGGTGTCATTATTTTCTCCCCCTTCCCATTCCACACTCAGGTTGTGATGAATTGGGCTCAGGTCTTCAAATGTGTTATATTTTCTGTTGCCTCAGGACCTTTGCACATGTCTCCTCTGCCTGCAACCACCTCTCTCTTACTCCCTAAGGTAGGATAATCACTACTCAGACTTTGAGGTAAACTTAGACCCAGTGGTTACCCCTCCTATTTGCTATATAGTTCACTCTTCTTTGCTTATCATACACATTTTACTTTACTGTACTGACTGATATAACTGTTGATTTCCCCCTCGAGATTCAAGGCTCCACGTGGCCAGAGTTTGTCCACAGAACATGGAGCCTGCTGTCGAGTGGGTCATCAAAAAATGTTTTTTGATGAATGAGAGATTGACTTTCCTTTGCTTTGCTGTTTCAGCCACACTACTCTTCTACCCCTAAAAATCCTATTTTAAAACGCCTGTTGATAATTATTACCATCAGTTTGACTTAATTAATCCTTTGTTGTCTCTATGCTTGCCAAGCAAAGGCAAAAATCCTTCTATGCCAAAATCCTTAGTTCAAAAGAAGTTATAATGCCAAACAATGAAGGAAAGCAGTTAAAAGAAACGTCCTTTAACTTTTTTTTCTTATAGCTATTCTCCTGTTTCCCTTGAAGCCTCTGACACATGCATAACCCCGGTCTCTCTGTAACCTCACAGCCCCTGAAACCACACATCATGTGCTTTGGATCTCACATATCACTCATGCTCAGAGGCAGTATAAGTACGGAAAAAGCTTTGGTTTTAGGGTAAAACAAACTCAGGTCATATTCCCAGCACAACCACTCTCTAGATATGTGAATTTGTGCACGAAGTTAAATCTCTCAGGGTCTCGATTTCATCTTTTTTGAAATGGGGATGCTAACATCTACTTCATGGAGTGATTATGAGGATTCAGGGAAATAATAAACGTCAAGTGTCTAGTGAAGGGCCAACCTTGTAGCAAACAGTAGCTGATGCCAATTTTCTTCTATTCTTTTTTTGCCTTATCCCATGGGATTTTGGCCCAGGAATTTTATAACGTCTGTGCAGGAATTATTAACTGGGCTTTGGTGGATCTGTGAACACACACCCTGAAATTACATGATGAGTTGCTTATGTTCATAAGGGCTTTTATTGCTAGAGAAAGTATCTGTATTAGTTTCCTGAGGCTGCCTCAACAAAGGACCACAAACTTGGTGGCTTAAACAATAGAAATTTATGGCCTCACAGAGCTGGAACCTAGAAGTCTGAAATCAAGGTGTCGGCAGGGTTGGTTCCCTCTGCAGCCTGTGAGGGAGAATCTGTTCCAAGCCTCTCTCCAGCTTCTGGTGGCCTCAGGCACTCCTTGGCTTTAGAAGGCATTCTCGTTGTGTTTTCACATTGTCTTCCTCTGTACATGTCTCTGTGTCCAGATTTCCCGTTTGTATAAGGATATCAGTTATATTGGATTAGGGCTCACTCTAATGACCTCACCTTGAACTTGATCATCTGCAAAGACCCTATTTCCAAATTAGATCACATTCCCAGGATCTTGGGGTTAAGATTCCAACATATCTCTTTGGAGGGGACACAATTCATTCATAACAATATCCATAGCTTTCATTGGATTCTTAAAGGAGTCTATAGCCCTTCCAAAGATTAAGAACCAGTGGCAGGAAAACCTGGCTTGTCTTATATAAACCTAGTCAGCAAGTCTGTAGGCTTGACATGTGCCAGGGTGCCAGGGTGTGTCTTGAGTGCCAAATCATGGAGAAACACCAAGGTGATTTCGATGGGGTTGTTTAGGCATGTACTAATGGACAGAGAGTACAGAAAGTCTCTTTCCACACCCGACTTGATTCCGGTTGGCAACCATTGCTGTTTGATTAAAATCCTAATGGCTCTATTAAGAATCCTTGAGTCCAACTCATAAAGTTTACATTCTAGTGGGTGAGACATTTTCATCAACATATGATTATAAATTGAGATTAGTGCTAGGATAGAAAGAAATGTGATTCTATAAAAGCACATAATTAAGGAATTTGACTTGGCTTGAATTGGTCAGGGAAGGCTTCACTGAGGAAATGATGCTTCATCTGAGACTAGAACGACAAATTCAAGTGCACCTAAGGAGAAGAGTATTCCACACAGAGGAACAGCACATACAAAGGCCCTGGTAGGAGCCTTTGCAGTAGGAGGGACCATGGTACCTTAGAGGAACTAAGAGGAAGCCAACGAGGCTGGAGCAGAGAAGGTGGGAGAATGAGAGAATGGTGTGAGGTGAAGGTGAAGGACATTTGGACATTGTGAAGAATTTGGGATCTCATCCTAGGAGAAATGGAGAACCATTGAAAGCCTTCTCTCTCTTAACCTGTATTTCAACGCATACTCTTAGTCCTACCCCTCTTGAATTCTTGAAATTCTTTAGAGATACTACTTTATTCTGGTACCTTCCTATTAATCAGGCTATATCTTTTCAATGTCAGTTTTTCTTTCTGTTCCTTAAATGTTGCTTTCCACTCTCTTCCTGAGTGATCTCATCCTATTGCATTGTTTCAGCTACCACCCTTCTGCAGATACCTCCAAAACTTTTTTTTTTCTGGGCTGCAGTTGCCTTTCCCCATCTGCTTACGAAATAAACACTGCATAATTTTGGTCACATGGATATCAGTATGGTCTGCTTGAACTCTGCTTTGGAACTCTATGGGTAGCTTCTTTCTAGAGGACGTTACCAAATCCCTATCATCTGGACCATTAACGCAGATTTGCCACAACGCCAAGGAGAACGCATCGCCCTTAGGGAGGCTTGAACAGGGATTGCTGGGGTGCTCTCAGCAAGGCCTCCCCAGTCAGCAGTGGAAACAGTTGACAGACAGTTTGCCCTTGTGCTCTCTCCTGATATATGAAACACATGCTTTGAGTTTGCTGAGGTTTCTGCTCATCTTCCCTGAGGGACCCTGACTCAGGGTTACGATCACCCTCTGCTTACGTCCATGTGGGCATAGAGCCTCACCCTAGCTGAGATGGTGTGGGAGGAAGCCAGCGGATTAATGCATTTGAAGGTCACTGTGGGAAGGTCTATGTGAGTACTGAAAATCAGACTTAACTGGAAGTCGTGGTAGGTCTGATGCTCAGGAAGTGATGCTTCTAAGGTGCCTACTGTGGAAGACAATCAGGAGGAATAGGAGAGACAAAGAAAGGGAGAGAGAGAGAATGGAAGAAAAGAGGGAGGGAGGAAAAGACTCAAACCAGTATTTACTAAACACTGCATGATTTATTTTCACAAATATACTTTATCCTCACAAGCAGCCTGGCAAGGTGGGTATTTTGGGCTGGAAATCAATCATTTTTCTTTTGTAGTTGATGTTCTTTCAACTATACCACAAAGCCTAGATCATAGCTTTGGTGAACTAATCAGAACTTTGAGTCATTCCAGTTTCTCTCATTCCCATGAAGACTCCGCTACCATTGAGTTTTCTGAGCTCTTTCCATGAGATGTCTTGTCCCGGACCTATGCATTTAAGTTGAACCCAGTCAATCAGAAACCCAAACCACATGGTTGATAGCAAGTACTGGCAAGCCAGGGACCCGGCAGTTCAACTGAGACAATCACCTGTGTCCTAGCCCCTAAATCTCTCCCATTTTATGGCAGTTCGTCCTGACTGCTGGTCTAGGTTTTTCCTCCTGATTCGGCTCAGTTCATGCTCTTTGACACTTGAACTTGTTTTTTTATTTTTATTTTTTTTACTGGCTTTAACTTAGTGCTTATTAAGGATTTGCCTGCTGGGCCCGTCGTTGGTCATACTGGACTTTTTTTTTTCTTAAGAGATTGCAAGTTCTAGACGGAGGATATATTTTCGGGGGAGGGCTGCGTTGGGTCTTCGTTGCCACGTGGGCTTTCTTTAATTGCAGCGAGAGGGGGCTACTCTTTGTTGCGGTGCATGGGCTTCTCATTGCAGTGGCCTCTCTTGTTGCAGAGCATGGGCTCTAGGTGCGTGGGCTTAGTAGTTGCGGCACGCGGGCTCTAGAGCGCAGGCTCAGTAGTCGTGGCGCACAGGCTTAGCTGCTCCATGGCATGTGGGATTTTCCTGGACCAGGGCTCGAACCCGAGTCCCCTGCATTGGCAGGCGGATTCTTAACCACTGCGCCTCCAGGGAAGCCCCATACTGGGCTTTTTTAGGTCCTTGGATGCTTCATGATTCTACCGAATGCAAAATTCTTGTACTTGTCTATTTGGCTGAGCCCTTCTAGAACAGGAGAGAACTCCGAGAGGACTAAGTAGGGAAGAATCGATTATAAGAAGGCCTTTGGGCACTTCCAACAACAGCTTCCTTAAATTGTTTGTACTCGGCCCTGCTCCCATGGCAGAAATGTTATAATAAGGAACTTGAATGGAAGTTTGTCCAGCAAGAATGATCTGCTCTAGTCATCTTAATGGAATATATTGAGCAAGTGCTCATTCAACCAAACCCCAGTACACTGGGCAAATTCCTTTCTGTTCAATTCAATACGTCATTCTATCCTTGGGGACTCCAAAAGGTTTTGTACAAAACCCATTAGCATATACAGTAATCACTCTTCAACGGTGAATTCCAATGTTGGGTAATCCCAATATATGTGTCTCTACTTCTGGATTTTTTCCCCCTCAGTGCTCACAGTTTTGCAGCTAATACCTGTGCACTGAATTCTTAGAAGGGATTACATTCTCACAGTCACCTTCAGCCATGATGTCCAGACACTGCTGAATCATCCCCTGCTCCGAACTTGCTGCTCTTCCTTATGGTCCACATCTTGGCACTGATTGAGACATTGATCCAACCCTTCTCCATTATTTCCACAAGCAAACAAACAAGAAAATTATTCAAGGTCTTTGCTGCAGTTTTCAGCAGACAGAAGGAGTTTACAGACAGCAGGGGATGCATCCTAAGACTGAACCTGAAAACTCTCCAAGAGCCTGCTGGAAGTTGCCCCACGTTGCTTGGCCAACTCCTTCAATAATTCTCTCTCCTTTCTTTTCTCCTCTCCTCAGTTCCCACATCCTTGTCCTTTACTAATTGAGAGGAGTTGAGCTTTCTTTTAGTTCCTTTCCTTTGCTAACCAAGGCTCTCAGTGACTCAGCTATTCTAAGTGGTTTGTTCAGGTATTTTGCTAAATTAAGGCTGTTGTTTCCATAAGAGCCAGCAACTAAGATGATAATTTTTTTTTAACACAACATAAACACAGAGCATTTCATGTTACTAGAGGAGTTGTACACCCATATGGATATAAACATAAAACTAGCAATGGCAGCTCTCTTTTACCTAACTCTGCAGGTGTTTTTGCCTTTTTTTTTTTTTTAAAAAAAGAGATATATTTCACTCTGGGCATTCACAGTCTCCTCAGCAGAAGCATATTTAAATCACTCTATATCTGTCTCTAGAAGGAGCAGAATGGGGCAAATGAGAAGCCCCAGGACATGCCCCTGATATAGACTCTGGGTTGTTAGACAACAACCATGAGAGTCTCACATCTTCTGGGTTTCAGTGATGAGCAGGAAAATGTCCTGATTGTCAAAACTTCAGTGTCATCCAGGTCCCTAAAAATCGGGCAGGGAGGTGAATCCCTTTGCCTGACAAGCAAAACCAAGTCAACCAGTTATTAAGATAATCTGTTTTTTTCACTCGCTATACCAACAAACATTCAAGCCATTCAGTATCTCTGGAAACTCAGTGGAATCTAGTCAGAGGGAGTAAGAACTTGGAGTCTGTAAGTTGGAAAAGCAGTGGACATTTTATTTTGGTCATTGTAAATAATAAAAATATACAGGCTTCCCAAGGCAATAGAAATAAAAGCAAAAATAAACAAATGGGACCTAATGAAGCTTACAAGCTTTTGTACAACAAAGGAAACTATAAACAAAATGAAAAGATACCTACGGACTGGGAGAAAATATTTGCAAATGATGTGACCAACAAGAGCTTAATTTCCAAAATATACAAACAGCTCTCATACAACTCAATAAGAAAAAAACAAACAACCCAATCGAAAAATGGACAGAAGACCTAAATAGACATTTCTCCAAAGAAGATATACAGATGGCCAGTAGGCACAGGAAAAGATGCTCAACATCGCTAATTATCAGAAAAACGCAAATCAAAACTACAATGAGGTACCACCTCACATCAGTCATTAAAAAGTCTACAAATAACAAATGCTGGAGAGGATGTGGAGAAAAGGGAACCTACACTGTTGGTGGGAATGTAAATTGGTGCAGCTACTATGGAAAACAGTATGGAGGTTCCTCAAAAAACTAAAAATAGAGTTGCCATATGATCCAGCAATCCCACTCCTGGGCATATATCCAGACAAAACTATAATTCGAAAAGATACATGCACCCCAATGTTCATAGCAGCACTATCACGATAGCCAAGACATGGAAACAACATGAATGTCCATCGATGGATGAATGGATAAAGAAGATGTGGTACATATATACAATGGAATACTACTCAGGCATAAAAAGAATGAAATAATGCCATTTGCAAGCAACATGGATGCAAATAGAGATTATCATACTAAGTGAAATAAGTCAGAAAGAGAAAGATAAATACCATATGATATCACTTATATGTGGAATCTAAAACACAACACAAATGAACTTATCTATGAAACAGAAACAGACTTATAGACATAGAGAACAGACTTGTGGTTCCCAAAGGGGAGGGAGGGTTGGGGAGGGAAGGACTGGAAGTTTAGGATTAGACGATGCAAACTATTATACATAGAATGGATAAACAACAAGGTCCTACTGTATAGCACAGAGAACTGTATTCAATATCTTGTGATAAACCATAATGGAAAAGAATATGAAAAAGAATGTAGGTATATGATAACTGTATCAGTTTTCTATACAACATTGTAAATCAACTATACTTCAATAAAATAAATTTAACTATATATACACATATATGTGTATGTGTATGTATATATATATATGGCCTTTAATAGATTTACATGTTACTTTAGACACCTACCTGGTTTATGCTCGTCAGAGATTAAATATCTCAACTTAAATTTTTCTCCCTTGAGTGTTTTGAGATATTTGACCTTTAGGGTTAATTAGGGGCTGCTGTATCTTTCTGAATTGTGATTATTTCCAAGTCTACCCTATTCTGTACTGGGAGCTCCTTTAAGTGCTAATAAATGTAGATTGAATGAATGACTGAATAAACAAATGAACTTGAGAAAGAGAGAATGAAAAGCGGGGAAGAGACAGAGAGAAGGAGATAGGGGATACAGGCAGGAGAGGGAGAGAGAGAGAGAGAGAGAAAGTTGATTTGAGAAATTCTTTTACTTAAGACAACACTGTCTAGAATGGTCAGTATCATCCAATAAAAGCGGATTATTTAAGTGGAACCCTCAATCCATCAGTAATGAAAAACAGCTATTATATTCAGGATGAGACACCATATCATAAACTTGCTTGGCATATTTTATTAAGACCATTTGATTAATAACAGAAGCAGCTTTTCTGGTTGAGTCTTGAAAAAAAAAGTATGAGAAACTCTATAAAAAAAAATATCAATAGTTACTGTTCATTCAAGACCTGTGCCCATATATTTTATTTTTTGTGGAGACGGGAAAAATGATTCTGGATTATGCCATTTCCTGTTTCCATGACAACACCACCTCAAAGTTCTCACAGTACAGTAATATTTTAAACATTCATTGATCAAACACTGTTTTACCTAAAACTAAACTAGAAAATATTTAAGAAGAAAAAAGCTTACTGGTGGTTTTATCTTCATCATTTTCTTTTCCTTCTTTTCCCCTCCTTTCTTCAAAAGTATCAATCAGAATAAGGATAAAAGAACCACTACCTAACCACAGGGTTTAATTCAAGGAAGACAGAAATTTCAGCTCATATACCCCAAAGTGATGAAGCCAGTGATTCAATAAAGAAAAGGAAAATAATATTCTCATAGAGAAAAAGTTACCTTGTCATGTGGAATCACAGTTTTCAATTTAAGCTGCTCAGAAGCCTGGATAGTGGCCAGGAGGACTGATTTTCAAGTACCTTCTAGAAGAGCAGTTGCTAGGTGCTTTCTCATTTTTCCTTGCTCTGAAGTTCTTTCTGGTGTGGCCACAGTGGAAGTGAGGCCTATGGCTGGTTCAGAATTGTGTGAGCTTAGCCCTGTTGGAGCTGAGACACGAACTGAGAGGCATGGCTGAGGGCCTCTGGGCTCAGGCCACAGCAGTGGCTGATCATCCTGTGTGGGGCTTTCTCTTTGGCTCTGGTTTATGAACATTTTAGGACACATAAGAAGGAATATTTAGGATGCCAGAGGACAACTAAAGGATACAGGTTGTCAAATCTCATAGAGGTATGTGACTAAATTTTCATTACAGAACACCTGCAATAGCAACAATTTATGCAGCAAGTACCATTTCTGGAGCTTCTACTTTGACTCATATATGTTTGCCAAGAGTCTTATATGCATCATTATATTCAATGATCCTCACTGTATACGGAAAACACTATTTTTTGTGTTTTTTTTTTAATTAAAGAACTTTAAAAAATTCTTGAAGTATATTTGAATTACAATATTATATTAGTTTCAGGTGTACAACATAGTGATTCAATATTTTTATAGGTTATGCACTATACAAAGTTATAGTATTATTGACTATATTCCCTGTACTGTACAGTATATCCCTGTGACTTATTTATTTTATAACTGGTAGTTTGTACCTCTTAATCTCCTTCACCTATTTTGACCATCCCCTTCTTCTCTGCCAACCACTAGTCTGTTCTCTGTATCTGTGAGTCTGTTTCTGTTTTGTTATACTTGATCTTTTGTTTTGTTTTGTTTTCAATTCCACATATAAGTGAAAATGCACAGTATTTGTCCTTCTCAGTCTGACTTATTTCACTTAGCATAATATCCTCCAGGTCCATCCATGTTGTTGCAGATGGCAATAGTTCATTCCCTTTTAATGGCTGAGTAATATTCTATTGTAAATATACCACATCTTCTTTATCCATTCATCTGTTGATGGACACATGTTGGAACGCACTCTTATTATCACATTCTGTTGTACAGAAGCGGAACCCTAAGCTTACATAGGTAAATTAATGTGCACAAGTTCAATACGGCATGGCCACAGTAGAGCTGTGGTATGAAGTCAGGCTGTCTGCTTTAAAAGCCTTCGTTTTAAACTGCTACACAATATTATGTATGTTTAAAGAGAAATATTTTCAAAATCAGGCACGAACATATAAATTTTTTATCCATAATATTTAAAGTTTTGCCCATTGTTTTTGAGTTGTGCTCGGAACTAGAATCACAAACACTTGTTGCCAAGGATAGTCCGTCAGCTATCTTTTCAGCCCTATTTGTAGCCACTCTCCACCCTTAGTACAATACAACCACCCTCAACCATTCGTATTCCCAGAACATACTTTGTGCCTTTGTTTAAACTGCACCATTTACCTTAAATGTCCTTATTCTCTTTTTCTAGCAACCAAACACCCTGCTCACTCCTCAGAGTCTAGCTCAATAGTCACCTGCACTCAGGAACTGGGAAATGGCAGGAGATTGTAGTATGGTTATTGAATTGCACTGTGAGCCTAGCACGTGTTTTGATGAATTGATACTGGTTGGAGTGAAGTTGTACTGGTTTAGGGAGTCCTAGTGTTTGCCAAGTGATGGCAGACAATTCTGATTTTCTATATCCACTGTGATTTCTCTCTAGCACAGGGAGAGGAAGGGCTACAAAAGCTACAGAGGTGCAATTCCTGTATATTCAAGAGAAAAGTTAACCACAAAGGAGGCTGACGTGTTCTTACACATAAATGGGGAAAGTAGTATGTCCAACGGGTCTTGATCCCTCATAAAGCTGTTTACACTCTGCTCCTTGTTTTATAGTTAGGGTTTATTAGAATGACCTCACTGATGGTATATTGAATTTCTATGCCTTTTGCAAGGAAAAGTAATAAGCATATATGCATTTGTTTTTTTTGTTTTTGTTTTTGTTTGTGGTACACGGGCCTCTCACCATTGTGGCCTCTCCCGCTGCGGAGCACAGGCTCCGGACGCGCAGGCTCAGCGGCCATGGCTCACGGGCCCAGCCGCTCTGCGGCATGTGGGATCTTCCCGGACCGGGGCACGAACCCGCGTTCCCTGCATCGGCAGGTGGACTCCCAACCACTGTGCCACCAGGGAAGCCCTGCATTTGTTTTTTAAATTGTTGTTGGTTATCACGTTGGACAGCTTCTGTGCAGTAATAAACAATCCCTCAAATCCCAGTGACTTAAACAAACAAACATGTACTGGCCGCTTGCATTTACACATTAGCAGCTGCTCATCATCTAGGCAGTTCTGCTCCACTAGCCCCTCATTCTGGGCATTAGGCTGAAAGAGCAGCTCTAACTGTTCCTGTGGCAGTGGGAAAGAAGCAAGAGAACGGGAAAATAATTGATGGCCCTTAAAACTTCTGCTTGGGAGTGGGGTATGCCACACACACTCACCTACCATTGACCCTTGACCAAATCAAGTCACATGGCTGAGCCCCATGCCTGTGGAGCCTCCCTCCCGCCATGGAAGCAATGCCAGTCAAAATTGCAGAGGGTGGGGATGTACAATCCTCTTAAAAGAGTAGCTGGTAGTGGTTATACAGCTGCCAAAGTTACTTAGATATTACTCATAATGTATGTGATGTCTATTGCTGATTGTTATGCACTGAATTATGTTCCCTCAAAGTTCATGTGTTGAAGTCCTAACCCCCAGTAACTAAGAATGTGATGTATTTTGAGAGAGGGTCTTCAAAGAGATAATTAAGGTTAAATGAGTTCATTGGGCTCTAATCCAATATGACTGGTGTTGTTATAAGAATAGGAGATTAGGACACAGACACACACAGAAGGAAAACCATGTGAAGACACAGAGAAGACGACCATCTACAAGCCAATGAGGGAGGCCTTAGAATGAAACCAAGCTTTCCAAATCCTTGATCTTGTACATCTAGCCTCCAGAATGGTGAGAAAATAAATTTCTAAGTCACCCATACTGCGATGCTTTGTTATAGCATCCCTAGCAAACTAGTACACTGATGAACAAATTAGCAGAGTTTATGATATTGGTATTTCTACTTTTTACTTTATTCAATTAACACCCATAATAATAATAATCCCTAACAAACACAAAGCATTTACTATGTATTAAGTATAGAATTAAGCATGCTACGTACATTGTCTATCTTATTCTCTCAGGATACTTCTATGATGCAGGTACTAATATGATCCACATTTTGTATATGACAGGGTTTGAGAAACTTGTCCCAGTTTATCCCCAAATGGAGAGCTGCTATCTGATCCTTGGTCATCTGATTACAGAACCAGCTTCCCGCTATTGCCTTCAAGCAATTTTAGGATATCTCATAGTATTTATTAATCTCAAGAAAGCTAAGGGAATATAAAAATGAGTGAGCTATGATGCCTCTCTTGAGGAGTTTGCAATCCAGTTAACAAAATAAGAGAAGGGATAACTGCGATCCTAAGGAGGAGAAGATAAATGTCATGTAAAATGTCCTGTCCAGAATTGTTATTTATAACTTGGATGAAGAAATTGATGGCAGGATAATACATGTTGCTGATGATACAGTTGGAAGAGGCAAAGTATTCCTTGGAAAATAGACTCAAACTTTTAAAAAGAAGATAAAAGAAAACCATCTTGTCAGGGGAGAATGATTGGCCAAATCTAAAGAAATGATGTACAATGAATAAATAAAATGAACTTCTCTTAAGTCCAAAAGATAGCTGGATCAGAACAACAAAAAAATGGATGTAAACTGTTATGTGAACAAAGGGTATTTTAGCTTTTTTGGTCAGCTGTGTCACTCATTGTGGACAAGTCATTCAGCAAATGTTTACAGAGTGCCTCCTCTGCATCAGGCACTGTGCTTGGAGCCAGAGATAGAAAGATGACCAAGTCAACTCTCTCAAGATGCCCACAGCCTGGTAGAGAGACAGAGATGTAAGTACAACATTATAAAAGAATTTGGTAGATGCTTTAAATGAGTCTGAATGAAGCACGTTTGGTACACAGAAGACCTTTACACAGGGTCTGGGGAGAAAGGCAGAGAAGGCACCTGAAGTTGCGATGGGAAGAAGGAGCTTACAGAGAAGGGAGTTCATGATGTTCTATGAGAAAGGACCAGTAAGTAAAAATTCAACAGTATTAAGAAGCTCAGGTCTACTTGGCATGGTAGAAATATAGTTTTAATCATGGGCAGAGGCATATGATGAGTCTGTAAAATTGGGCTGGGGCTGGGTTTTGAAGGGCAGTGCAGTCAATGCTACAAATTTCGACCTTTCTCTTGTATGTAACAACAGGGTAATGAAAATTTCTAGAGTAGCCACATGACAACATTTGAGTTTTTGGAAGGTGATTATTCTAAACAATATAGAAAAAAGACTGGAGGGTATAGAGAATAGTTCCAGAGAGATCACTTAAGTGGTGGTTTTAATTCTCCAAGTAAGAAAAGTTGAAGACTGACCTAAGCACATTCTACTAATATTCATGCTGATGTAACAGGAGTGAGTCTCTCCACCATTCTGGCCCAAAGTTTTGAGCTGTTTTTGTTTTCTTTTTTCTAACACAACACAAGTTCAGGTGCTGGTTCCTTCTGTATCACCACACTCCCTTCAGATATCCAGGTCTTCACCTTCTTTTAAGGAGTCTTAAAAAGTTCTACCTATGAAAAAGAAATATAGGGACTTCCCTGGCTGTCAAGTGGTTAGGACTCTGCACTTCCACTGCAGGGGGCACGGGTTTGATCCCTGGTCAGGGAACTAAGATCCCGCATGCTGCGTGGTATGGCCAAAAAAAAAAAAAAGAAAACAGAAAGCAATACAGTAGATTTTAAATGGGCTGAGTGAAATCTCAGGATATACACGCGATATTCCTACAGGGATGTACTTGGGTTGGGGGTGAGGTGCAAACAACTCTCAGAGGAAGATCTTCACTAGAAGGCCACAAGAGAGACACTAGCGATGCTCCTGGGCAGGATGACATGCAGGGCTCTGTTGAATGGAGATGGACAGCTCTCAGCATAGGCTTGGCTCCATCGCCTATCCCTGGATTGGCCTTATTGGTCTTTCTTTGGGTAGAGACTAGGTTCTTTCTAAAAATGATCTCTAATCTCCTTGGAGCAATCCCTCCAGGTTGTCCAGAAGGTCACCCTGACCTCCATCCTTGTCAGGTTCTCTATCTTCCTATTGATTCCCTGGAAAACTGCAGTCTTAATTTATTATTTGTAGGTTGTTTTATATGTTGATCTTTCAAATCTTTGTCTTTTGGTTTTCAAAAATTACTATTGCAAAAAACCTTGGTTCTTATAAAACAAGAGCTTTCAAAACTATCATATTTTATATTAACTTCAAAAAATTGAGTGTTTTTCTTTGTGTTCATGCTAAATCAATCTTAAACTCCCCTCTTCTCATTCCCCTTAAACTAAAGGGTATCTCTAAGGTCTGCATCCCTATACAGGGACATATATGATCAGGCAAGTATGGAAAAACATCATATTAATTAACTTTTTCCAAAATATAATTTTATTAAAATAACTATTTTAAAATCTAGCTAAAATGTATGATCTCCTGGGGAAAAAAAAGTTCCTAAAGTTGGCTCAAGAAGAAACAGAAAATAGCATAGGTTAATAACCAGAGAAAACAAATTGCAAAAGATGTCAAAGTACTAAACTAACTCACAAGGAGGATGCCAAGTTTTATGTGTGATGCTTTGAAGGATCACATATAATTCCTATAAAAAATGCCTCTAAGCATTTGTTTTCAAAATATCTAGGCACAAGAATCACTTGAGGAGTTAGTAAACACCCTTATCTTCTCTTAATACTTTGATGCAGTAGTTATGGGATGGGACCCAGGAATCTGAATTTTAAGCAAACAGATATTTGGAAAACTGTACTATTCTTTGAGAAACCTGTTTAAAGCCATGGTCTTTAATATGAAGTTTGCTTGAAAAATACAATAGAGTGAGGAAGAAAATAGAACTTTCATTTATGTTTTTTTTTTTCCTAGTGAAAGAAAGACATTTTACTTTAAAGTTTTTTCTAAACTGATTGATCTACTACCCTCTCTGAGTTTATATGTCAGGTGGCCAAGCCGAGCACATAGCCCAGCAGAGAAAAGTCCTGGGAGAAAAGTATGGGTGCCACCTGGCCCTCTCATGGTCGTGTTTGCCCTTTCACACTGCACTGCAATTTTCCTGGGTTACATCTTATAGTTGGCACTAAATGAATCCCTAGAAAATGGACAAGTGGCATGATTATATTCTTGAATAGAAGCAACAGATTGGAGAGAGTGCTCCTAATAAGATAATACTTTTTCTATTCATACTTAAAAAAAAAAAAGACTACATCAATCACATTATGAGGCAAACACAAAGATGATCTAATTAGATATGAAAAACATCAGCCCAAATAATGCTAATGTGATCAAAAATGTTACTGGAGACTTCGAACCTACACACAATATCAACAACAACAAACTTATTCTAAGTGTACATTGTGCCTTGTGTGTTAACTAATAAAAGGATGAAATCATCAGGATCAATGACATTTAAAAGCTAAGCAGGGCTTCCCTGGTGGCGCAGTGGTTGAGAGTCCGCCTGCCGATGCGGGGGACGCGAGTTCGTGCCCCGATCCGGGAGGATCCCACGTGCTGCGGAGTGGCTGGGCCCGTGAGACATGGCCGCTGGGCCTGCACGTCTGGAGCCTGTGCTCCGCAGTGGGAGGGGCCGCAGCGGTGAAAGGCCCGTGTGCCGCAAAAAAAAAAAAAAAAAAGCTAAGCATCCAGAATATTATAAATAATTTTAGTTATATATATAATCTATAAATAAATAAAATATATATACTGGAAGAAAGTATGGAATTTTCTCAAAAAAACTAAAAATAGAACTACCATATAATCCAGCATTTCCACTCCTGGGTATAAATCTGAAAAAACAAAACACTAATTCTAAAAGATACATGCACCCCAATGTTCATAGCAGCACTATTTACAACTGCCAAGATATGGAAGCAACCTAAGTGTCCATCAACAGATGAATGGATAAAGAAGATGTGATAATATAACACACACACACACACACACACACACACACACACAATGGAATACTACTCAGCCATAAAAAGAATGAAGTTTTGCCATTTGCAACAACATGGATGGACTTGAAAGGTATTATGTGAAGTGAAATAAGTCAGACAAAGACAAATACTGTACGATATCACTTATATGTGGAATCTAAAAAATACAACAAACCAGTAAATATAACAAAAAAGAGTCAGACTCAGATCTAGAGAACAAACTAGTGGTTACCAGTGGGGAGAGGGAAAGGGAAAGGGGCAATACAGGGGTAGGGGATTAAGAGGTACAAACTATTATGAATAAAATAAGCTACAAAGATATATTGTACCACATTGGGAATATAGCCAGTATTTTATGATAACTATTAATGGAGTATGACCTTTAAAAATTATGAATCACTATACTATACACCTGTTACTTATATAACATTGTACATCAACTATGCTTCCATAAAAATAAGCTCTTAAAAATTAAAAAAAATACATATACTGTGGTTATATTCTAACATCATTTTTTGGTGATAGGTGTGCATCATCAAAAATATTAGACCTCTTCTTCAAGATGGTCCATGAATAGGCACCAGTCATGAACTATTTGTTGCAGGTCCATGATAAATACAGCAATTGAGAGTCAGTATTTTAAAACTTCGATAGTAATTTGACAGAGTTATTTTATGTCCATTAAATCTAATAATGAAGAAATTTAACTTGTATTTTCATTGTTTTTGTTTTTTTAATTTTGTTTTTCTCTTAATTTCTTTTTATTTTGTTTTAACAAAGTAGCAATAAATGATGAGTTGGAAATGAAGAAAAAAGATCTCTAACCACAGATCATTTGAAAATCACTGTTCTAGAGCATAAAAGAACATGTAAACTATCCTAATTAATTCTATAAAGTCCTGGTACTAAAATCTTACAAATATCCCACAAAAAAGAAGTCTACAAACTAATCTCAATTATGTTATATGTAAAATATTAGGAAATCAAACTAGCCTCAAATTAAAATAATAATATGCCCTAGGTAGAATTTTAATTTTTCCCCTTTAATTTTTAAACTATAAAGACAGTTCAACATTAGAAAATCTATTAATATGTGTTATTATGCTAATAGTTTTAAACATAGTAACATAATTATCTTGAGAACTATACATAAAAATTATTTTGTCAACAAAGCTTAGGTTATTAGACCTTCCAGGTTGGTGAACACATGGAAATTTGGGGAGAGTGACACACCTGGAGAGGGCATGGAAGCTCTGAGCCCTTTCCTCATACCTTGCCCTATGCATCTCTTCCATCTGGCTGTTCCTGAGTTATATCCTTTTATAATAAACTGGTAATCAAACCCACCCATTTTGCTATTGTACATCTAGGATGCTGTGTTGCATGACCTTCTGGTTCTTCATGATATGCAGCTGTTACATTTTACCTGCCTAGCACTCCGAGGGGCTTCTACACTCCCTCCACCTGACCCTGCAATGAACACCTTCATACTCATCCTTTTATATACATATTTGAAAATTTGTTTTGAATACCCAGAGAAGATTTGCAGAACAAGACTATTCAAACAGTTTGACTAGGAATAGCAGGAATGTTCTCCAGAATGCCTATACCCATTTATTCTTTTAAAAATTTTTTATTTAAAAAATTAAAAGAAAATTTTTTTGGCTGCATCGGGTCTTAGTTGTGGTATGTGGGATCTTCATTGTGGCATGCGGGATCTTTCGTTGTGGCGTGCAGGCTTCTCTCTAGCTGTGGCATGAGGGTTTTCTCTCTCTATTTGTGGCGCACAGGCTCCAGAGTGCATGGACTCTGTAGTTGTGGCGTGCGGGTTCCAGAGCGCATGGGCTCTGTAGTTTGCGGCACACGGGCTCTCTAGTTGAGGCGAGTGGGCTCAGTAGTTGTGGCGTACAGGCTTAGTTGTCCCGCTGCATGTGGGATCTTAGTTCCCCGACCAGGGATCGAACCCACGTCCCCTGCATTGGAAGGTGGATTCTTTACCACTGGACCACCGGGGAAGTCCCTACCCATCTATTCTATAACTGGCAGTGTGTGATAGCTTTGTATCCTCATATCCCTGGCAACATTTGACATTATTGCGCTTTTCAAATTATTTCAATGTACTTTCTACATTATGGCACATAGTACTTCATGTTATCAGGTCACTCTTTCTGTCATTCTTTTTAGCCTTTTCTTCCTAGGGGTGAAATGACACAGTTATTTTTGTAGGCCAGTCTAGTCAAGTGCCTACCACAAAATACAAAGTTGATAAAAATGAACTTGAATAAAAACTAAGCTATGTTCCATCACTCAAAAAAAAAAAAAACAACAAAACGCCCAAGGCAGGTTATTAAACATCACTGAGTGCAATTTTTCATAATTATATATAATTATTTTTATGAATGAATAGAAAAGCATCTGGAACATTATAAAACCAAAATGATCACAGCGGTTGTTTTTGTTTTTGGTTTTTTTTAGGATCAATACTACTTTACTTATGTAAACATTTCCATTCTAGGGTACTTTAAAAAGGAGATGTGAATTTTCTCTGAGATTCAGTTCTAATTCAGTTGATATGAATATAGACTGTGTGGGAGTTTAGTGTAGTATTGTTACAACTTTGCATATAAATATATATATATATAATACATATATTTATTATTACACATACATACACACACAGAGTTTATAAAATGCAAATCTCTTCTGAGGGCCAGACCTTCTTACATACCTCACTTAACTTCTCATACCTAAAGCTTTTTGAATTGTCCCAGTCAGAACTGCTTGTTCCTCTTTTGGGCTTCTACAATGCTTTGTCCTCCTTAATTTTGGCTTTTTAAAGTAAATAATTGTGTAAGAGTTGATCTCCCAATTTTGTGTTCCCCCACCTCCACCCACCCAGGGTGCTTAGCATAGCTCATACTTGAGACAGTTCAAATGTACTAACCAAGTTAAGAGATTGTTCAGTTGAACTTCTGTGCTAAGAGGTTCTGCACATGGGTGATGTAGGTGGCTGGAGATTTGGCTGTTGTCCATTTGTATGTCTTCTTTGGAAAACTGTTCAGATTCTTTGAACATTTTTTTTTTTATTGTGGTACGCGGACCTCTCACCGTTGTGGCCTCTCCCGTTGTGGAGCACAGGCTCCGGATGCGCAGGCTCAGCGGCCATGGCTCACGGGCCCAGCCACTCCGCGGCATGTGGGATCTTTCTGGACCGGGGCATGAACCTGTATCCCCTGCATAGGCAGGCGGCCTCTCAACCACTGCGTCACCAGGAAAGCCCACATTTAAGTTTTTAATCCATTTTGAGTTAATTTTTGTGAGTGATATAAGATAGGGATATGATTTCTTTTTTTTTTTTTTTGCATCTGAATATCTGGTTTTCCCAATACCATTTATTAAAGAGACTATTCTTTTCTCATTGAGTATTGGGTCCCTCATCAAATATAAATTGGCTGTGTACACATAGGTTTATTTCTGGGCTATTTGTTGTGTTCCATTAGTCTATGTATCTGTTTTTATGTTGGCACCATACTTGTTTGATTACTATAGCTTTGTAATATCATTTGAAATCAGGAAGTGTGATGCCTCCAGTTTTGTTCTTCTCTATCAAGATTGCTTTGGATATTTGGGTCTTTTGTGGTTTTCTATGAGTTTTAGGATTTTTTCTGTTTCTGTGAAAAATGCCATTGCAATTTTGATAAAGACTGCATTGATTCTCCAGATGACTTTGGGTAATATGGACATTTTATCAATATTAATTCTTCTGAGCCATGACACGAGATATCTTTCTATTGGTTTGTGTCTTCTTTAAATTTTTTCATCAAAATTTTATAGTTTTCAGTGTACAGATCTTTCACCTCCTTGGTTAAATGTACTATTACATATTTTATTGTTTTTGATACTATTGTGAATGAGATTGCTTTCATTATTTCTTTTTCAGACAGTTCATTTTTAGTATATAGAAATGCAACTGATTTTTATATATTGATTTCTGTATCCTGCAATGTTAACTTAATTTGTTTATTATTTCTAACATTTTAGGTGAAGTCTTTAGGATCTTCTCTATATAAGGTTATGATATCCGCAACCAGAGAAAATTTTACATCCCCCTTTCTGATTTAGATGTCTTTTGTTTATTTTTTCTTCCCTAATTGCGTAGGCTAGAACTTCTAGAAATATAATATACTAAAATGTTACAGTGGTTGTTTTTGTTTTGCTTCATTTTCTTTTTCTATAGCCATTTTCTAAACTTTCTATAATAAATATAGTTGTATATAAGTTTTTTAAAAAGTCATTATAAACCCATAGCTTTGCATGTGAATAGAGTTTGTATAAAACATGTTAAGAATTAGTATTACTCACTTAGAAGTTTATACATTTATCAGCTTGTTTTAGAAGTTATTTGCTCAATGGCTTATCTTTAGGAATGAACAATTTGAAGTTGACAAAGAAAGGGAACCAAAAATCCCTTTAGTGTCTAAAACTACTGTGTTTTAAATGTATTCACATAATGAGGACTGACTTTTTGTTTTCTGAAAAGCACCAAGTCTTTTACCGCCCCACTCTGTACCCATATTTATTTCCCAGCTAACAGGGTTCAGTACGGCCATTCTTCTCCCTTTGAAATTTCCCTTCCCTTACTACAGATAATTTCTGCTTTGTATTTCTGAATATGCAATTGCTCTGAATTTTCTGATGCTTCTTTGCAGCCTACCTAGCAAATGCCTTTTCTAATAGCTCTAGTTGTCACTATCACCTTTATCTTTTTTTGACCAATTAAACCATATGAATAATTATTTACTATAAAGTCACTAATACTCTTTAAATATCTTGCTTAACCAATTTAGTTCAGTAGTACCTTTATTTTCTGTATATTTATATTAGATTCTCCAAATAAACCTTCATTTCCTTTAGAAAAAATACTTCAGTCACATAAAAAGCAAACCAAAAGCTATTGTGTAGAGTGAAAAAAACAAGATGAGAAATTGTCAATATAGTATTGAATCTTCATTCATTCTTCCACGAAAATATTTTTGAGTGCCTACTATGTGCCAGTCACTGTTCTAAGAGCTGGTGATATGGCAATTAATATAAAAGATGGGATCTTTGTCATGAAGGGGCATACATCCATGCATATATACATATCTATAATAAAACACCAGTCTGCAATAAAAAGAAAGAACACAATAAGAGGACAAAGAGTATACTGATTATTCTTCATGTATCCTTCTAGATCTACTCTCTATCCTTTCCTGCTTGAATTTGGACTTAAATGGAGAGGTTAAGGCTAAAGATAAAATAGGGCTTGTTGCTGTATGTGGCATCTAAAGCTAATTGGATTGGATGAGATTATTTAAGGAGCAAGTATGAACAGATGAGCACTGAGCCATCGGCACTGAAGCATTTTGAGGATGGGAACAGGGCCAGCTTCATGGGCATACAACTTGTGTTGTCACACAGGACCTTGTGATTAAAGGACCCTGTGCTTGGTTTAATGCCCTGTTCTCACTGTCTGGAAATTCCTAATAATTTTTGAATGAGGGCTCTGCATTTTCATTTTGCACTGCACACTCCAAATTATGTCAGGCCTGGTTGGGAACATAAGGATTCAGCATAGTCAAGAGCCAATGAAGTAAACTGAAAACCAAGGGAGTGTGTTAGTGTTGTCATAAAAGCTAAGTAAAGAAAGTGTATGGAGATGAACAGAGTGATCAACAGTCTCAAAAGCTGTTGCAAGGTCAAGTTATCTTTGGCCTGAACTCTGATTATTGAATTTAGAAACTTGGTTGTGACTGTTGCCCAGGTTGAACTGGGCTGTAGAGAGAAGATAAGAGGATAAGAACAAACACTGAGCATGGACGACTCTTGCAAGCACTTTTCCAGTTCACGGGAAAGCTTAAAACTGGGCAGGAGCTGAAAGAGATATGGGTTCAAGACAAGGCTTTTCTAAAATGGAGATATTATGGCATATTTTTCCCTTCAGTAATGACTCATTAAAGAAGGGAGGGGAGTGGTGAGGTGGGGTGGAAATAATTACAGAAGCAAAGTTTTTGAGGAGAAGAGGGGAATGGGATCCAGTGCAAAGCAGAAGATTTTTCCCAGGAGCAGATGGAAGGCAAAATGCGTGGACAATGCCTGTGCCTGGTACCTTTTGAAGAAAAGTATAAGAGTATAAGAGTCTTATATATATATACAGAGTCTTATACAGAGTCTTATATACTCTGTATAAGAGTCAGAGTCTTCAGTTGAGGTAGGAAGCAGAGACGGGATGTTGAAGTTTGAGGAAAGAGAAGAGAGTGTGAAACCTCTAAGAGGACGGGTAAGTGAATGGGATTAGAACTGACAGGTAGCACCAAGGGACATTAAACGGCTTAGCTACATGAAAATACATACAGCTGGTAAAGTCTGCTAAAATATTCATGCCAGCTATCTCTGGTGATTATTTCTTTTTTGCAACTTTCTGATTCTCCAAATTTTCCCTAATAGGCATATAGTGCTTTCATAATTAGCCTTTTAAAACTGTTATGGAAAGGTGAAAAGCAGGACATTAATGTATGAGGCAGGTGCTTAAGACTTGCAGCAGGTGAGTGGGGAATCAAAGAAAACAGAGACATCATTCCTGTTGCTTCTGAAAGCAATGCCATGGACTAGATAAAGAGCAGTCCAATTTTCTGCAGAAATGAGGAACAAGACAAAATATCTTTGACCCTTTTTCAGGCCTTCAGATTTACTCTGTGTCTAGGCTTGAGCCACTGATTGTGTTTCTCAGTTGAATTTGAAAGGCCTACTGGCAGAAATCTTCCCCAGTTCTGGCACCAGGTTGGCCACCATTCTTGGTAGTTGGGTAGTGATAAACACTCTTACACTTGCCTGCAAGTTCATGGGTGTTTTAATGGGAAGCTGGGTGAGGCTCTGTCAGGGATGAACCAGCCATCTCTTATACCATAAACTCATTAATATTTTAAAGTTTTCTTGCTTGTTAAAATGGTTAAAAGTAAATCCCTCTCCTCAGAAGTTGAAGTCCTTGATGTCTGCTTTCAGAGTGTCCTTAAGTCACTCATTATTTATCTCATTAACAGTTTTGCCTGTTATTTTTTAAAAGCACAAATCAAGATCGTTGTTCCAAAAAGGAATTTAAGAGATAATACATTGTTATGAAGGGACTGTTACTAATTCCAAAACATTTTCACCCTGTTAGACCCTGTAATATTAGCTCATGTGTGCTTTTAGTTTGATCCATGATAGATGGGGTGGTGAATGGGGAATTTCAGGGCAACATTTTAAACCGAGTTCCTCTAAGCAATTTACCCTCATCTTTCTGCTGAAATTTTTGTTGGGATCGTAAATCAGCTCTCAGGACAAGATGTGGGAATTAGATCCTATGACTGTTAACACACCCCATGGAGCTCAGCTGTGTGGATGCAGAGGTGGTAACTCTGCATGGGGTGTGAGGTAGGGTGTGTGTTTGGAACCCTGAGTGTGGTGAGCTGAAGATTTAAGAGCCAGCAGCAGCTGTGGAAGGCAAGTCCAGAGTTTTACATTAGGAGAAAGTGGGGTGGTGGGGGGCGGGGGATGGATATTTCTCTTGTGGTAGAAATGATATTTAACTTAACAATATGTATTTGGATTACATCACCTTTCCTTCATAAAATGGAGAAACTCACTGATGAATTTCTTTCATCATTAAACTCTTTCATAATGAATTTCTTACATAAGAAACCTCCTTTATAAATTTATCTATTCTTTGTATTCATGCATGAATGTAAATTCTTAAAAGGATAGCACAGTTATTTTTAACATTAGTTTACATATATTGCTATTGAAAATAAAGATTAAAATAGATGAAGAGAACTGTATGAGCACTGGGTCTAATTATAAAAAAACCCTGAACTTTGCGTGATGTTAACATTAATCTACAAATCAATTGAAGGGAATTATTTGCAGCTAGGCATTTATTTTCGTGAAAGATTATGTATGACTTACATTAGATGGGCTGAAATGGGGAGGTGATCACTGCAGTTGTTGTGGGTGAAAAGCTCAGGATACGGTTAGAAGCAGATTTTTAGAATCTCATGAGGAAGGGCTCAAAGAACAGCATGATCAGTACATCACTAGACAATGATTAGAGTTGCTTACGAGAGAAAGATAGGGAAATGAATTCTTATTGCCTGGAACTCTTGATAGTCAGGCAAGCTTAAATTAGTATTTTTGAGAAAAATCATAAAGTCTCATTTATCATATTTGTGCAATGAAAATAATACCTACTTTATAGGTGGTGGGATTTAAATAATACACACACACACACACACACACACACACACATCCTGGATACAGTACAAGTTTAAAACATTGTACTTTATTGTCAGGTCCCTTAGAGAGGGCATCTATGACAAAAGGGTCACTAAAGCTAGCCCTTTAGAATTAGAAGACAACTCCAACTTTGGGGACAACATATGAGTCCAAGCACCTATATTATCTGTGAGCCTGTCCTCTCTCCTTTTTTCACGAGCAAAACTGGGATTCTGTTATGATTGAAGGACCTCTCTCCTTACTTGCAATACTGGATGTTTTGGGACACCTGCAAGGAAGTTGCAGATTTACACTGATAGAATAAAAGACTATAGTTAATCACTCCTTTTTCACAGCCAGAATAGAGGACTGACCTTAGGCTTTTTATTTGGTGGAAGGTTAGGGAGGTGGTGATCCTCATCTGGGGATAAGCCTACATAAGTCATAGAAGACCTTGCCAGTTTGGGTGGAGGACAACCAGAGGCCCTGCATGGCTGGTCAGCGAGTCAGTTGCTGGCCCCGCTTCAGCCCTCCAGGAGTCTGGATGATTGAGGAAGATCACCGGGTGATCTGATAGAGGACTGCGGAAGGGGAGGATCAAGTCAACCTCTTCCAGACTCATTATAGTCCCCTAAAGCATTAATGACATTTTTGCTTCATACCGATACAAGGAAAATCTTAGTTCATTGACCTAACAAATAATTACAGCTCTTTGGCAAGCTTTTGTTCATGGAAACTGGCAGCATTTCCAAACACTTTAATGACGTTTATTGTCTTAACCAGCACCTGTTCTTTACCCTGCCTGCATACTCCAAAGAAAAGTTAACTGAAAGAGAGAATGATTCATTTCATACCCTGATGTTTTCTTATGACCACAGCTGTGGCCACTTCAGTGTCCAGCAAAGTATTTCTTTGGCGAGTGACCTAGGGAGGGGCGGAAAGCGGAGTGGAAGAGGCCTCTGGAAAGTCTTTAACACTGGGGCGTATTCTCTACTATTTGACTCCAAGAAATTCCCACTCATGGAATCTGGCCTATCATAAATAACTTTTCTTTTCTGTACTTGATTCAACTTAATAAATCATGTCAACAAACTATGGTGAATGATGACTGTTCTTCACCCAACAAAACAACAGCCTTCCTGGTTGAAGCTCTGGAAGGATAGAAATCTATCAGTTCCAGTTTCCTCCTGCTGGGCAGAGTCTTCTATCTCAGCGGGCTGATTCCTCTTCTTCATAACTCCTCCCCTAGAATGAGTTCTTCCTTTCTCTGACCCCTAGGATATCCTGACATGCATTCCTCCTCTTCTAATTTGCCTTTGTCGGCCTTAATTCTGAAATAACATCTCTGTAAGATGCAGAAAGGTGACATTTGTCACCAAAGAGGTAAATTCTCAATAAGGATTTCTTTTTAAAAAACTTGTCTTAAAAGAAAAATCATGCCCAAACCAGCCAGGTCTTCTACTTTGGTGTTTTTTCTATTTTTTTCTCTTTTTTTTCTTTCTCTTTCTTTTTTTTTTTCTACTTTGTTTTTAAAGGTAGACTTTAAAAAATAAATTAGTCCCACTAATAAATTGTAACTGGTGTAAAAAATGGTATGGGAATGAGGAGTATTCCTTTTACTTGTACCAACAATAGTTCATATGCCTGTCCTCCCAATTGTATCACAAATTGTCAAATCTTGGTGCACTGTCACATCTGATATTTCACATAACTGAATCTTTCCTAAATAATTATACTGTTTCCCAAGCTCACAACTCTTTTTCTAAACCAAGCCTCTCATAGAGTCTGTCTCCACACAAAGATTTTCTTCCCAATTTTCTTCTTCTAATAACATTGTGCTTATTTTTGATTGCTATTAAACACACCCACCATAATCTCCAACATCGTTCTTCACAACCACTCCATCATGGCCCTTACAGTTTGCTACATTTCATATCTACCATTTTGTTTCCTTTCCCACTGCCACCACCCTAGCTCTGATATACGGGTAGTCTTTGCTTTGCATGGCAGTGAGAGACCCATAAAAATGACTGCAAACAGAAACCATGCAAAGCAATCTCATCACTCAAAGGGGGAAAATTACAGTTGTTCTGGGACCTTTAAAAAAATTTTATCAACATATTAAAAACTCTTTTACTGTAGGTTATAAGCATATAGGGAAACTGAAAATTATACAACTCAGAGTTAATACGTATACTGTAATTTGAAACATTTGAAGCACTGAGCAGTAAAGAGGTTTTTTCTTTGTAGAAATCTTATCAAGAGCAGTTTGAACAGTGCTTGCCCTCCCCTTATCGTATTACATACAGTGTGGAGTGAGCATCTTTATTATGCTTTGGTGAGTTGTCATAGCACAGGGAGATCAGCTGGGTGTTTTGCGATGACCTAGAGGGATGGGATAGGGAGGAGGCGAGGGAGGCTGAAGGGGGAGGGGATACGGGGACAGGTATGTGCATATGGCTGATTCGCTTTGTTGTACAACAGAAACTAACACAGTATTATGAAGCAATTACACTCCGATAAAGATCTATTAAAAAAATTGCATTGGCTTCTGACTACTTATCCTTCGTCCTTTGTGCTTTCAATGTCATGAAATACCTCTGATAGTTTCTTTAATGTGAAGATTTTGTTTGTTTGTTTTTTTGCTAGTGTGCCTTCTTCTGAAACATCTTCATCCTTTTCACCACAATCATCTTCCTCATTTGTGTCACTAAGTTTGCCTTCACTGACTTTCTCTGGCTGCACACTATAGTCTCTCAGACAGTGACAGTGTCAGCGTTCCCACAGACAGCTATTTCTTCTATAACTCCATTTACGTTCAATTTGAATTTCACTTGCAGCTTTATTAATTTTTGTTACTTTGTTGCACTTCAACTCTTATCCAATTTCCTCTTTGGTCATCCATTTTCAAATGTTATGCAGGTTTATCATTGGAAGACAAGGAGGCAACACAACTATAGGCTTTGCTGTCTGTGTGTGAAACGAGTAACAGATGTGTGGTGGCCAATCACCAATAGACTTTGAAGAAAGTGACATGACTGGTCACTGATTATAATGTGCATCTGTTATTTCTGTAGTGATATGCAAATTGAAGATCTAGCAGTGAAGTTTCTACTTCATGCAGTTATTCACAGCTAATATATTATGGTAACTGAAATGAGAACTGTGTTGTTAAGGAACTGGTGTCATTTAACTAAACTGTGATAACTGCAATCTGTTTATTATTGTAATCATGTAAAGCAAGGATGACCTGATTGCGACTAGGATAATTTTCTGGCTTCTCTTTTTATCTTCGGTGTCTCTAATCCATCTGACATTCACTGGTCCAAATTTTCCTCTAGGATTACTATTGCCTTATTCATCACTTAACCACTCAAGGACCTCACAGAATCACATGTGTAGTTTTCACCCAACACACTTGTAACATAATTGTAACCATCTACCTAGTTGGCCTAGGCACCTCTACTTACATTTTGTAATTTCATCGCTATTAATCCTCTGGGGGTAACAGGTTTTCCTGAGCCCTGCTGCAGGATTAGGAAATTGAGGCTGCTTTGTTCTTGTTGTGGCTGCGGCTGCTGTTCATAATTTCTGCAGGAAGTTAGTTCTATAGGAAGACTCAGCTCCATTGTTAAAACTGGACCTTCGGGGTGTCATGTCTGAGTGATACCCCAGTAGGGTAGATTTGAAGAGCTGTCCCTTTTGTTTCCCTAAGCTCCCCGCAAGACTTGCTCTCCAAATACACCGAGGCCTGTGAGAGTAACTGCTGAACTTCCAAGTGGGAAACAAATGATTAGACTTCTCAAACTTGTTGCTTTGTAGATGACAGCAACACAGACCCTTCTGCCTGATGTTTTACCTGTCATCTCCCAAATCAGAGTCTGGGAACAGTCATCTCACCTTGATTATTTACTCAGAGGTATCCGTCTCCTTGGTACTGCTACAGTGAGATGTCAGTGCCTCCTTCACAGTCTGTCTTTTGGTTTCTAGGAAATAGGACAATATCACTGAGTTTTTCTTTGTATTTACCATAAAACATCCTCTAAAGAATAAGAGGTGAATATAAAGAGACATTTTCTGTCTTATTATTCTGAGTCCCCAAAGGAAAACCCATAGAATCAAGCTGGGCAAACTCCTGTGACTGTCTTGAACAACAGAGTATAACAGAAGTGATGCCACAGGCCTTCTGAGGCTAAATAATAAGAACACCTTGCATTTTTGCCTTGCCTTCTTAGGACACTTATTCGTAGAACTCAGCTGCTATGTATGCCGTAAGGATGCCCAAGCTAGCCCACATGCAGAGGCCATGAATAAGTAATTTGGCCAGTAGCCCAGCCAGTAACTGGTGTCATCTGCCAGACATATGAGTAAAGATGCATTCAAATGATCCCTGCCCTCATCTCAGTCTTTGAATCTCTCCAGCTAATACCCCACACCTGTTAAAAGAGATATAAGCAGTCTGCCCTGGGTTCAGACTAAATTTCTGACCCACAAAATCTGTGACTACAATTGTCGTTATTTTTATAAAATTGTATGCCCTGAGTTTGGCGTGGTTTGTAATGCAACAATAGTAACTGGAACAGAAATACTTGAAATACTTAAAACTGAGTGGTGAGATAAGTGAATTTATCTTTTCTTGTCTATACATTCTAACATTTATACAACACATATGGTAACCTGTGCGTTCAATAAGGACAAGTTGGTTGATTAGATGTGGCTGGGAGAGGGAAGGGTCTGGGGTGCCGCCCAGATTTCATGTCCTTGGACACTAGTGAGAAGAGGCTGTTATGCATTAATTGTTCTCCTTATCTCATCCATATAAAGGACACTGGCAGCATATTACTTCTTGTTAAAGTGCTGCATTAGCAACCTCTTTAGAAGTAGCCCCCAGACTGTAATAAAATGTGATGGGATAATTTCCCACCCTTATGAAATACTGCCAAGATGTAGAAATCGCCTTATCCTTTGTAGCTAAATGGTTAATTCTGGGAGAGACCCATCTAAACTCTATACAGCCAACTTGATAATCCAACTGTGGACCACCTTCATTTTTCCCCATTTCATCTCCTAGTTTTGTGCTTAAACTGATACACTTCAAGATTTATGATCCTTCTGACAAAAATGAAATGAGCCAGCCAGATGGTTGTGGCTCTCAGAAGGATAAGAAACAATTTGAATAAGAATCAAGGATCATTTTGACCACCAGTTCACCAAACAAAGCCAAAACATTCGCATCAAGGAATAAGCCAATTGCTGGCATAAGTGCAAGTGCCAGGAGTTGCTTGTTTCAACTAATTGAATTCAATAAATCATTGCAACTGGACAATTCTAAGTACTTTATTTATTCCTTAGCAAGTGAGTCTTACACTTCCATCTTCCGGGAGAGGGGCGGAAAGCATTTACTACGTCTGCAATGGATTGAGCTTGTTTACGAGGGGTCCCCCATAGAATCAGCAGAAAGCATTCTATACACTAGTCTCTCAACCACATTAGAACTTTAAGGTTGCATTCTGGTGGTGCTCCTTAGAAAAGAGAAAGAAGGAAAGTTTCACCTGTGGGATCCACCAGAGGCCAATTTGTTTCTTCTCATCTTGTAATCTTAAAGGAGTTAGTCTATAAAAAATCTAAAAAGTTTCTATCTTGGCCATTTTGGCATAGAATAGTTGGAGATTAAAGAGAGGAACAACAAGGCCTTTGGGGGGGACAAAAAAATGAAAATAACCAAAATTACGTCTTTGTTACATGTGTGGCCAAAAGTAGAAAGGTTCATATCATACAAGGTTTTTTGTCTTGGCAGCAAGTATTGCCCTTACACCATTGAATGTCATTGCAATCATATGGTATCAATAACAAATGAATTATGGCCAGAATGTCTAAGGTCTGTTCTTGCAGATTTTAGATCTGAATACTCTTTCTCACAAATCTCAAAAGCATTTTCATTCTGAACTCTGGCCAGTTTTTTGACCTTTCTTCTGACCTGAAAGGGTTACGTAGCTAGGGTAAGACTCATACTATTGCCTGGAACATCCCTCAGAATGGCCAAATATATTCTTTATGACTGTGAAGCAATTTCCAAGTCACATTTCTTTCTGTGGCAGAGTTTTCTAGACTACTGAGTTATACAGTATATCCCAGTATAATCATTTCCAATTTCTGTCTCAAGACTTGGGTTAGGCTCTTTCAAGATGGTCTAAACACTCTACCAATTGATAGCATTATAATGGGCCTTTTGAATTAGATTTTGGTTCCAGATGCCAGACATGGGAGCTCATGTCTATTTTCTACACTATTTTAATTGGTCTTTGTGGCCAGACTCGTCAAGACCTGAAAGCTTTAATTAAGGTGGTAGTAGTGGAGTAAAGAAAATAATAAGAGAACTTGATGACATTCTGAATGTGGGCTGTAGGGGGAAAGGAAACGAGGTTGACTAAGTCTTCTGGGTAACAGGGCTAATAATAAGATGTCTGACATAATGTGGATGATTTAGTTTTGGATGGTCTCACGCTAAACTAAGAAATAATGTATTGTTAACATGCTTCAGCCAGGTCTTAGGTTTATTTTAAAGATATCCTTCATATAGTAAAACTGCTGTCAAACAATACTGTAATTTAAGCCCTCTCTCCCAAAACAGAGATGGTAAATTTTACAGAGGGTGTACAATCCAGAATTATTTCCTGCTGGATCTCAAAACTAAAGCATCCTGAAATTAGGTCACTCACCAAGCATTCTAAGACTCAGAACCAATGAAAGCGTTCTCTCACCTTCAGGTTTTTTAAAGGTCTCTTCTCTTACTTAGCAACCTTAAGTGCAAGAAATTCTCCTGTTACTACTAAAGACAAACTACTGTTTGTTTATATTTTAAAAGTAATGTATTAAAATGAGACTAAACATTTAAAAACTTGATCTTAATTTGATTTTAAAAATTGGTTAAAAGCCTATTTTAAATGTCATACTTAATGGTGAATTACTAAAAGAATTCCCATTGGTGAGAGAAAAAGTATGACTTCTTTCACTATTATCCAATACTGTTCTAGTTTTATTCCCAACACAATATGACAAGAAAAATTAAGGTATATTGAATGTTAGAATTGGACATAAATTATTTGCCACTTGATATGATTTTCAGAAAATGAAAAAATAATAATCTAAGGGGACAGATAAAAGATAACACAAAACTCAGTTCTCATCACAAGGAAAGAATTTTGTAACTGTGTGTGGTGATGGATATTAACTAAACTTAATGTGGTAATCGTTTTGGAATATATATGTAATATTATGTTATATCATATATAAACATATAACATATTAATTCTACACCTAAAATGAATATGTTATATGTCAATTACATCTCTTTTTTTTTTTTTTTTGCTGTACGTGGGCCTCTCACTGTTGTGGCCTCTCCCGTTACGGAGCACAGGCTCCGGATGCGCAGGCTGAGGGGCCATGGCTCATGGGACCAGCCGCTCCGCGGCATGTGGGATCTTCCCGGACCGGGGCACGAACCCGTGTCCCCCTCATCGGCAGGCGGACTCTCAACCACTGCGCCACCAGGGAAGCCCTACATCTCATATTTTTAAAAGTATTAAATGAAAATTTGCTCAACTTCCCTTAACAAAGGCATGAAAAAGAAAAGTAGGGTTTGGTCTTTTGATTTTTTTTTATTCATTTTTTTAATAAAAGAGGTTTGGCGCGGTCTTCCCTGGTGGCGCAGTGGTTGAGAGTCCGCCTGCCGATGCAGGGGACATGGGTTCGTGCCCCAGTCCGGGAGGATCCCACATGCCGTGGAGTGGCTGGCCCCGTGAGCCATGGCCGCTGATCCTGCGCGTCCGGAGCCTGTGCTCCACAGCGGGACCCCGTAGCGGTGAGAGGCCCGCGTACCGCAAGGAGAAGAAAGAAAAAAAAAAAAAAAAAGAGGTTTGGCAAATTGACATCCAGTGTATTTAAGGAGGAAATGTCACTCATAATATAAGTGGTAATGTAATTGGTACAACATTTAGAAGAACATTTGGCAGTATCTACAGTTTAAAATGTTCTTACTTTTTGACCCAACAATTCCACCTGTAGTAATTTTTTTCTGCAAAGTAGACACATAAAAATATATAAAGATGTATGGAAAGATGTTCACTGCCATATAGTGTGTAATAACAAAATTTAGAAACTAACTTGTATTAGTCATAATTCATTTCAGTTATGAGTGGCAGAAAAAAAATGTAGCTCAAATAAGATGGATAATTTCTTCTTCATATAAAATTCCAGATAGGCAGTCTAGGGTAGGTATGAAACTTGATCAATCAAGGCCCAGGCTCCGTATGTCTTGTGGTTCCCCTGCGTGGGCCTCAACTTCAAAATACAAGCATGTGCTTATAGGCAGCAGGATGGAAGAAGGGAGGTAAAAAGGCAGAGGGTGTAGTCATCCTGTCTCTTGGGAAGAATCTTGGAATCTGCTATGTGATACTCTACATACATTCTATTGTTCAGAACTTAGTCATATGATTACACCTAGCTTCAAGGGAGACTGGAAAATACAGACTTTATTCTGGGCAGCCATGTGCCTAGCTTAAAGTGTGGAGGTATGATTACCATAGCAGAAAGGGAGAATGGATTTCAGGGAATATCCATCAGTCTCTGCCACATGCCTGACTGACCAACAGCAGGAAAATATGGTATAGAACATCATACAGTTGAATACTATACAGTTGTAATAAAATAAGGCAGCTCTACTTGGAAAGTTGTTACAGAGCATGATCTACATTCAAGTTTCAAAAAAGCACGCGTGAGAAATGCCTGCATATGTTCACCAAAAGACATGTTAAAATGTTCATTTATGCATTATTTAAAACAGCCCCAAACTGAAAATGCCACAAATGTCCGCTCATAGTAGGATGAATAAGTAAAGGCTGGCATATTTACCTAGTGAAATACTTTCGGTAATGGGAACGAACACTGTTGCCATATGCAACAATATGGCTGATTCTTAAAACATAATGTTGAGCAAAAGAAGCCAGGCACAGAACACATAATGTATAGTCCACTTTATGTAACTTAAAAAACAGACAAAATTACCTACAGGGTTAGAGAGCAGGATAAGGTTACCTTTAAGAGATGGTAGTGACAGAAAATGAGCTGGAATCCCAACTGTTCTATGCCAAAATGGCCAAGATAGAAACTTTTTAGAGTTTTTAATAGATTTTTTATAGACTTTTTAGATTTTTTATAGATAACTCCTTTAAGATTACAAGATTTCTCTTTAAGCATAAAGAGAGACTCAAAAGTCTCTCTCATGAGAGAGACTTGAGGTGCTGGTAATGTTCTACTTCTTGAACTGAGTGCTGGGTACTTGGGGATATTGACTTTGTGAAAATTCATCAAGCTGCACAATTAGATTTGTGCATTTTTTTGTATGCATGTAACATGTCACTAAGATTTTTAAAAAGCATATGTACACTTGTACATATGTAGAAAATCTGGAAGTGTATATGCCATATTAAATTAGGAGTCAGTAAACTTTTTCTGTAAAGGGCCAGATAGTAAATATTTTAGGTTTTGTTGGCCATACAATCTCTGCTATAACTACTTAATTTCACTGTTGTAGTGCAAAAGCAGCCCTAGACAATACATAAATGAAGGGGTATGGCTGTATTCCAATAAAATTTATTTACAAAAGCAGGTGACAGGCTATAGTTTACCAGCCCCTGTACTAAACTGTTCATAGTGGTTACCTCTGGGGATAGCATTGAGGGGAAGGTGGCTTTTTACTCTTTACATATTTCTACCAAAAACTGGATCTAAGCACAATCAGTGCACACCGCAAAGTAGCAACACAAATCTGATGCAAGTCAGGCAGCAAAGTATTCAGGATATTATCTGTCACCTAAAGTGCCTACAGAAATACAGAAAATTTTATTGCCAATTACTGAGAGGAATAACATCTGTTAATAATAAAAAGTCTATTCACCAAGAGTCGTTATCTATACTTGTAATTTCCCATTTAAAACAGATGTTAGCCATGATACTGCCATAGTGTCAACTTTCCATGTTATAACAAGAAAATCATTGCTTTTACACTGCACATGGAACATGTGTTTTGATTAAGGTATAAGCATGCCAGTAGCATAAATGTGCATATGCAAAGAAAAACTATGATTAATGGGCTAGAAAAGTATTCACAAATAAGCTGAAATTTGCTTTTGAACTTTGTCAAGATAAATTTCAACCCTTTTGCTTTAGTAAGAGGAAAACAAATGTAAGCCAGAGTCCATGGCTTCTAAGGATTTAAAATCCACTTGTAGACCCAAGATATACAAAGGCAATAGGTAATTAACCTTAGACAGTCTGTGCCTCTTATTTTGGCAGATATATATCAGTGCTATAAAAAATAAGAAAGAAAAATTATTGTGACCCAGTGTAGAGACCAACTTTTCAAAGAAGCAGAATGGATAAGATTTGGAGAATGGCAAATGAAAATCAGATTCTCTTAACTGGGGGGAACAGCAGGAGAAACAGAGAACGATGTTCCAAATGAGCAAGACCTCCTCAAAGGACATTGAAACCAGTTTGCTTTGGGGCAAATCCAGTTTAAAGAATGTAGTCTTTCTCTCGAGTTCATTGGGAAGTCAGTGGGATATTGAGCAAGGAATTAATAAGTTCTTAAGAAGACTACTTTTGAGATCATGTGTACAGCCCATGACCTTCTCCCTCATTCCCTTCCAAATATCCAGCCCTACAATTGCAAAAATTCAGGCCAGGAGCTTAAGACATGACAGGAGTCTGGAGGCTCTAATCAGGGTAATATTGGTACAAATAGCTATAAGCAGCAGGTAGTTAACTTTCCACAGCTAAATAACCAACGCTTTTAGCAAAACTGTTGTTGAATAGTCCATGCTAATGCTGGTTTTTTTTTGTTGTTGTTGTTAGTTAGTTTTGATGTTAGTTTTTCGTCACTATGATTTCTACCAACATCTCTGACAAAATTTCATTTCAAGCTCAAATCTTAACTCCTAACAGGTGGTCAGATCTCTAGCAGAAGCATTTCTTTCTTTCACTGTTTTTCTTTTATTTATTTTACTTAAAAAAATACAGCATAATACAAGGAATACACATGAACCTGTGTTGTTACTTAAAAGGGGTAAAGCTTTCCATTCTGAGGTCAGGTGGGGCATGCTGTCTGGGGTGAAACAGACAACAAGCAGAAATATCCAGGTGGCCTTGATCTAAGATCTGCTCTGTCTTTTCTTCAGCTTTGACATCACAGAACATGATGCTCTCTAATGCTAAGTCCCTTCTTTTGGAAGGAAGAAATTTTTTTTTAACTTTTTATCTTATATTGGAGTATAGTTGATTAACAATGTTGTGATAGTTTCAGGTATGCAGCCAAGTGACTCAGTTATACATATACATGCATCTATTCATTTTAAAATTCTGTTCCCATTTAGGTTATTACATAATACTGAGCAGAGTTCCCTGTGCACAAAAGCATTTCTTAAGTATCATGGTTTCTTGGTAGTTGCCCATTCTTTTATCCTCAGTAAACCTAGACTGTGTTTCCAGGCTTCTGGAGCTTGTGAAGAGTGTCAGAACCAGAAATATTCTTGCTGAGGTATCTCTCCTCCTCCCCAGGAGGCTTGTTTTGTGTTTTAATTCTAATGCTTTCAGGGATAGTTGCCCTGTGAGAATAGATGGTTCACATAGCTGTTACCTACATCTTCTATCCAAAATTACTTAAAATGCCTATCATTCCTAACATCTTGAATCAGGCAAGAACCAGGTTAAGACCCTCTGGGGAGGAAGAGGAGAAGGACAGAAGAGGATACCATCCTCTCTCATTAAGTTAAGGTAGCCTCTCTCCTTGGAAGATAGAGGTGTAAATATGAGCGTGAAAAATACTAAGCGGAATGAAGTCAAAGCATGGCAACAACAAACTTCAGGAAAGAGGCAGCCTCTGCAGAGGGAGAGCATATTAAAATGAAATGCCTTTGACAAACAGACATAATAGGCTCCAGGGTGGCTAGGATAAAGGAATCTGGGTGCGGTAGCATTTTTTCCATGGACATATGTGCTAGTTTTTAAAAGGTTAAAAAAAAAGGATGTTTAATTTTCAAAGAGGAAGTTTTCTAGAAATATAAAGTGGTGGGAATAAGTCCAAATTGGCTTACCCTATTGGGAGACCATGGCTAAACCATCTATATCAGCCGGCTTCCAGCCTCATATGACCATGTATTGGGAGCATAACGGGGTGGTTCACAGTTTTACGGGATCCCAGCTTTCACTGTGGCCCTCCTTAACCGCTTAACATCTGGAGCTCCTGCCATCTCCATCTTCTTATCCCCAGGCATTTGGAAGGCTATTGTTCTCTAGATACAATGTCTTCCTGTTAAAGATAGGATTGTTTATGTTATATATTTTTCCATATTTTACCTTTAACTTACCTATATAATTATATTTGAAGTGAGTTTCTTAAAGACAGCGTATAGCCGAGTCATATATTTTTATCCACTTTGACAATCTCTATCTTTTAATTTGTGTGTTCAGACCATTTACATTTATTTATTATCTATTTTATACATATTAATGTATAGATGTCAATCCCAATCGCCCAATTCATCCCACCACCACAACCCCCAACCCTGCTACCCCCTTGGTGTCCATACGTTTGTTCTCTACATCTGTGTCTCTATTTCTGCCTTGCAAACCAGTTCATCTGTACCATCTTTCTAGATTCCACATATATGTGTTAATATACGTATTTGTTTTTATCTTTCTGACTTGCTTCACTCTGTATGACAGTCTCTAGGTCCATCCATGTCTCTGCAAATGACCCAATTTCGTTCCTTTTTATGGCTGAGTGATATTCCATTGTATATATGTACCACATCTTCTTTATCCATTTGTCTGTCGATGGGCATTTAGGTTGCTTCCATGACCGGGCTATTGTAAACAGTGCTGCAATGAACATTGGGGTGCATGTGTCTTTTTGAATTATGGTTTTCTCTGGGTATATGCCAGACCATTTACATTTAATGTAATGATGGTATTTTGGGATTCAGGCCTGCCATTTTATTATTTACTTTCTGTTTGTTACCTCTTTTTTCTTCCCTCAAATTATTGTTTCCTCTTGTCTACTTTCTTTTGGGTTATTTGAATATTCTTTTGGTATTAAATTTTACCTATTGTGCTTTTTACTATGTCTCTGCATAGAATGTTTTATTGGCTAATCTAGGATTTATAGTATACATACTTAAATTTTCACAGTCTACTTAAAGTCAGTATTTTACCACATCAAGTGGAAAATAGAAACAGTATTATAATATAGGTTTTATCCTTCTCCCTTTATGTTGTAGTTGTCTTATGTATTGCATCTACATACACTGAAAACTCCATCAGACAATATTATAATTTTTGCTCTCAACCATAGTTTAATTAATTCAAAGGTAGGGAAATAGCCTATCAGAAGCACCCAGATATTCACCATTTCTGTTGCTCTTCCTTCATTCCTGAACTTCCAAGTTTCCTTCTAATATTATTTTCTTTCTCTCTGAAGAACTTTATTTAGTAATTCTTTTAGTGTAGGTCTGCTGGGAAGGAATTTTCTTAGTTTTCTCTCAGCAGAGATGTCTTACTTCATCTCTGTTCCTGAAAGATATTTTTGTTGTATATAGAATTCTGGATTGAGTTTTTTTTCTTTCAGTTCCTGAAAATTGTTGTGCCATTTTCTTTTGTGATTTCTCCGTGGTTTCTGATGAGAAATCCAATCATTCAAATTTTTGTTTCTTTGTATTGAGGAACTATTTGTCTATGGCTATTTTTAAGATATTTTCTTTGCCTTTAATTTACAGAAATTTGATTATGTTGTGCCTGGGTGAGGATTTTTTTATTTATACTGTTTGTAGTTTGCTTAGCTTCTTGAATTTGTATGTTTATGTATTTCACCAAATATGGAAAATTTGCCTCACATACGTTTTCTTCAGAAACTGTTTCTTTGTACTGAAGGTTTCTCCTCTCTTTCTGGCTCTTCAGTAACATAAATGGTGTACTTTTCAGTCTTGTCACTCAGGTCCCTGAGGTCTGCCAATTTTTTTCTTTTCAATATTTTTTCTCCTTGTTCAACCTGGATAATTCCATTTTTCTATTTTCAAGTTCATTGTCTTGTTCCTCTGTCACTTCCATTTGACTTGAGTTCACCCAGTGAGTTTTAAAATTTTATTATATTTTTAGTTCTAAAATTTCCATTTGGTTTTTCTTTTATATCTTCTATTTATTTTCTGAGATTTTTTTATCTTTCCATTCATTCTAACAGTATTTGTCCTTACTTTCTGAAGCATTGTTATAATATCTGTGTTAAAGTGTTTGTCAGTTCCAACATCTGTGTCATCTCAGCACTGGCATTTGTTAATTGTCTTTTCCCATGTGGGCTGAGATTTTCTTGTTTCTTCACATGCTAAATAATTTTGGAGTGTATCCTGAACATTTTGAAAATTATATTATAAAACTCTCAGTTTTAGTTAAGTTCTATGGAGAATGTTGATATTTTGTTTCATTAGGCAATTGATCAGTTGGAGTCATGTCACAAGGTCCAACTATACTTCTGTGGGTGGTAGTTTCAATGTCAGTTCCATTTTTAAAGCTTTTGCAAAGCTATTTAGATCAGTCTTGAATGTGTGCCACCCCCTGGCCAGTCTGGGACCTGGGCAGTTGTCTATCTTTTCATTTAGTTCTTAACTGAACAACTGTTAGCATGCTATTTAAGATCAGATCCATGTATGTGCAACTTGGGAGTGAGCCCAGGAGCTCATAAACAAATTTACAGGAGTCACTTAACCAAGCACCTCCTTCTCTATAATCTGTTGTTACTTTTTGTTCCCTGTGGCTCCCCTTTCAGTCCTCTGGACAGAAATCCAGGGTTTTATCTACCCTACTCTGCTGCACAGTTTCCAAAGCTACATGCAGGTTTCAGCCAAGAGGTAGGAGAACAAGGAATACAAAAGCTATGAGAGTTCATCCCACTCTTTTGAAACCACAGATACTCTGATTGGAGAGAAACACTCCCTTCCCTCAGAATTTAAGTCACCTGTAGGCCGCTGGTGCCGCTGTCACTATTGCTATTGCCATGGAGTTGGGATGCAAGAAAACCAAACAATAAGACAAAAAGAAAGAAAAAATTTAAGGGATTTTCTCCACACTCTCTAAGCACTCGGAGATCCTTTTCACATGTCAAGCTAGAACTAGAGGACTTCTGTAACTCCCTCTTTCTGTGTCAATATCCGCTTCTGGGTTTCAGGCTATCTTGAGTCCAGGCTGGAGGATACTGGAGTGAAAAAATGTTAAACTCATTATTGGTTCTGTAGTATTTCAAATTCTGGTCTTCTCCAATCTGTATGTTACTTTTTAATTTCAGAATCTTCAAATAGCTGCTCCAGGCACTCTGTAGAGGTTTTGTGGGTGCATTCAGCTGGAGAGATAGGTTGGAATGTACTGACTTTGTCTTAGTCCAATATTTTTAAAATAAATAAATAATATGACAGCATAAGAACAAGAATAAAGTGAGCAAGACTGCATGTCAAATTTAGTTGCAAGTAAAAAGTTGATATTTTAGTTCTGAGTGCTAAAACTATTCAAATGTCTTGCCTGCTGCATAGCAAGTGGTAACAAGAGTCAGATCTGGATTCCCTAGTTCCACAGAGCAGTAGAATACCCAACAGAAGCCAGCATTCATTACTCAGGCTAACTTACTTAGCTTATTTGCTTAGCTTTCCTGAGCAATTTACCCTTGTTTTGGATCTGCTCTCTGCTGGGCACATCTACATATCACAAATCACTTACTAATCACAACACCCTGGTTAGATGGTAGGAATTATCTTCAGATTAAGTGACTTGCTTATTAAATGACAAATGCTGCCAGATGGATGGGGGGATGTGACTGGCCTATTGAGTGTAAGTCTGCTGGGAACTAATGGAAGTAGGAGGATAACTAAGCATTTTTCCCATTCACTGAATAAGTTGGCATTTATTTTCTATAGTCATGAGCTCCCCATATACTGCAAGCAGTATAAATGGATGGAGAACTAACCACCTCTACTGAGACCAATGTTGACAGACCTTGCTCATTATCCTAACTTTTCCTGAGCTTTCTCAGCTCTAAACTCTAGCTTTCTGCTAGCTTCTCTCTACCTTAACTCAATCTGCCTTTCTAGATGGTCTACTTCTCTGGCACTAAATGTCACTCAGTACTTGGTATTTTTTCATATTCATTTGTGTTAGAGTTTAATAAGAAAAAAAACTACTCTAGGTTAGAATTAGGTGCTTACAAAACCTTTGAACACCTTAAATAGCAAAAGTCACTCATTTTAGATTTAGTGCTACAGAGACAGAGTTGCTGTTATCTAGAGTCAGCAACCTGCAGAAATCTGTTGCAGATTTCAGAACTCCTTCATGGCATCCAGGAAGGTGAATGGCATTAGAAAGTAGAATCTGCTGCAAAAACTCATGGCTGGGAAATCTACACCTCCACCCACTGTCATAGGAAAAAGAACATGGCTTCTGCTTTTTCTGCTTTGTGAGAGTGTATGTCATTGGTGGAGCTCTGAACAAATTCAAACCCCTGTTGGCAAGGGAGTCTAGGAAGGGAGTCTAGGAAGTTCCCTCCCAGGGCTTCTAGCCCTAGTCATACAGGAAGAGGACTGAAGGGGGTATCAAGAATATTGAATGCCACCAGTTAATATTAGCAAACTAATAATGTTTAATTCCAATGTCAAAAAACTAAACAAAATATGTTTTTCATCTGGCAAGTCAGACCTTGGTTTGTGGGAGTTTCATTAGTCATAACACATTTGGTAAGCATATAGATGCAGTGTTAAAGTTTTGATTTTACACATGGTCTGAGACTAGTGAAAATAACAGTATAAAAATGTAATGTAGGGCTTCCCTGGTGGCGCAGTGGTTGAGAGTCTGCCTGCCAATGCAGGGGACATGGGTTCGTGCCCCGGTCCGGGAAGATCCCACATGCCGTGGAGCGGCTGGGCCCGTGAGCCATGGCCGCTGAGCCCGTGCGTCCGGAGCCTGTGCTCTGCAACGGGAGAGGCCACAACAGTGAGAGGCCCATGTACTGCAAAAAAAAAAAAAAAAAAAAAAAAAAAAAAAATGTAATGTAATGACGCTTAGTGCTGAGATTTTTCAATTACCAGGAGAGGATGTCTCATTCTGCTGTTCATGTTGAATGATCTGTTTGCTACAAATTGTGATGCAGAAAACCCCAAAGACACAAGGAGTCTATAACTGGAATGAACATTTTGGAAAACATTAGGAAACATCTGAACTCACTGCAAATTGAATTAATGTGGATAATTATGATAAGTAGTCTTATTTAAAATTCGTTCAAGAATAGATGTACCCAGAATTTACAGTAAAATATGCTTATTGTAGAATTACCATAAGAAAGCACGATGCATTTTTTTTCTGTGAATAAAGGCAGTATTTTTTTCATTAAAAAAATCTGAGCAAAAGTAAGGAAAAAATATTTTAACTTATGGTTATTTTAGTCCTACAGATGTGAAAATTCCAGTGGCTTGTTTTGAGAAATACTCATTTCACACTTGAATTTAACAATTTAAAATCTATCATTAAATTTAAAATAATTCTAGTGGCCTCAAAATGAATCTTCAGATACTTTCTCAGTCTTCCAAAGTAGGACAATACCTCATTTTCTATTACCTCATCTATCTAGGATGAAAGAATTATAAATTAAAACACACACACACACACACACACACACACACGCAAGTGAAGCATTTTGAAGTTAAAATAAAATACCTTTTGGAGGATGTTAATGCTGAAAATAAGACAGAGTAATTTCACTTGCTTCATCAGAACAGTATACAACATTTACAAAGAATGGATACCATATTACTAAATTTATATGTACGTTGATTTTTAAAATGGATTATAGCAAAATGAAATACAATTTCTGTCTCTATAGAACAAAGTAAACTAAGCAACAGACAAATGTGTAAAAATTTTAGATTTGGTGCAGATACGTCCCTAGACTTTAACTTTAAAACTATACAAAACTTGAAGTTATCTATTATAAATTGACTTAATTTATCTTGGCAATTTGTTTATTCAACACAATCTTTGCAGTAAAATTATCTTATATATTGGAGTCATTTCATACTGCTTGCCCTAGCCACTCTACAGCAACTGTTGAATGATCATTTTCTATTCTGCATTACTGAAAGACTAGATGCATCATACCTTGAGCAAAGAGCTAAGGACCATTAAATAGAAATTGTTACCAAAGCTTTAGAAATCCCCAAGATCCAATACATCAACCAAGATAGTACTAACTAAATCTGATCTATAAAAACTTTCTTCTTAGATTAGTATTATATAGCATTTTGAAGTTCAGCTTATGCATCCTAAATCTTGCTACTGTGGTTATAGTTTAGAAATGAGGTTAATGGAGTTGCTAAGATGGCATAACCAAAACTAACATGTTAATGCATGGAGATAGTCTCATATTGAAAACAAAATCTTTTGGATATAGTTAACTGGAACTATTTCTAAGCTTCATGCTTCTTTAATTTTCCCTATGAAGAAGTCTACCAATGTGATACCCACATATCTTGTGCTCTGTCTCTGCTCTTCAATTTTGGAGGATGGTAAGGACCTACCACGATATCAGGGCATGAAACTCAGAATTGAAGGGGCTGGATGCTGAAGCTATAAGTTCTTATACAGTGCTCCAATAAATAGTGGTAGTAATCATCATTATTCCTCTAAAGATTGTTGGACCTCATGGAAAAAATCTAGCATGGGCCCAACCTGTGGGTTGTGGATCCACCTATACAAAATAATCATGCCCTTTGATTTATTGCTGAATGCAAAGATCTTCCTCCTTAAATTATAGATCTTTGTCCACTCAGGTAGGCAGAACCCCTGCAGCCTTACACTATAGACTTTTGTAGACTCAGCAGTCCTAGCTCTGACTCAGGCCTATCAGATGCTGGAAAACCCTGTTAGAATTGTTAACAAAGGACAAAACATTTCAGCTCAAAAGTATCTAGGTTTTTCAGAAATATTAGCATACAATATTTCAGTTAGAGGAGGCTTTTCTTCCAATTTGATACTAACAACCAAGAACAGATTAAATAGACCCCTATCTTCTAGTGAGATAAAAGAGGTCAAATTCAAAGGACCCAGAATTAGGATGATTTTGAACTCCTTAACAACAATCTTGGATGTAAGAAGACAAGGAACAAATGCTTGCAAAATTGTAACAACAAATGATCCCCAACCTAGAATTCAATATCTAGCCAGATGGCCAATCGAGGGTAAGTGTAGAATAATTATATTTTGTAATACACACATTTTGAAACATTTACCTTCCATGCACTTTTTATAAGAAAGCTATTGGACAATAAACTTCAACAAGATTAGGGAATAAATTAAGATAGAGGAAGGATCCAGGATCCAGGACACAGGTATCCAACACTGGAAGTAGGCAGAGGGAATCTCCAAGATGTGAATGAAGGGAAGCCCCAGGACAATAGCTGTCTACTTGGGTTCTGGGTGAATCCTGCCAACAACATTTTAAGTAGATTTTATTTTTAGAAAAGTTTTAGACGTACAGAAAAATTGAGCAGAGAATACAGAGAGTTTCCATATACTCTGTGCCCGATTTTCCCTATATTAATATCTTGCATTAGTATGGTGCATTTGTTATAATTAATGAACTAATATTGATACATTACTATTAAGTATTGTCCACAGTCTATTCATATTTCCTTAGTGTATACCTAATGGCCTTTTTCTGTTCCAGGTTCCCATCTAGGATAGCACATTGCATTTAGTTGGCATGTCTCCTTAGGCATCTTTGGTTATGGCAGTTTCTCAGACTTTTCCTGTTCTGATGATTCTGACAGTTTTGAGGAATAGTGGTCAGGTATTTTGCAGGATACACACTATTGGAATCTTTCTGATGTTTTTCTCACGGTAAGACTGAGGTAATGTGTTTTTGGGAGGAAAACACCAGAGGTAAAGTGCCATTTTTATCATATCTTATCAAGGGTACTTATTATCAGTGTGATTGTTGGCTGGTTTATGTTGACCTTGATTACCTAGTTGAGGTACCGTTTGTCAGGTTTCTCCACTGTAAAGTTACTACCCTCCCCTCTTTGCATACTATTCTATTTGGAAGGAAATCACTACGTACAACCCAGACCTAAGGAGTGGGAAGATATACTCTACCTCCTTGAAGGTGGAGTACCTTCATATAATCTTTGGAATTCTTCTACATGGGAGATTTGTCTTTTCTCCTGAACTTATTAGTTTATTCAATCATCTATTTGTATCAAGATACAATGAATTATTTGTTCTATACTTTGAATTATAATACAATCCTATTTTATTAATTCTTTTGCTCAAATTGTTCTAGCTTTGGCCATTGGGAGCTCTTTCAGTGAGCTCCTGTGTACCTTTGACATAGTCCCCATCAATGTGTGTGAGTTTTAATGTATTTTTCCCTTTATTTGAACACTTCCTTAACTTCTGCCTCTACAAAATGCTTCAGGCTTATCTTGTATATTTCCTGTCCCAATCCAAAGTTCAGCCATTTCTCTAAGGAGCCCTCGTTCCTTTTACTGGAGAATGGTATAAGAAAAGATCTGGGTACTAGGTATGCTGTGCTACTGGATTATCATTTCTTTGGGGGTCTCTTAGCTGACAGAGCACAGAAATATATGTATGTACACCAACCTGTTTATATGCACATGTATGTAAGTGTTTCTATATGTAAATATCTGTATTTATACTAAGTTAAACATGAGTTTATTCTGAAATCTCCAGTTCTAATCTATTATCACATGGCTCATTTGCGCCTCTTCCAGTTACTCATCTGTAAACTCTCATCCAATAATGAAAAAGCTTTCTCCCACTGTCTGCTATCCATTTACTCAATTGTTCAATTCCAGTATACGTGGATAGCAGCAGAATTATTAACTCATAATGCAGTGGGAAACAGTTTTATCAACTAGAACACAGTTATTAATGTGCAGTTCCTTTTGCCTTTACTCTTACAGACTCTACTTATTACCAAAGTTACTTAGATCAGCCCCTTTCCCCTCAACCCCTGCAGAGAGGTTGTTTTATGTATTTTAATATAGTTAGATGTTCGTGTCACAGTCTGAATTCCTTACTGGCATCCCCAAACCATCTCAATGATTATTTTAAATATTGCATATATTAATGTTCACTCTTTGTGCTATAAAGTTCCATGCATTTTGACAAATGCATAGTCATGTGTCACCATTACAGTATAATACAGAAAAGTTTTACTGCCTTAAAAATCCCTTGTACCTGGGCTTCCCTGGTGCCGCAGTGGTTGAGAGTCCACCTGCCGATGCAGAGGACGCGGGTTCGTGCCCCGGTCCGGGAGGATCCCACGTGCCGCGGAGCGGCTGGGCTCGTGAGCCGTGGCCGCTGGGCCTGCGCGACCGGAGCCTGTGCTCCGCAACGGGAGAGACCACAGCAGTGAGAGGCCCGCGTACCGAAAAACAAAACAAAACAAAATCCCTTGTGCCTGACCCTATCCCAGAACCCTCAGCAACTACTGCTTATTTTACTACTTCTATAGTTTTACCTTTTCCAGAACGTTACATAATTGGATCATACAGTCTCCCTATCTTTTTTGTTACTTGGTAGCTCACTTTGTTTTATTCCTGAATAATATTCCATTGTACAAATGTACTACAGTTTATTTATCCATTCACCTATTGAAGGATTTCTTCCAGATTTTGGTGATTATGAATAGGCTACTATTAACATAAGCATGCTGGTTCATAAGTTTTCAACTCAACTGGGTGTAACCTAGGTAAATACCTAGGAGTGTGATTGCTGAACTGGATCGTAAGACTATTTTTAGCATTGTATGAAACTGCCAAACTACCTTCCAAAGCCACTGTCCCGTTTTCCATTCCCAACAGGAAGGAATGAGAATTCCTTTTGCTCTGCATTCTCACCAGCACTGTCAGTATTTGATATTGCCTGTTTAAATTTTAGCTTCTAATACATGTGTAGTGGTATTTCATTGTCATTTTAACTTGAAGTTCCCTAGTCACCCATGATGTTGAATATCTCTTCATAAATATTTGCCATTTGTAGGTCTTCTTTGGTGAGTTCTTTGTTCAGATCCTTTGCCCATTTCTTAAGTGGGTTGTTTGTTTCTTACTGTTGAGTTTTAAGAGTTCATTGTATATTTTGGAAATAAGTCCTTTATCAGATATGTGTTTTACAAATATTTCCTCCCTGTCTTTGATTTGTCTTTTGATTCTCTTAAGAGTGTCTTTCACAGAGCAGAAGTTTTAAATTTCAATATAGACAACATTTTCTTTCATAGATTGTGGTTTTTATATTGTATTTCAAAACTCATCATCAAACCCAAGGTCTCTGAGATTTCCCCCTATGTTTTCTTCCAAAAGTTTTATAGTATTGTGATTTATATTTAGATCTACAATACATTTTTAGTTATTTTTTGTTAAAGGTGTAAGGTCGGTGTCTAGATTTATTTATTTGTGCTTATGGATGTTCAATTGTTGAAAAGATTATCCTTTCTCCACTGAATTGCCTATACTCTTTTGTCACAGATCAGTTGACTGTCTCTGTGTGGGTCTAATTTATGTCTGCTCTTTCATCTGACTTAACGACTTAAGCTTTGTAATAAGTCCTGAAGTTGGGTAGTGTCAGTCCTCTGACTTTGTTCTTCTTCCATATTGTGTTGGCTATTCTGAGTCTTTTGCTTATCCATATATAGACTTTAGAATCAGCTCATTGATATCCACAAAATAGCTTGATTGGATTTTGATCGAGGTTACAATGAATATATAGACTGAGTTGAGAAGAATCGACATCTTAACAATATTGAGTCTTTTAATCCGTTACTATCTTTACATTTATTTAGATCTTCTTTGATTTCTTTCATCAGACTTTTATACTTTCCTGCATAGAGATTCTGTACATATTTTCTTAGATTTCTATTTAAGTTTTATTTTTGGGGGGTGTTGTCATAAACAGTATTGTGTTTTTAATTTCAAATTCCAATTCTTCGTTCCTGATATAGAAGAAAACAATTGACTCTTGCATATTAACTTGTATCCTGCAAACTTGCTATAATCAGCTATAGTTATAGGACTTTTGAAAAAATTTTCTACAGAGAAAATCATGTCATCTGTGAACAAAGACTGTTTTATTTCTTCTTTTTCAATATGTATACTTTTTATTTCTTTCTTTGTCTTATTGAACCTCGGACTTCTAGTGCAATAATGAATAGACGTGGTAAGAGAGGAAATTTTTACCTTTTGGGGAAAGCATCTAATTTCTCACCATTAAATATGATGTTAGCTGTAGGTTTTTTGGTAGCTGCTCATTACCAAGTTGAGAAAGTTCCTGTCTATTCCTAGTTTGCTGACTTTTTTTTTTAATGAATGGATGTTGACTTTGTCAAGTGCTTTTTCTTCATTTATTAATACAATTATATAAATTTTCTTCTTGTACAATCTTCATCACATGAAATTTGGGGGGATCCTGGAATTAAAACTCATGAAAGTGTGAGGGCAGCCACTAAGACTGCACTCTCAAGATTTTTCAACTCTCAAGCTGATCCACACTCAACCTCTAGCAATTTATTAAAATTAAAATTAAAATTTTAGTCTTCCAACCAGTACACAGCTTCAGCAGTTTTCTCTTCCTAGTGAACTGGTCTTTATGATTCTTTATATTCACCTGTTTCTCCAGATTTCAGGGTGGCACTTTGTACTGCACTAAGTCTGTGACCTTAGTTCTCCAACGAGTCTAAGAAAAATCACCGAATAAGTTTATTTGGATTTTTTTCTCTTGTTTTGAAAACGGGAGTGGTGACTTCCATTCTCTTTACATGTCAAAGCTGAAACTGAAAGTCGACCTGAATCTCTTCTTCATGTCTACAGCCGAGGAACTAGATTTTGAAACTTTTAGTTCAATCCCTACTATCTAATTAAGGGTTTTCCTATTCCCACTACCTTGCTCTAACACTCTCTGTGGGTTTGTTGCTGTTGCTGTTCTATCTTTTAGGATATTTAGAATGATGACCACCTCATAGACTTAGGAGGACCCTCCAGAAGTTTGAGTCTGAGAAAACTTATGTTCCTTGGTTCTTCAGTGTTTTCCTGACTGTTCATTAACAACAGTGTAATTTTCACTGCTTTACAGATCAAGAAACATCAAAATAACATGATGGCCAGCTATGGTAACTGAGATGGGGCAAGTTGTGTTTTATCTTTTAATGGTTCTGCTACTCAGTCTTTTCCTGTATATCTCTACCCCAGTTAAGACAGACTTGTATGTATTATCTTTCTCAAATCAGTGAACTAGCAACAGCACACCAAATTACCATTAATATTGTTACTTTTTTAGAGATAGCCTCTAGCTAAACAAGTTCTGGACTGCCTGGAATAGGAGAGAGTGGTAGTGCTGTTCTGGTGAGGCAAGTACGTATGTCTAAGTCAGCGGGCAACTTGGTATCTCCTTACCTACTTGCTAGAAATTGTATTCTTTATCTCACAGCATATATTGGTACAATAAATGATTGCACCTTTGTCATCTTCTCTGACCATATGATCTCATTCCATCAGGCTTGAAATTGATGAAAACATTTCTCATGTTTGGGAAATAGGCAAAAGGACACAGAGAGTCAAGCAAAATGAAGAAACAGAAGAATATGTTCTAATCAAAAGAACAAAATAAAACTCCAGAAACAGATCTTAATGAAACAGAGATAAGTAGTTTAGCTGATAAAGAGTTCAAAATAATGGTTATAGAGATGCTTAACCCTGTCAGAAGAACAATGCATGAACAAAATGAGAATTTAAACAAGGAGATAAAAAATATGAGAAAGTAACAAAGAGAAGTCACAAAGAATACAGTAACTGAACTGAAAAATTCAATTGAGGAGCTCTGCAGCAGACTGGATCAAGCAGAAGAAAAAAATCAGTGAACCTGAAGACAGTGTGGTGGAATTCATCCAATCAGAAGAGCAAAAGGAAAAGGAGAATGAAAAAAGAGTGAAGATAAAGGAACTTATGGGATAGCATCAAGCAGCCCAATATATGTATTGTAGGGGTCTCAGAAGGAGGAGACACAGAGAAAGGGGCAGAAAGCTTATTCAAAGAAATAATGAATGAAATTTTCCTAAAGAAACAGAGATATCCAGGTCTAGGAAGCCCAGAAGTTTCCAAATAAGAAGAATCCAAAGTGACCCACACTGAGACACATTATAATTAAACTGTCAGAATTTAAATACAAGGAGAGAATCTTAAAAGCATCAAGAGAAAAACAACTTGTTAAACACAAGGGAATCTCTATAAGACTTTTAGCAGAAACTTTTCAGGCCAGAAAGGAGAGGGATAATATACTCAAAGTGCTGAAAGAAAAAAAAATTTCCAACAAAGAATACTCTACCCAGCGAAGCTGTCCATCAGAATTGAAGGAGAGATAAGGAGTTTTCCAAACAAGCAAAAGCTAAAGGAGTTCATTGCCACTAGACCAGCCTTGTAAGAGGAAAATGTTAAAGAAAGTTGTCCCAACTAAAAAGAAAGGACATTAATTAGAAACAGGAATACATATGAAAGTGTAAATCTCACTGGTAAAAGTAAATATATAGTTAAATTCAGAATACTGTAATGTTGTAATGGTGGGTAAATCACTTATAAATCTAGTATAAAGGTTAAAAAACAAAAGTATTTTTACTTTAACTCTAACTTGAACTATTACTTCAATAATTTGTTAATAGATACACAGGTAAAAAGATGTAATTGTGACATCAAAAACATAAGAGGTAGGGATGGAGAGTTAAATGCAGAGCTTCAGTATGTGTTCAAAGTTATTATTAGCTTAAAATACACTGCTATAAATATACAATGTTTATGTACACTTCATGATAACCACAAAGCAAAAACCTATAGTAAATACACAAAATATAAAGGGAAAAGGATATACGCATGTATCACAGAAAATCATTAACTCACAAAGGAAGAGAGAAAGAGAAGAATAAAAGAATAGGGGAAAAGGGAACGCTCTTGCACTGTTGGTGGGAATGTAAATTGATACAGCCACTATGGAGAACAGTACACAGGTTCCTTAAAAAACTAAAAATAGAAGTACCATATGACCCAGCAATCCCACTACTAGGCATATACCCCGAGAAAACCATAATTCAAAAAGAGTCATGTACCACAATGTTCATTGAAGCACCATTTACAATAGCCAGGAGATGGAAGCAAAATAACTGTCCATTGACAGATGAATGGACAAAGAAGATGTGGCCCATATATACAATGGAACATTACTCAGCCATAAAAAGAAATGAAATTGAGTTATTTGTAGTGAGGTGGATGGACCTAGAGTCTGTCACACAGAGTGAAGTAAGTCAGAAAGAGAAAAACAAATACCATATGCTAACACATATATATGGAATCTAAAAAAAAGAAATGGTTATGATGAACCTAGGGGCAGGACAGGAATAAAGACGCATAGGACACAGGGAGGGGGAAGGGTAAGCCGGGACGACCTGAGAGAGTGGCATGGACATATATACACTACCAAATATAAAATAGATAGCTAGTGAGAAGCAGCCTCATAGCATAGGGAGATCAGCTCGGTGCTTTGTGACCACCTAGAGGGGTGGGATAGGGAGGGTGGGACGGAGATGCAAGAGGGAGGGGATATGGGGATATATGTATACGTATAGCTGATTCACTTTGTGATACAGCAGAAACTAACACACCATTGTAAAGCAATTATACTCCAATAAGGATGTTTTAAAAAAAAGGAAAAAAAAAGAATAAAGGAGTTACAAAACAGGTGGAAAACAAACAACAAAATGGGAATAGTAAGTCCATAACTATCAATAATAACTTTCAATGTAAACAAACTAAATTCTCCAATAAAAAGAAAGAGTGGTAGAATGGATAAAAAACAAGAAGCAACAGCATGCTGCAAACAATCCCATTTACAACTGCATCAAAAAGAATAAAATATCTAGGGACAGAGTTGATCAGGTGGTAAAAGATCTGTACACTGCAAACTATAAGACATTGATGAAAGAAACTGAAGAAGATAAATTAAATGTAAAGATACTCAATGCTCATGGCTTGGAACAATTAATATTGTTACATGTCCATACTACCCAAAATAATTTACAAATTCAATGCAATTCCTGTCAAAATTCCAATGGCATTTTTCACAGAAATAGAAAAAGAATTCTAAAGTTTGTATGAAATTGCAAAAGACTCTGAATAGCCAAAGCTATCTTGAGACAGAAGAATGAAGCTGAAGAATCACACTTCCTGATTTTTTTTTTCATACAGCAGGTTATTAGTTATCTATTTTATACGTATTAGTGTATATATGTCAATCCCAATCTCCCAATTCATCCCACCACCACCAGCAACCCCACTTTCCCCCTTGGTGTACATACGTTTGTTCTCTACATCTGTGTCTTTATTTCTGCCTTGCAAATCTGTACCATTTTTCTAGACTCCACATATATGCGTTAATATATGATATTTGTTTTTCTCTTTCTGACTTGTTTCCCACTGTATGACAGTCTCTAGGTCCATCCACGTCTCTACAAATGACCCAGTTTTGTTCCTTTTTATGGCTGAGTAATACTCCATGGTATATATGTACCACTTCTTCTTTATCCATTCGTCTGTCGATGGGCATTTAGGTTGCTTCCATGACATGGCCATTGTAAACAGTGCTGTAGTGAACATTGGGGTGCATGACTCTTTTTGAATTATGGTTTGCTCTGGGTATATGCCCAGCAGCCACATTCCTGGATCATATGGTAATTCTATTTTTAGTTTTTTAAGGAACCTCTGTACAGTTCTCCATAGTGGCTGTATTGATTTACATTCCCACCAACAGTGTAAGAGGGTTCCCTTTTCTCCACACCCTCTCCAGCATTTATTGTTTGTAGATTTTCGGATGATGCCCATTCTAACTGGTGTGAGGTGATACCTTGTTGTAGTTTTGATTTGCATTTCTCTAATAATTAGTGATGTTGAGCAGCTTTTCATGTGACTCTTGGCCATCTGAATGTCTTCTTTGGAGAGATCTCTATTTAGGTCTTCTGCCCATTTTTTGATTGGGTTGTTTGCTGTTTAAATATTGAGCTGCATGAGCTGTTTATATGTTTTGGAGATTAATGCTTTGTCCATTGATTCATTTGCAAATATTTTCTCCCAGTTTGAGGGTTGTCTTTTTCTCTTGTTTGTAGTTTCCTTTGCTGTGCAAAAGCTTTTCAGATTTATTAGGTCCCATTTGTTTATTTTTGTTTTTATTTCCATTTCTCTAGGAGGTGGGTCAAAAAAGATCTTGCTGTGATTTATGTCAAAGAGTGTTCTTCCTATGTTTTCCTCTAAGAGTTTTATAGTGTCCAGTCTTACATTTAGTTCTTTAACCCATTTTGAGTTTATTTTTGTGTATGGTGTTAGGGAGTGTTCTAATTTAATTCTTTTACATGTAGCTGTACAGTTTTTCCAGCACCACTTATTGAAAAGACTGTCTTTTCTCCATTGTATATCCTTGCCTCCTTTATCATAGATTAGTTGACCATAGGTGCATGGGTTTATCTCTGGGCTTTCTCTCCTGTTCCATTGATCTATATTTCTGTTTATGTGCCAGTACCATATTGTCTTGTTTACTGTAGCTCTGCAGTATAGTCTGAAGTCAGGGAGCCTGATTCCTCCAGCTCCGTCTTTTCCCCTCAAGATTGATTTGGCTATTAGGGGTCTTTTGTGTCTCCATACAAATTTTAAGATTTTTTGTTCTAGTTCTGTAAAAAATGCCATTGGTAATTTGATAGGGATTGCACTGAATCTGCAGATTGTTTTGGGTAGCACAGTCATTTTCACAGTGTTGATTCTTCCAATCCAAGAACATGGTATATCTCTCCATCTGTTTGTGTCACCTTTGATTTCTTTCATCAGTGTCATAGTTTCCTGAGTACCGGTCTTTTACCTCCTTAGGTAGGTTTATTCCTAGGTATTTTATTCTTTTCCTCGCAGTGGTGAATGGGATTGTTTCCTTAATTTCTCTTTCTGATCTTTCATTATTAGTGTATAGGAATGCGAGAGACTTCTGTGCATTAATTTTGTATCCTACAATGTTACCAAATTCACTGATTAGCTCTAGTAGTTTTCTGGTGGCATCTTTAGGATTCCCTATATATAGTATCATGTCATCTGCAAACAGTGACAGTTTTACTTCTTCTTTTCCAATTTGTATTCATTTTATTTCTTTTTATTCTCTGATTGCTGTGGCTAAGACTTCCAAAACTATGTTGAATAATAGTGGTGAGAGTGGACATCCTTGTCTTCTTCCTGATCTTAGAGGAAATGCTTTCAGTTTTTCACCATTGAGAATGATATTTGCTGTGGGTTTGCCATATATGGCCTTTATTATGTTGAGGTAGTTTCCCTCTATGCCTACTTTCTGAAGAGTTTTTATCATAAATGGGTGTTGAATTTTGTCAAAAGCTTTTTCTGCATCTATTGAGGTCATCATATGGTTTTTATTCTTCAGTTTGTTAATGTGGTATATCACATTGATTGATTTGCATATATTGAAGAATCCTTGCATCCCTGGGATAAATTCCACTTGGTCATGGTGTATGATCCTTTTAATGTGTTGTTGGATTCTATTTGCTAGTATTTTGTTGAGGATTTTTGCATCTATATTCATTAGTGATACTGGTCTGTAATTTTCTTTTTTTGTAGTATCTCTGTCTGGTTTTGGTATCAGAGTGATGGTAGCCTTGAAGAATGAGTTTGGGAGTGTTCCTCTGCAATTTTTTGGAAGAGTTTGAGAAGGATGGGTGTTAGCTCTTCCTTAAATGTTTGACAGAATTCACCTGTGAAGCCATTTGATCCTGGTCTCTTGTTTGTTGGAAGATTTTTAATCACAGTTTCAATTTCATTACTTGTGATTGGTCTGTGCATATTTTCTATTTCTTCCTGGTTCAGTCTTGGAAGGTTATACCTTTCTAAGAATTTGTCCATTTCTTCTAGGTTGTCCATTTTATTGGCATAGAGTTGCTTGTCATAGTCTCTTATAATGCTTTGTAGTTCTGCAGTGTCATTTGTAACTTCTCCTTTTTCATTTCCAATTTTATTGATTTGATCCTCTCCCTCTTTTTCATGATGAGTCTGACTAAAGGTTTATAAATTTTGTTTATCTTCTCAAAGAACCAGGTTTTGGTTTTATTGATCTTTGTTATTGTTTTCTTTGTTTCTATTTCATTTAGTTCTGCTGTGATCTTTATGATTTCTTTCCTTCTACTAACTTTGGGTTTTGTTTGTTCTTCTTTCTCTAGTTCCTTTAGGTATAAGGTTAGATTGTTTATTTAAAGTTTTTCTTGTTTCTTGAGGTAGGATTGTATTGTTATAAACTTCCCTCTTAGAACTGCTTTTGCTGCATCCCATAGATTTTGGATTATCGTGTTTTTGTTGTCATTTGTCTCTAGGTATTTTTTGATTTCCTCTTTGATTTCCTCAGTGATCTCTTGGTTATTTAGTAACGTATTGTTTAGCCTCCATGTGTTTGTGTTTTTTACATTTTTCCCCTCTAATTGATTTCTAATCTCATAGCATTGTGGTTGGAAAAGATACTTGACATGATTTCAATTTTCTTAAATTTACCGAGGCTTGATTTGTGGCCCAAGATGTGATCTATCCTGGAGAATGTTCCATGAGCTCTTGAGAAGAAAGTGTAATCTGCTGTTTTTGGATGGAATGTCCTATAAATATCAATTAAATCTATCTGTTCTATTGTGCCATTTAAAGCTGTGTTTCCTTATTAATTTCTGTCTGGATGATCTGTCCATTGGTTTAAGCGAGGTGTTAAAGTACCCCATTATTATTGTGTTACTGCTGATTTCCTCTTTTATAGCTGTTAGCATTTGCCTTATGTATTGAGGTACTCCTATGTTGGGTGCATATATATTTATAATTATATCTTCTTCTTGGATTAATCCCTTGATCATTATGTAGTGTGCTCCCTTGTCTCTTGTAATAGTCTTTATTTTAAAGTCTATTTTGTCTGATATGAGAATTGCTACTGCAGCTTTCTTTTGATTTCCATTTACATGGAATATCTTTTTCCATCCCCTCACTTTCAGTCTGTACGTGTTCCTAGGTCTGAAATGGGTCTCTTGTATACAGCATATATATATATGGGTCTTCTTTTTGTATCCATTCAGCAAGTCTGTGTCTTTTGGTTGGAGCATTTAATCCATTCACATTTAAGGTAATTATCAATATGGATGTTCCTATTACCATTTTCTTAATTGTTTTGGGTTTGTTTTTGTAGGTCCTTGTCTTCTCTTGTGTTTCCCACTTAGAGAAGTTCCTTTAGCATTTGTTGTAGAGCTTGTTTGGTGGTGCTGAATTCTCTTAGCTTTTGCTTATCTGTAAAGCTTTTGATTTCTCCATTGAATCTTAATGAGATCCTTGCCAGGTAGAGTAAACTTGGTTGTAGGTTCTTCCCTTTCATCACCTTAAATATATTGTGCCACTCCCTTCTGGCTTGTAGAGCTTCTGCTGAGAAATCAGCTATTAACCTTATAGTAGTTCCCTTGTATTTTATTTGTCATTTTTCCCTTGTTGCTTTTAGTAATTTTTCTTTGTCTTTAATTCTTGTCAATTTAATTACTGTGTGTCTCAGCATGTTTCTCCTTGCGTTTATCCTGCCTAGGACTCTCTGTGTTTCCTGGACTTGGGTGGCTATTTCCTTTCCTGTGTTGGGGAAGTTTTTAACCATAATCTCTTCAAATATTTTCTCGGGTCCTTTCTCTCTCTCTTCTCCTTCTGGGACCCCTATAATGTGAATGTTGTTGTGTTTAATGTTTTCCCAGAGGTCTCTTATGCTGTCTTCATTTCTTTTCATTCTTTTTTCTTTATTCTGTTCCACGGCAGTGAATTCCACCATTCTGTCTTCCAGTTCACCTATCCGTTCTTCTATCTCAGCTATTCTGATATTGATTACTTCTAGTGTATTTTTCATTTCAGTTATTGTATTGTTCATCTCTGTTTGTTCTTTAATTCTTCTAGGTCTTTGTTAAACATTTCTTGCATCTTCTCAATCTTTGCCTCCATTCTTTTTCTGAGGTCCTGGATCATCTTCACTATCATTATTCTGAATTCCTTTTCTGGAAGGTTGCCTATCTCCACTTCATTTAGTTGTTTTTCTGGGGTTTTATCTTGTTCTTTCATCTGGTACATAGTCCTCTGCCTTTCATTTTCTCTATCTTTCTGTGAATGTGGTTTTCATTCCACAGGCTGCAGAACTGTAGTTCTTCTTGCTTCTGCTGTCTGCCCTCTGGTGGATGAGGCTATCTCCACACTTCCTGATTTTCACTGATATTACAAAGCTATAGTAATCAAAACAGTATGGTATTGGCATAAAAACAGATAAATAGATCATTGAAACAGAATAGAGAGCCCAGAAATAAACCCATAAATACATGATCAATTAATTTACAAGAAAGAAGCCAAGAATATACACTGGGGAAAGGATAATTTCTTCAATAAATGGCATTGAGAAAACCAGACAGCCACAGAGTGAAACTGGACCACTATCTTACAATGAACACAAAAATTTACTCAGAATGGACTAAAGACTTGAACATAGACTGAAATTATAAAACTCCTAGAAGGAAACATAGAGGGTAAACTCCTTGAAATTGGTATTGGAAATGATTTTTTGGATTTGACACCAAAAGCTAAGGCACAAAAGCAAAAATAAACAAGTGTGACTACATCAAACTAAAAAAACTTCTGCAGGGCAGAGAAAAACCATCAACAAAATGGAAAGGTAACCTATAAAATGGGAGAAAATATTTGCAAATAACATATCTGATAAGAGGTTAATATCCTAAATACATAAGAACTCATACAACACAACAGGAAATCAAATAAACAAACAATGCAATTAAGAAGTGGGCAGAGAAACTGAATAGACATTTTTCCAAAGAAGACATCCAAATGGCCAACAGATCCGTAAAAAAAGGTGCTCAACATCACTAATCATCATGGAAATGTAAATCAAAATCATAATGAGATATCACCTCACACTTGTTAGAATGGCTATTATCAAAAAGACAAGGGATAACAAATGCTGGTGAAGATGTGGGAAAAAGGGAGTCCTTGTGCACTGTTGATGGGAATGTAAATTGGTTTAGCCAATTATGGAGAGCAGTATGAAGGTTTCTCAAAAAATTAAAAATAGAACTATCATGTGATCTAGAAATCCCACTTCTGGGTATATATCCAAAGGAAGTAAAAACAAGATATTGAAAAGATATCTGCACCCACGTATTTATTGCAGTATCATTCACAATAGTCAAGGTATGGAAACAACCTAAGTGTCTGCCAGCAGATGAATGGATGAAGATGTGGTTTATATACACAATGGAATATTGAAGCCATGAGAAAGAAGGAAATTCTGCCATTTGTAACAACATGGAGGGACCTTGAGATATGCCAAGTGAAAAAAAATCAGACAGAGAAAGATAAATACCGCAGGCTTTCACTTATATGTTGAATCTAAAAAAAAAAAAAGCCAAAATCATAGAAACAGAGTGCAGAAAAGTGGTTAACAGGGGCTGGGCAGTGGGGAAAATAAGGAGAGGCTGGTAAGAGTGTACAAACTTTCAGCTATAAGAGGAATAGGTTATCAGTATATAATATAAAACATGGTGACTATAGTTGATAACACTGTGTTGTATAAATGAAATTTGCTAAGAGAGTAAAACTTAAATGTTCTCTCATACACACAAAAAAGATAAATATATGAGGTGATGGATGTGTTAATTAACTAGAAGGGGGAATCTTTATATGACTATAAGGCACATATTAAATACCTTATAATTTTACAGGTGAATTATACCTCAATGTAGCAGACATTTTTATAAAAAGAAAATCAGAGAATCTGCAGTGGTAGTGCTTTTCGGAAGTATTAAGGAAGAGGTCCAAAAACTAGCATAAAGGATTCATTAGATATTCACAGTTGCAAAGGAATTCTATTAGTAGCCACAACTGGGTGGTGTGTTGGTCTTTTGTCTTCGATTCTGGTATCCAACTATGAGTGAAGAGAGACTTAAAGTCTCTCATGGGTGGTCATGACTTTCCCCATCTAGAGCTGCCCAGAGCTGATCATTGTGATCTGGGGATATAATTGTGATGTTTCTCAGACTAGAGAACAGTGAAAATTACACTGTTGTTAATGAGCAGTCAGGAAAAGACCAGAGAACCAAGAAATGTGTTTTGTCAGGCTCAAACCTCTGGAGATTCCTCCTGGATCTACAATGTGGTGATCATTCTAAACACTCTCATAGGTTGAAACCTCAGCCCAAAGTGGCTAGAGGCACATGGTTTGCATATCTTGATAAGGTTCCTAGAAATCTAAAGTTGTAATGACCTTATTTAACCCCTTCCAATGTTATGATCTTTTCTGGCCATACCTCTTTTATCTAAAATGTTGCTGTATTTTCAGCTCATTTCTTCTCTAACTTTGCATTAGCCAGAGTCTAATTCATTTTTATCTTGGTGTTAATCATGTAAGAAAAGTTAAAGAAGTTAAAGTAAATCTCTCCACATTGATGTTTCTCCAAAATAACAATCCCATACATTCCTAAGTACTTTGAATGAAACAAACTATCTGGTGTCACATCCATCTCCCCCAAACCTTCATTTACTTCATATATTAATTCCTGAAGATACGAGTAGAGGGTCTTCAAGCTTGCATTTTGTCAGCTCATTTTGCAGCCTCTACGTCTCAGTCCAAAGAACTAACTCTGGAAGTTTCAAGAGACATACTTTAAAGAATCCCAAATACTATCCTGCCACATTCTTTTATCATATCTAGCTAAATGCCTACTCTGGCCTATCTATAATAAAGAAGGCAGACTATTTTTCAACAAAGATGACTTGACATTATTTCCATTTATCATCTCTGTTTTCTTCTAAAACACCCCTAAGTCACCTATTCACACAAATCTCTTCTTTTGGAAAGAAGAGTTACTGTACAGGGCAAATCTGTACTGATACTAAGACTCAGATGACCATTGAATTTCTTTCCTTGGTGTTTGATGTTTCATTGGCTGTTCTGGCTCCGTGTTCCTGATCCTTTGTCAGTGTCTCAAGTTATGTTTGGAAAAACTTGTCTGAATTCTCCAGTTCACCTCCACTTAATGTAACTGGTGATGACATGGAAATTCTCTTCAAGGTAACCATGAAGAAATCTTAAGACAATGATACTTGCCCTTCAGTTGAAGTAATTACCTGGCCTTTACCAACTGCAGACTTCTGGGTGTTGATAGGAATCATTCGGCAGGTTCTTTTTAAAAATAGGTAATGATCCTTTAGAGGATGAAGCCCCACTTCATAACATGCAATTTTGTTAACCACTCTGTTTAGAAAACTGGGCTCCTTCTGGTTTCCCAGCGCCGGTAGCTCTGCTTGACGCATGAGGTTGGAGCTGCGTCCGTCATGCCACTTTAGATTACTGGATCTCACAGGATGCTACAAGGCAGACACACCCCAGGCTGACTCACTGAGTGGGAAGTTTAAAAAGATGGTTTTCCTCAGCCACCAATTAGATAAACCACATTTTCCAGGAGAAAAACAGCATCTTGAAAAGTTCTTTACAAACAAAGCTCTTTTGCTCTTAATGCTTTCGGTCATGTTTTCTTGTGAAGGGAAGTATAACTTTAACCTTAATTGCACTTACAAATTAGCAAGTAAAATATAATGCCACCCTTTCCCCCTTCCTTCCTTTCTTTTCTTTTCTTTTCTTTTTTTTCTTCAAAAGGAGACCCTTTCATGATTTTAGCTCTGGTAAAATTAGAGCTTTCTTCCTCTTTGCCTCTTCCCTCAAAGTTGTGGTTTTGACAACCACTTGGTGAATAAGTTATAGATGCCTGAGCTCTGTTTCCTCTGCTCTGGTTGCTCTTCTTCATATGCTTTTTTTCCTACCTTTTACTGCAACCTCCTTGAAAATGTAGTGAGAAAAGGACACTTGCAGCTTGTGCCTTTTTGAAAATGGCAATTTGTGTTTAAGGTATTTGTCAGGAAGAATGAGGCACCAAGTAATAATTTAAATCTCCTCACCTCATGTTTTTCCAGTGCTGGCTACATGTTTGGAAAGTACTGGGTAAGTGTCTCTCACTGTATTGTAAGATTCCCAAGGACAAAGGACATGTTTGTGTTTTCTGTCTCTTGGTATACAATTTACCTAATGCATATTGAGTTACGTGTTCAAAAGCAGACTTTCTTTGTCATGTAAAAGAATAAATAAGAAAAAACACACAATCAAATATTTTGCACAAAATATTTTGTACAAAACCTCATGTCCTTATTCACCCAAAACTTGAGACCAAGGTGACAATATTATTGCTTGGGGTTCCATATAGATATTCTGGGCCCAAAGACCCTTTGTGCATATTTTTAATATAGACATCTAGATTCGAGACCAGTAGTTGATAATCACCGTCCCCTTCCTGTAATCCTCTTGGGTATGTGAATACAAGGATCCAGCAACACTAAGGCATTCCCCTGCTTGCTGTCTCTTAGATCTGTCTTTATTGGAGTCAATTTACAGCAGCCAAAGGTAATATGTGTTCAATAAATTTGGATGAAAGTAGTGCCCACAGATAAAAATGATGTGACCAGGTTTTTTGTGTGGTTATGTGTGTGGGTGTGGGTGTGGGTGTCTGTACTATCCCATTTAGGTCTCATAATAATTAAGAAAGGTATTATCTCCACTTCACAAATGAGAAAATAGTGGCTGGCTCAGATGAGTAGTTTGCTGAAAGTCAGAAAACTCAGTTGTTAAATCTGGCTTCAAGATGTGGGCTCTTGGGGACTTCCCTGGTGGCACAGTGGTTAAGAATCTGCCTGCCAATGCAGAGGACACGGGTTCGAGCCCTGGTCCAGGAAGATTCCACATGCCGCGGAGCAACCAAGCCCATGTGCCACAACTACTGAGCCTGCGCTTTAGAGCCTGCAAGCCACACCTACTGAAGCCCGCGTACCTAGAGCCCGTGCTCCGCAACAAGAGAAGCCACCACAATGAGAAGCCTGCGCACCGCAACAAAGAGTCGCCCCGGCTTGCTGCAACTAGGGGAAGCCTGCGTGCAGCAATGAAGACCCAACGCAGCCAAAAAAAAAAAAAAAAAACAAAAGATGTGTGCTCTTAAATATTAAATAATGCTGCTCCTACCAAATTATATTTCCTCTATTGTATTAGATAATCTGCCACTCTTTTCCACTTCAATTCCATTAGCTATTTATTGACAGTTAGTTTACAACAGATTGGTAGGAAAACAGACACCAGAGAGAGAAAAGAAGTCTGTGCCTTTACATAGTGGTGTTATGATTTCTTTGTCATGGCCAAAGGCTTCACCACCAATTCTTTAGGGGACTAGGGGGATGGGGCAAGTGAAGGGGAAATACAGTTCTTAAGATGGAATGAACAATACCATCCAAACCTTTCCATATCACCACTGTCTCCTTGGGTGTCCTGGGCCCTGTCCTCAATTTTGAGGGGCTTAGGAGTACCCTGGGCCTATGGGTTGGATGCCTACATAGGGTAACTTAGACAAGCCAACAGTCTTCAGACTTAGCAGAGCACTCCCCTGTTGGACAATCAGAGGGCAATACAGGCACCTGCAGTGGGTGCTCACCTGGAAGGCAAGGGATGGTCCCTGGGCATCATTGGCTCAGGTCACAAAAGGCTTTGTGGTGATGCATGGTGCTGACATAAATAAGAGAAAATAAGAGCAGACTTTGGATACTAATCCTGCTTCTCTCCTCCAGGTGCAGAAGCCCTCTCCCAATCCTCCATCCTACTTGCCTCCATCCCTCCCTATCTCCCAACCTACGTATTCTACCTACTGTTTATGATCAAACGTTATGCACTTTCAGGCAGATTTAGGAGCATGTTCTGGAAGTCAATGCTAGCACTGTTTTCTATGAATGTTCCATAGGTTCCAACCATCCTAACATTCTCCCAGGTAATGGATGGAATGAGGGAAGTTCATTAACGAGGAAAAGCAAGCATAAAACTCATATTAATATGTTTCAAAATATAATATTGCACTTAAGACTCCAGAGGATCTTACACAAGTTCTTTTCTTAATGTATTTGAAGGATTTTGAGGCTCATCACATAAGCATCATGTTTTCAAAAATTGTTTTTCAAAAATTGAAGCTGTCAAATGTTGAAATCAATACAGCTTTGCTACACTAAACTTATGCCACTTTTGTACTGTAATTTGCTAATTTTATACTCTACTGACCCTGTCTCAATATATCCGAATTTCAACAAGCCTTTTTATAAGAGAAAGTCTTTCTGATAGAAAGTTCCTATCATTGACCAAGGGTAACTACAGATGAGTAGGTGAGTGGATCATTAATGAGCTTGATTCAGCTTGGAGAGGAATTTCTAGGGCTGCTTAACAGACATCAAAACCTGAATAAAGTTAGTAAGGGTATGTTAATCCAATTCAGACACTGTGAAACTAGAATAGTAGACAGTGACAGATGTCCATGAGAGGGGCAATGTCGAGTGGGGAGCTGAGAAACCTTTAAACGTGACTGGTCACTAACAAGCATAAATGTTCATTAAGCAGAGCTAAATGCAAGATTCTACACCTGGGTTGAAAAAGACCTGTGTAAGATGTAGGATGTGGCTTATAGCACCACACATAAAAAATAAAACAACATAATGTCAAAAACTCCTCTTCTGAGTCAACATTAGAGTGATGACACAAATTCAGTGTAATGTTAGAATGATAGATTTATCTGTCTAAGAGGCTGCTTACTCTTGTTGTAGCTATAGATGTCAGGCGCTAAAATTTTCTTTACTGTCTTCGTTTCCTTTAGTGACTCCTATTGTCTTTAAGTTTCCATAGAGACTCTTTCTTAAGCAGGGTCTGAGCTTTGCAGTTCTTTTAGCTATAATTCACTGTTATCATGTAGGAGCCCTATCGATGTGGTGGTTAAAATGTGGAGGGAGGGGAACAGTTCTACTCCCGTGATTAGGTCTTAGTCTTTTAGGGATCCCGTGCCCTAACCGACTTTCACAAGTACTTCTAAGCTCCCTGTCCCAGTCCTGTCCATCAGTGAGACAGTAAGGCTAGAGGGGGATACAGTAGGGTACTTCCCTTCTCCTTAGTCAGTTAGGCTCTGGTTTATCTTGAGGTCAGGCCTTTGCTAAGGAGGGCAGAGAGTTCTGGGTATATTTCAGAATGATTACTCTCCCCTCCCTGCGCCAGAAGCACTGGGGTAGGGGGGTGGTTCCTCTGACCTTCACCCTAAGAACCTGATGTGGATCCTGGAGGTAAAACATACGAAATGTGAAGTTTATCCACACTGAACCTCCAGCAATTTGTTGATGATCGTTTAAGTGCTCCTACCAGTAATGCCTCCACTTGCAGGCTTCTGTTCCCAGGCTTCTGCTTCCGTCATCGCTGATTCTTAGTATCTGCCTCTCTCTCTAGTTTTTGTGGCAGTGGCTTGCCATGTGACCTCAATTCTCAGATGGATCTAGAAAGGGTTGTTGATTTTTCAGTCTGTTCAGCATTTTTCTTGTTTTGAGAACAAGAGTGATGACTTCCAAGCTCTTTACATGTCAGGCCAGAAACTGGAAGTCAGAATGACAGATTTATATCTAATCTAGAGAGAAAAGAGTAGTCCTGATGTAGACTAACCACATTCAAAGAATGAAGTTCAGTTGTAGTCACCTCACTTGAAAGAACATATCCAAAGAATAGTGAAAGGAAAATAAAGCCATCCTCAAATAAGAATTATTGAAAAATCTGAAAAGTCGCCTGACTCAGCATTAGTACCACACTGGTTTTCCCATTCAGGAAATTTATCCATGGTTGGTAAGCTATCTTAATGTCACTACTTTCCAGATCTAGATTTATAAAATATACAGACAACACCAACAATTTATTTTTTGTTACTTAGATATACATTGTGAAGTGATTTCTAATGAGGTGCCAGGAATTCTACCACAGAAACAGAAATATTTGGTAATCTCCAGCCACTGTTGGTAGAAATTCAGTAAGTACATTCTTTCTCATAGATGATGATGCTATATAATTTGGTAAAGTAAAAGTACTATGATTCACCTGTCAGTGAATTAGTGTCTCAGAAAATACCAAAAAATGCATATTAGATGATTCAAAGTCAATAAAAATTTTCCCACAAGAAAACATCATACTCAGACAACTTTATCATACTCAGACAACTTTATAGAGTTCTACCACACATTCAAGCAAAAAATAATGCCAGTTTTTCACAAAACTCTTCCAAGAGGATAGAGAAAGAGAGTATGTCCAATCTCATTTTATAAGTCCAGCATTTTCATGTCCAAACCCGGCCAGCCAAATAAATAAAAATTATGCAACAACAGCACTCTTGAACAAAAATGCAAAATGTAAGTAATTAAATAAAATATTAGCAATTAGCATAAAGTAATATATAAGTTAATACATCAGAAGTAAGGTAAGCTTATCCCAGGATTGCAATGCTGGTTTAATAATAGAAAATCAATTAATATACTTTTTCATATTATTAAAGGAAGAAAGGCAGATGATTACCTTAACAGATGCAGAAAAAGCATTTTAAAAAGTTCAATATTCGGGGGCTTCCCTGGTGGTGCAGCGGTTGAGAATCTGCCTGCCAATGCAGGGGACATGGGTTCGAGCCCTGGTCTGGGAAGATCCCACATGCCGCGGAGCAACTGGGCCCGTGAGCCACAACTACTGAGCCTGCGCTCTCGATATGTATCTAATAACAGATTACAGCAATCTAATAGTGTATTAGAATTGGCCCCACACTGCAACGAAGAGGAGCCCCCGCTCGCCGCAACTAGAGAAAACCTGCGTGCAGCAACCAACACAGTCAAAAGTAAATAAATAAATTAATTAATTAAAAAAAAAAGAATTTGCTGGTGAGACAGGCACCAGCATCACTGAGACGCTCTTCTCTTTAAGTTTGGAACTGTCATTACAGAACTGGGCTCGCAGACAGCAATGGGGATGATCCCAACATACTAGCGGCCAGGAGGTGTGGCGTAACCATTAGAATGGAAGTGGGCACAGTTATCACAAACAATAACAAATTAGCATGGCAGTCAGAGCAGCCATGGAGATATTTAACAGAATACAGTCTTCCAAGGGGCCCAAGAGATGGGCACTTTTCTGATCCAGACCCACTGAGCTTAAGCAGAGGCTGGGTGACCAGGAGATAGGATCCTACAACATCACAACATCACAGCACTCAGTGGTAATTTTTTCTAGTCTTTCCTCAAAGGACGTAACAGCCATTACCAGCAGGCAAAGGGAAAATCCAAATATATTGAGGACTGTTGGGCACAGGGACTGAGTTGACCTGAAGTGGCAAATGGTGTCCCTTGTTTAGGATAAGGGCACGTAGAAGTAAAGTAATTTTCTGTTTTAAGCCATTCAGTTTGTGGTCATTTGTTGCTGTAGCCCTAAAAAACTAATACAGAACACTTCACTCTTGGCAAGGGCAGTGATTTATTTCATCTAAAGTTGATACGTGTTATGGGTATGGTTTGCCTTTCCTGCCTGCAGGACCTTGGCCAGCACAACAGAAAGCTTACAGTGATTCACCAGTACAGAACACAGAATGCTACCTAACACTGCCTCGGACCAAAGGTTCCATTTTACAGCAAACATGGTACAACAGTAGACACGTGTCCCAGGGACCCATGGGTCCTATCACAAAATACACTACCCAGAATATACTGACCTAATAGAGCAACTGAATGGCCTTTTGAAGGTACAGATGAAGCATCAACATTTTACTGAATTCTGAACTATGGCTACTGCCCAGTCCCTGAAAACCTCTGTGTCAAGAGAACAGCAGACAAGGAAAAGGTTTAATTGACTCTGCTCATCATTAGGAGAAGGCAGAGCTGCTATTATGCAATGCAGGCAAGAAAGAATAAGTTTGGCACATAGGTGATCTACTGTATTATCTCTTGCCACTCCCTTGCACAATTGTGACAGTAAACAGACAAGTGCAGGAACTGTGTCCTGAGAAAGGCATAATCAGAGTCTCAAACCTTTAGGGATGAGGGTCTGGGTCATGCTTTGCGTAAGTCACCTGGACCAGCGGAGGTGCTAGTGAAGGGTGAGGAGAGTCTACAAGGGTGGTGGAGAAAGGGAATTACAAGTTACACCACTGAGTAACTTGAGTAATTATTTACTTGTATAATTAGGCGTGATGGGCAGTTAATTCCATTAGCCTTCCTTTTGTAAATTTCCCCCCAAAAGAGAATAAGCTGAATCCTGAAGGATCTTGACTTTAGTGGATGCTGTAGTGTACCACCTGAATCCACCATGGCACTCATTCCCCAAGCTGCCCGGACTGTTGACTGCTGATAGGTTATGGTTGACTCTCTCTGTAAGAAAGAGAGCTGAAGGGAGTTGCCTCACCACGATGTTATATTACCCTAGAAGAAGCAGTCCATATGGAACATTTGGTTGATGTGAGGGTTAAAATGTCTGGCCTCTTTAACTCAATTTAGGACCTCTCTGAAGAGTCCACGTAGCTCCAGAGCTTCTCATGATATCTACTGAGGCCTCTAATAAAATTGCATCACATTTAAATGTCTCCTTTAGCCCCATCCTGCTCGTCTCACTCCTTCTCAAGTATCGATCCCAAGGGCATAACTCCTGCACATGAATCCCCATCTGAGTCTATTTCCCAGGAATCCCAAGCCAAGACAAGGGTTTACTGTGGCATTTGAGAAGCTGATCTTAAAATTTATATGAAAGCAAAATTCAAGAATAGTCAAGAAATTGCTAAAGAAGAACAAAGTTGGGAAATGGGTGTTGGTGTTGGTGGATCCTGCACTATTAGATGTCAAAACTTTGTTATAAAGATATAGGAAATGAGACAGTATAATTTTGCTACAGGAGCAGATAAATAACTAATGAAGAAGAATAGAAAACTGGACATAGACTGAAACATACATGAAAACTTGAATCATGAGAGTGAGTCTCAGAGATCATTGAAGGGAAGATAAATTGCTTAGTAATTGTGTTGTTATGCAGAAATAAAATCCAATTGGATTAATGACATATATAGAAGACAAAACTGTAAAACTTTTAGGTGGCAACATAGGAGGATATCTTTCTGACATCAGGGTAGGGAAGGATTTTCTAAACAAGACACAAAAAAGCATAAACTGTAAAGGAAAAATTACTACATTTGACTATGTTAACATTAAGAACTTCTTGTCATCAAATGTCACCATAAACAAAATGAAAAAGTAACTGACAAACTAGAAAAATGTATTTGAAATTCATACAACTACAAAGGAGTAGTATCCAGAATATGTAGAAACCCTGCAGATCAGTAAGAAAAAACTAAAAATTCTTTTTTTAAACAAAAGACATAAGCAAGTATCTTTTTGTGACATGAATAGAAATCTTTTAAAAACATAAAATAAATAAAATAAAATAAAAATTGTCTAAAAATTTGTACCACTCAGATATATACAAATTTAGCCAGGAAAGATATTTGTCGGTTTTCACACTCTGAATGTAGACCACTTTTGCTTATCTATGTACATTTCTTTATACTTTTCCAGTGACTTCAATCCTCATGAAAATCTCATCCTAAAAATATTCTTAACATATTATTTAACTAGTAAGCAAAAATTGGTCTCATCTCAACTAGATTTTCAAGCACAGTTCTTGAAAAAAAATTAAAATTCTTCATCATGCTTAAGAAGCACCATATATATATATACACACACACACATATATATACACACACACACATATATATATACACATATTCACACATATGTATATATATGCAATAGCTGTGAAGGTGAATTTTATATGTTTAAACATTATAAACATTAGAATTTATTTTGAAAATTAGCTCATGGGGAATTTCTGATCCAGTAGGAATTATGGTACAAACTGTCCAGGGAATATCAACTGGAAATGGAGTATTTAACCATATCCCTCTTACTTCCCATTAGTCCAGAAATATCAAATATGTTACGCATGTCCTGCCTTTCCTCTCACACTCAATCCTTGGTGCGATCACCAACATTTAGCATCTTTTCCAGTGGGTTACTAATTTTCTATGCCAATTCTCCTCCACGAAGTGCTCCAGGCAGCCACTATCAATTCTTCAGAGTTGGCAAAATAAATAACACTTATTTGCCATCTCCACTCCAGACCAAGAAGCATGATAAAATAGACATTTAAAATTTTACCTTTCGGGAACACTCTTTTCCTACAAATAACACAGACAATGTATTTTTCCTCATCCATGAGCACCTTATTTGCAATCTGAAGCACCAAACCCAGAATCAAATAGACTTGGAATGAACACTGGTGCACACTCCATCTTCTAATGCTAGAAGAGCTTGTTTTTATAAAAGCCAATCTTATTTTTAGTCCTAGTCACTTTAGTCACTGTAACCAAAATTATGTAAACTTTCTAAATAGACTAAATATTCTAAAAATACAGTAAAACACCAACCTCCACACCAACCAAGTCACAATATGGGTGTCTGGCCTAAACCCACAAAATGAGAATGATGGGAAGGTCATTTATCAAACTGCAGTGACCATAACACACTCTCATCCCTGTATCAAAACAAGGCAATCAAATGGCTATTACTCAAAGTGATTCCATTATCTTTGGGAAAGCATCCCTGAACACCTGTAAATGCTTATCATATTAGACTTATGATTTAAATTCCGTGCTTATATCAATGTGCCTTTTGAACACTTTTCCGTACTTTGGAAAATGATGGAACTATTTCCAAATTTGTTACTATGTTTTCAGAATCTCCTATGAAGAAATATGAATGTGGGCCGTGGAAAAAGAATTTGTCCCAGTCTATTTGTTACCACTTATAGTACAGCCTTGGGTACTTAGATTCCTAAATGAATGCTTTGACCATTAGGAAGAATTGTGAAGATAAGTACATCAAACATTATGACTTTCTCATCTCCTCTTGTAGCCTTGGCTAATGGAGGTCCCACTACCGATGCCTTTAAATTACTGAGGCATATTTGGTAAAACAGAGAAATGTGTTTTCCCTTTTGTTGTCACTTGCTGTTGGAAAAGCAGCAAAGCCAAGCTGCTGCCTTACACCTGCTACATCACTGTATTTACTGTAAAATATTTCAGTTAGGACGACACGATGTGTGTATATAAGTTATCTTCAATCTACAATCTACAGAAGTTCGTTAACATTTGAAGTTTCCTAACCCTGAATTCACACTCCAGAAAGTTAGCCTTTGAGAGACCCTATCAGGTTTCCATGCTCTAGAAGCAAATTTAAAAGGTACTTTAAATTGCAAGGTCTGAATCTCCACTATTGCATTTGTTGATTAGAAATGTTTGCATTGGTGAAATGAGTGGTGATTAAGACATGTGATTAGCAAGGAAGATTAGTGTGGATACCTCCACCCTTTCAAAAACAGGGTAAAAGAATTTGGTGAGCCCAACATTCTAACACTTTTGCAGCAAATAAAGCCTTATGACTAAACTCCACATCCCACTACAGCCCCATCCACCACTTAATGGAAGATTTTTGTCATTTTTACTGATTGAAAAACAAATGATCTTGGTGCTGCCCATTTTTTTCTTGCATTTCCCTTGCAATAAACTTTAAAGCAAGGTGCTCTCAGAGTATACTAAGGGCAGAGAGTAAAATTATTGCAGCATTGTTTAAAGTGTGAAAAAATAAAGTGTAAACAAGATGAATGCTGATCAAATGGAAAATGGTCACGTAAATTATTCATGGAATATTATGCAATATTACCAACTATTATTAAAGAATAATTAAGCTATGTAAAGTGACTTGGGACATGGAGGTATTCTAAAATGTGTTGAATGGGGAAAATAATGTGTGAGGAAGAGTATTTAATATTCCATTTTTATAAAGTAAACAATGACAAAAAGTGTATAGTGTATGCATGTGCGTATGTACATAAAATTATGAAAGGATATATAAAATGGGGCATGGAATGAGAGAGACGAGTGGGGTGGGAAAGTAAGGCAAGCAGAATATAAAAGCTGGGAAAAGACTACAATAAAGAATTTATAATGTGAAATTTTATTTGTATAAAATGATATGTGCATATGTATGCTCACAGAAAGTGGAAGAACAAGGTGCCTCTTTACCAGTGACTTATAGGGATGTTCATAGTATATTAAATAGAAAAAGATAAGTATGTTGTAATGAGTATCTTATGATCCTATTTCAGGATAAAGGGAATAAACCACACCTCTACGCAGATACGTTTATGGCCACATATGTTTGTATGAGCAAAAGAATGATACACAATTAGACCTCGAGGGTCTGATCTTGGGGTGGGGTGGATTAATAGGATGTGGGTTGCTGGGGTGTGTGCTTTTTAGCTTTGTCCATTTTTGAATTGCATTGTATTGATTTGCATATTACCACACAAATGCATTACTTCTGAAATTTGAAAACATGCAAATTACAGACTGTGGATATCTGAACAGTTTTCTAACATTGTTGAAATGAAAAAAAATTTCTTAAATACGCTTATTTATTTAAAGAATTTATTTTAAACCATTAACTTCACTAAATTCACCAATGTACTGAATCCTTATTGGAAATCCTTAACTTAGCTCCCTATTTTGGCCCAAGAGTGCTTAAAATTAATTCATTTGTAGTACTAAAATTCTTAAGCAACTACTGGACTAAAGTGTCAAAGTTAAATCATGGTCATTGTCATTTAATCATGTTTATTGTCATTTTTGCATAGGAGTAACACTTCCAGTTTTTGAGTGCTGATTCATGAAAACTATCAAAAATTAGCATTTATGGAGCTGTTACTATATGCCATGCATTACCCTTTTTTGGGGGAGCTATAATTTACATACAGTAAAATTTCCCGTTTTAAGTGTATTCTAACCATAAGAGTCCTCCAAGAAACAAATGCCAAGATGGGAATAAACATGCATTACATTGGCAAGTGTTTGCTTGTTTGATTGATTTTAGTTATTGTAATAGGAGTTTAGTTGTTTCCCACTGATATCTTTTACACAGAATTATATAAACAACCCTATACCACAGGTGGAATCTGTAGAACAGATTTATTTTAAATAGCTTGCCCATGGCAACTCAGAGCTGTCTGATCTTTAAAATGGTGCCTGTAGCCACTCGTGACCTATTGTCGCCAAGATCCCGAGTCTTCCTTAAGTGACAGTTGGTTGTGCATGTGGTTACTCAGAGGCAATGGGGCATGCAATATATTTCCTGGTTCTTTCCTCAGTTCAAGGAGGTGATCAATATCACAAAAAGTTTTGAAACTTTTTTCAGGCTTATCTTTGGATAGTGGGACTATCCAAAGAAAATACGGAAAGGTAGAAAACAGAGATGAAAAGTCAACCAGACTCTATTCAGTCAGCACTTAAGTTTAAGTTGCAGTTGAGGGAAGACAATTATTGAAAGACAATGTCAATAGTAAGCTGTGTGAGGCTACTGTAAAATGAGTTAAGTTTATTTACATAAATTTTCTCTGATGTGCTTTGTATGTAGCGATGACACACCAGTAAAAATCAATTTTTGTTTTTTAGGACTATAGCATAAAATGCAGAAGAAATAAGATCATGTAACAATGTTCAATCTTCCATCTTTATGATTCAGATTTTTGTAAAATTAGTGGAATGATTCTACTGAAAACTAGCATTATTAATCATATGACTTCTAAGGAATTCATTTGATAGAAGGTGGTATGGAAGGGAAATTAAACAAAACCTTTGTGGGGTTTTCTTTGATGGTGTTTTGGTCTTTTATTTTTGGCAGGGGTTAGAGTGCTGTTAGGGAAAGTGAGAAATGGTAGAGAAATGGAATTGTGTGATTTAGGGATAAATAACTGAGTAACATGGCCCCATTGAGACATCGGGTTGGGGTTGGAGGGTAGGTTTGAGAGAACGTGAACTGCAAGCTAGTTCATTTTTGTTTTCTGTATTTTTTGCTTTTTTAATCTAGGGTTACATTTATCCTTGCAGAAGATTATCAATAGAATACAGAGACAAAGAACACAGAAACTAGTCTTTATTCCAGACCCCTTGTGTGTGTGTATGTGTAAACTGGCAAGCTATAAGCTCTAATGAGCTTAGAAAAAGCATACCAGCTCCCATCTAACCAGAGCATCAATGTTTATCTACCTCTCCCATAATTAAAATCACATGTCTGACCACAAGCAATGGGTGAGGCTTTGCTTACCTTAATAACTGCATGTAACCCATTGGGCCACTAAGTGCCACTGGCTCTGTGAATTGAATCAGCAGGGAGAAAGAAAAGTGTCAGCATCAGAATCCACTTTAGGCATTTAAGCTGATTCCACAACTTATAAAACCATTCATATAAACAAATTCCAACTTCAGATATTTTTCTCCTCACCTCAGGTCCATCAAATTGTAAGTTAACTACTAATTCTGGTTGACTGAATAACTCAACAGACCAAAAATGTGTAATCATTTGCTTAAGGTGCAAATGATTTGCAAAATTTCACCTAGATGTTTTTATTCATGTCATAGGAAATTATGTATATTACCATTATTCAACATTTAAAAATCAGCCACTTTCTAAATAGTTTGAAATGTCAAGTCAAATCTAAATTCTCTGTATTTTAACTTTAATTAAAATTGCACTAAGAATAGCAAAATAGGATGAAATTATTCAGAGCTAACTTAGACTATTGAAAGGAGATTGTAAATCTCAACCATTTCCAATAGGTTCAAAATCAGAAGTTAATTTTATTTCTTAAATGAACCAAATTCTTTTTGTTTAAATGTCAATCTATTGTTCATAGAATTACAAACTTACTGTATTCTAGAAAAGACTTAAAGAATTGACACAAACAGTTAAAAATAAATCATTGGTAAAATACAAAATGTATGCATTCTAGATAAGTGATTCCATTCAATTATACATTTAATTGAGATATGTTAGATTCCCAAACATAAGTTTAATTTTTTCTTCCCAAGTTTGGTCAACTTTGACTTAACAAGAACTGCATGCCTGCCTGGTTCTAGCTTTTCTCTCTACTGGAATAGATAGATATCATGTTAATGAAATTTTAGTATTTGTTTTAATTTTATAACACACTCTATTTTACAATATCTTTTGTCTGTATGCATCAAGCATGGGCACTATTTGCAGACCTTAATTCTTGTCTAAGTAGATGGAAGAATTTCTTCAGAGGCATCTGATGTATGGTAACAAGACTATGAACAATTTGATAAATGTACATCAAAAGGCTGCAAGACATTTACCCATGTAAATCCAAGAAAACACAAAGCAATGCTAGGAGGAAGAGAAATGTAGAGAATAAATAAACTGAAACCAGCTTATGTAGAAATAATAAGTGACTTTATTGAAGTGGTTTGTGTCTCAACCTATCTTAAAGAGGAAACTATTTAGAATGATCATATATGATGCCAGCCTTCTTATGAAAGTTAGTGAAGCCAGCTGATGAATTTGTAGAAAAGGTTTAGCTTTTTCTTTTTTCCTGTATTACATGATCTATACTTGTAAATGGTGTGACTTGATTTTCAGGGATTGGGGTCTGCACTGTAACTTCATCAGTTCATTATTAATTACATTTTGTCAAGATAAAAAAAAGCTTAATATGATTCCAAAAGTAAACCATTCATTTTGGTATGTCACTGAGATTTTAAATTAAACTAGAATAGAAGCTTCTGTTTTATAAATAAAATAAAATAGTTAATATAAGAACAGTAGTTTTAACATCACAGATACACTTTTAGAATCAGAATCTGATGAAGTGTCCTTTCTTTCCCAGGAAAAAAATGCATATTCAAACTAAATTTTGTATACAATTTCTCTGCAAGCTTGTCTTTGACATCAAAGTTTAAAACTTTTGAAGTAAAAGTTGGGACCAAGTTAAAGAATACATGCATGCAATAAGGAGCACTGTATAATTATGTTTATTATTGCAAGACTGAGCACAATTTGGCTCAGATCCTTAGGATGCAGGGGAAAATAGAAACCGTATTTATGATGATTCTCATCAAGAAAATGAAACACAGTTTTTAGGGAAAACAAAGTCTTGCCTAGCAATAAATCATAAATAATTTCCCCTGGGACTATTTGGTAAACTTTACTTTGGAAACTGCATAATCTCAAATTCAATAGTCAATTTCATATAATTTCTTAGTTTGGCCACTTAATAAAATAAGAGAGCATAAGATTACTGGAAACAGGCAGCCTATTTGTTGTCTGAATCATATAGGACAGGCATTCAACTCAACCACTTTTATCACTTCTATTCTTGGATTATGTTCCCTAAAATTTTACTTCTCCCTCAAAGTTGGGCTTTTTGTAGGTGCAATTCAGATATCAGCCCTCTGAAGAATCTCTGCTACATCTAGCCTTATGGAACATAGGAAAAGAAGAAACAACATACGTATAAAAAAAGGTCTCCAAAGAAGAAAACCAAAACAATAAAATGAGATATTTTAAAAATCTATAATTAAAGACAAACTTTCCTAAAATTAAGGAGATACATAAATATACATGTGTTTATAAATATTCTGGAAGTACATGTTGAAAAGGCACACTATATACCAGGGAAAATAGGCTGAGAACACTGAGAAAAATCTAATAAAATTATTGGTTATTCAAGAAAGTGAGTAAATTCTTTTGACACCTGGACAAAAAGTCTAAGTCACTTACAAATGAAAGAAAATTGTTAACAGTTTTCAAAAGCAAAATTTTATGTCTTCTGGGGTGAACCAAAAAAGAAAATCTGAGCCAAGATTTTTTTTATATTCAGATAAACTGTTTTCCAAGTATAAACTCTTTTCAATATCTCATGAGTTATTCCTAAGATATCTACTAGAGAATAACCTTCAGACAACTAAAATGACTGGAGATATATCAATTTTAGGACTGGTGGTGAGCATTAGTATATAGTTAATTGTAGCTCTATGAATAAATGATAGCAATAAAGAAAGAAATATAGTACATAATGTACCAATCCTAATGTTGACATCTTCCCCAAGGGTACAGAGTGAATGGAATGAAGGAACAGGGATGGAAGATAGATTGCTTGGAATATATTTTGCTTTATAGAATTGACTTTGAAACCATGTAAGCATCTGATATAATAAAAAAATTTAATCTCAAAAATCGGAATTAAAATGAGATCAATGAATGAGATCTAAATGGGTAACTAGTTGCTGGCATAATCACATGGAAACTAATCGAAGTAACTTTGAAAAATAGTTTTTGACTATACATCCCTAATAGTATATGCCTTAAGGACAAAAATTGCTGGAAAAAATTTAAACAGTTTTCAGTGATCATATTGTAGGTGGTAGTGATGGTATTGCAATTCAAAAAATGCTGTGTGTATAAAGTATAATTCTGTGATATTATAATTCTATTATCCAGTGTCCTTCACAAGCAAGATTGGTGGCAAGTGAGAAAGAAAAAACAGATACCAGAAAAGAGAAATTAAAGACCTTTTAGTCCTGAATTTGAAGTATCAATATAAATCAGTGATGTTTTCTGCTTGAAAAAAACTATTTTCTAATTTTTTCAACTGAAAAGTCCCATAAATACTGAGGCACCCAGTAGCAATGAGTACCTCCAGCACCTAGAATTTAGTATTGAAATCTAATTTCCTTCTGAAAGGATCCAGAGCTCCTTGGAGAAATGGCTAATTCCAGGTCTGGGATAAGAAATATACAGATCATATTGGAAATCTTGTCACATCACATAATAAGGAAGCTATCAAAGATTACTAGATTTGTGTCAAAGATTTGGGAATCAACTTGCAGAGACTGTCAAAGATGAGACAATATGAAGATCAATGAGAGAAAAAACCTTCAAAAGATTGAAATATATCAAATAAGTTTAAATCCATGAGTTCATAATGATACTTAAAAAAAACTGGTCAGCAATTGGAAGACACTAGTGAACCAATTCATTATTTTGAAAACTTACAAACAAAGAACCACTCAGTAATGAAATAGAAGAGTAAGATTTTCTTTATTGTGGCATTTTAGCAAATAAATGAAAAATAAATGATAGAATTGGAATATCATTCTCTTGTAACCCAAAATGAATTAATGGATCTAGGCATAGAGTTACTGCTAATATCAAAAAGAGAAAGATAACCAGATATTAGGAGTCTCCTGATAGAGGATCAAAGCACCTCCTAAAAAAAAGAGTCTTTTCAGAAAATCAAGCCTGACTCTGTCAATCCTCCAGATTCAATTACTAATTTATAAAAAAATTCAGAGGAAAGAGGAACATGTTAAACTATACTATGGGGTTGTAATCAGCAAAATCCTATAGGACAAATAATCAAGTTTCTTTAGCAAATAAATTACAAAGAGGAAGAAAAAGATGGAGGGGGAAACCAATAGGTGAAAAGAAACTTAAAAGGAATATATTAACCACTCATTACATGTGGGCCTTGTTTGGATCCTGATTCAAACTAGAAAAATTCGTGACATTGAAGAGATAATTGGAAATTTGAACTCTGACTGAATATTTGATGATATCCAGGAATTATTAATTTTTAAAAATATAATAATGATATTGTGTTATATAAAAAGAACAAAAGTCCTTTTTCATTTAGAGTTACATACTAAAATATTTGTTCATAAAATAAAATGTTGTCTGGAATTTGCCACAGAATCATTTGGGAAGGTGGATATGGGCAAGGATATTTCGTTGAAGCTGGAAAACGGCACATAGGGAGTTTATTAAATTGTTCCCTATATCTTGGGGGGAAATATTCAAAAATAAAACATTTAAAACAAAAACATGAATTTGGTAGCTTTGCCCGCATGGAATTGTCATGCCCTGAAGGCACTTGAAATATTTGCAATTATCTCTGTTAAGGAGTTATTTCTTTTCCCCTGTGTCTGAGAAAAGCAGCCAGTGCTGCATGTGAGACCAGTGAGGGTTAAAGAGCACAAGCAGCTGATACATCTGGGGAGCATTAACTATATTAAGGACAAGCCAGAATGAAAAGGTAACCGGAAGAAGCAGCTGAGTACTCTCTGGTCAAGCCTTGAGGTCATCTGAATTAAGGGACTGCGGTTTACAGTCTAGCATAGGACATTTATCATTTCAGCACTTTGCTTCAAACCCCGGCACAAGAGTTCCTTTGGTTTGGAGTTGGATCAAAACCAAGTAGAAGACTTTTTCATTCTCAATAAGCAATTTTAAATGTTCTGTATCACAATACCTTTCAGGAAAGAATAGACAGGATTTATAGTATAGTAACAAAATTTATAGTAATAAAAATTGAATCTTGTTTGGATTTTTTTCTATGTTACAAAAATTTCCATTAGCCATATATGTGAATATAATGATAAACACTTCTTTTGATTGTCATATCAGTTGACTATCTATAGTATTTATTATGTGGTGGCACTGTGAAAAGCATGGTAGAGTTATAGGGGTATTACAATTTCATGGAACGGGAGACTTTGAAATAAAACAAAAATTGTCTAAAATCTTTACTCTGCCATTTCTCAGCTTGTTGAGTTGGGCAGTCTCTCTACTTTGGTTCCCTCATCTGTAAATCAGGATGTTTTGTAGTGAGGTTTAAAGATAATGCATAAAGCACCTAGCCCATAGCTTCAACATGTGGAAGAATTGTCATTTTCACATTTGCTTTATCATCAGTGAATTCTGCCACTTGCCTTTGAGTAAAGGCATCTTTGAGTATTTGACATCTTTCTCCTTTTGTAAACACCACTACTTGGTGCTGTCCTAGGCTACCAGCTCAATCTCTTCTGAAGAAAAACCTGAAACGAGTCAACGCTCACAGATTAATTTTTCTCTTGCGGTAAAACCATTTTTATTAGAAATTAAAGGCTTTTTGGATAACAACGTGTCATAAAGACTCAAGTACTGGTTTTAACCTTGTAATATTCTGATAACTGATACTAAGAGAGATGCAAAAGTAAGTGTAGTGGATTAAGCAATTGGAGAAAACACAGCTCTCCCTTAGTCCCAATGGAAACAGAATACTGAATATGCCACGCTTCACAGCCATTCACAGTTTGAGCTGGGACAGGGCCTCTCTTCCTGGTCTCTTGTCTTTTATTGTTAAAAACAGCAGTGAATAGTTGAAATGTATAAACCATTTTGATGCAATTTTAATATGCATAACTTCATGCCATGATTATAATCAGCCGTATCTAGATTGTAAATTTCATTCAAACTACATGATAAAATGAGTCCATTTCACTTACAGTAAAAGGTAAAGCCACAAGTGTTTTCCATCAACCCCTGTGTCATTTAATGTAGGATAGAAGTTTCCAAAGCAAGAGATTTGGTAGTTTAAGCAACAGTTAGGAAGGCCATGAAGCCACTGTACAACACTGTGGACCTACTTTCATTCCTACTAGTTATGTCATTGACTAGAGGCTGGGACTCTGGGAAATATTACACTTTTTACTGTACTCAGTATATTTATTATATAATCAATCTAAGTCCATTGCAGAGAGATTAGAAGTAGTAAAGTTAAAAAAAAAAAGCCTAAAACCTCTCCAGAGATAATCACCATTATTACCGATTTATATATCTCTATCCAGATTTTGTATAAACATAAGAAAAATTTAATTTTACAAATATTTGGCCAACTAGGTATGTTTCATAACTTATTTTTTTCCATAAGAATTTTGATATTGTTTTGCAAATATTTTCAATGATATTTAGTATAGATCTACATTAAAAACTGTGATAATAGAGCATTCTGTCATATGGAGGACTCATGTACTTAACCAATTTTCTGTTACATATTTGTTTTTGTTATTTTTTTCCCTTACAAATATGTGTCTTGGATAGAGATCTTTATACTAAGGAAATATGATGTGTGAAAATTCCCAGAAGTGTAATCTTAGTATGTTTTAAATTCTCCTTCCTAATCTCCCTGTTTGTGCTCTTTAAAAGGAGTATTTTATTCACTTCCCATGGCAGACTTTTCTATGTTAGCAACACAGCATGTTAATGGAAAAAGGGCACAGAAGGTGGATGACAATAGGTATTTTTTTTTTTTTTTTTTGTCCACCATCCCTCTGGAACAGGTTTTCTGTCTAATGAGAAAAAATTGCCTCATATATGTGATCTGGCCACTGATGACCAAACCAGGGCATTGAGAGGAGATGCATGTGATCTACAGCTGTGGCCCCGCAGGTGCTCTGGAACCATCTCTGTGTTTGAGAATGAATCCATTTGACCAGATATTTTAGAAAGCTTTTGAGCAGCCAAAAGTTTAACTCAGATATAGCTTAGTTTCTTACAAAGCCAATGCTATGGTACTCTTTAGCCATTTTTAATTTTATAGGTAAAATTTGGTTTATCAAACATCGCGATGGGTTCTTTGTGCATTATGGTTCTTCTCCATAAGCTTCTAACTTTCAATTTCTACTCTGTCAAAGTCAGCCATTTCCCATGAACAAAACCAGAATAAAATGTCCTGTTTCGAATGCAGAATCAGGTTACATTTCTGGTTTCAATGATTATGCATAAGAAACACATTTTTGGTGACTGAAGCTCTGTAATTTTTAGTGACTAACTATAAAGAAAATATTTACAAAGAAAAGTTTTAGTCAGTGTCTATGTAGCTTACACACACTGGTATCCCCCCGGGTCCATTCTGTGCACATTCTCATTGTATAATACACTGTTAGCACTACCTACCTCAAGCACCTAATTTAGGAGTATTCTGCACACAAGAGCAGTCAGCTTGTGGCCAAAATTAGAATGAAGCCAACCTTCCCAACAGACCACTCATCTGTGCATCTCTGCACATGGCTTGAATTTGTCTGCATTTGATAGAAGATGAATAGTGCCAACCCTGGCAAGTGAGGAGGTCGCTTAAGATTTGAATCCAGAGAATAGAAACATATTAGGATACAAGAACATAAGGACAAAACCAGAAGTGAAGAAACACACACGAACAAGGTTGATGTCCATGGATGTGCAATCAGGACCTGGTAACAGAACATCTGCATAGATAAATAGTGTTCTTTATAGAAAAAATGCTTTCCCCAGGTCTGCCCTGTCTTGTTATACCATACCTATGCTCAGGGAAAGTTTGACCAACCACTTGTTGACCATTTGCAAATTATGTTCAAATTGGTTTAAGAATGTCCCATTTGTTAGTTATGCTAAAATTAGTTGCATATCTCCCTCTGAAAATCAATGCTGGGTCATAGCAGGAAAGAGGAAAGCATAACTAAAACAAAACACTAAAGAAAAATTGGCTCCTTTTCCACCCTGATTTGGCAGTGCACTGGTGAGCAGCTGGGAACATGGTCTGCTTGGCTATGGGAGCCTCTGGGTCTACAGGGGTACAGCTAGTAGGAGTTTCGCCAGGAGAAGGAGTTTCAACACAATGAGGACTTTCATCAGGTCATGTCACTTACCTGGGCAGCCGTTGCAACAGAGAGCCACTGCTCACATTGCTGATGACCACAGCCTCACCTCTAGCTTAATAGGTAAGCAGCAACTCATGTCAAAGAAAAGGTAGGAAGAGATTTGGTGTATAATGTGGGTAGGTTTAGTACTTGGAGGGGGGGAAGCCATCTCAATGCAGACATTGTCACAGGTCCCTGAGCTGAGGGCCCCAGTAACAAGCACACATTGAATCCATAAGTGAGGGAAATCCCAGCTAGCCCTGGGACTGGAACCTGCAGACCCTGTAATTTGTTGGGTTAACATCATCATAGAACTTGCTACTAGCCTAGAGAATGCCAGTTTTGCAACTGGTACACAACACCATGCTGGCCCAAGAAAAGAGGTAGTTAAGGGCTGACAGCGGCAGAAGTGGCAACTAGGTTAAAGCATGGGTGAGAGAATTTGAAATTGACAAGTAATCCAGGCAATGCTCTAAAATATGTAGTGAACTGGAGTACCAAACCCAATCAGGACCTACTGTGTCTTCAATCAGCACTGGTGCCAATTTTGGATCTGGAAAATCCCCTGGGACCTCTAGGGAGGGAGCCTGATCTGCTGGAATTGCGGGCTCGACTATACTGGAAGTCAGTCCAGGACAGCCCAAATGAAGAGATGGGGTGGAAGTATACCCAAAGGGCTTTAGAAAGACCCAAACCAAGGCTGACACACAGGTTGGGAACAGATCTTACGCTAGCATCAGTGTAGCGGTGGTGAGTGAACACTACTACACAGTAGGAATAGACTCAATACAGCCTGGAGGAAGCCTCTGTTAGGACAAGCCCCAGGGAGCCACAATATCTCTGAGCAGGAGAAGCAAAGTGGAGTCTGGTAATCAATCCTGAATGATGACGGAGATGGAGGAGTTAAAGAAAGAACCACTTTTGACAAGTGAGGGTCATCTGTTGTATGACTTCTTCCCTATTTCAGTGGTCATATCTCAAAGGGAATGGTAGAGCCACCTAGCCAGGCATTTTGGAAATTTTAGGAGGCTTTTTTCCCCTTTTGTCACAGTAATTGGGAAACTCTACAGACATTCAGTAAGAGAGTTCAGGGATACATGGTGTCCTGCAATAGAATACTTGTCCTACATCTGCACAGCTTCCAAACTGTCTCACTGGATATTTACATAGAGGAAAAAATCTACCTAGAGCCTAACTTCTTTTATATATAACACAAAATATTTCTGTACAGTTTTAATATACACTGGATCTTATAGTAATAACTGTAAGTTGAGAGAAGGTCCTATTTGACTTGATTGGAATGATTCCATGAGCTGTTCACCATCTCAGAAAACCATGCCCCTGACAGTAATGCTGCTCATGATATCTGGACCACCTACACAACACACCTGCATTATTAGAGTCTACTATCACATTCATGTAGATTCTATACCTAGTTGCCAACATTTGGATGCTTGATTATGTCTAATGGTACAGTCATATCTGAGTTATTAAGAATTAAAATTAATTAAATTAAAACATATAGTAGAGAAAATAAAGCCAAAAGTTAGTTGTGAGAAAAGATGAATAAAATTGATAAACTCTTAGCAAGACTAATGAAAAATAAAGAGAAAAGGCTCAAATTACCAATATCAGAAATGAAAAAGGAGATATCACTAGAAATCATGCAGGCATTAAGAAGGTAATAATAAGATACTATTTCGAACACGACATCAATTACCTTGAAAACTTATTTGTAAAACGGTCAGATTTCTAGAAAATCTCAAATTACCAAATGAAGCCACATGAAGGAAAAGAAGTTATGAATAGTTCTACATCTATTAAAGAAATTGAATTTGAAATTCAAACTCTTCCCACAATATTAAATAACTTTCATTTTTCTCAAGGTCTTCCAAAGATTAGAGAAGAGGAAAACCCTGCTGACTTCTGTAACGAGCCAAGCATTTCCTTGACCTCCACAACCCAGCAAGGGCATTTCTTTTTCCACAAAGGAAAATTAAAAAGTAAGCTTTCTCTTCAGACTAGGTAAAAATTCTAAACACAATAACTGCAAACACTTCCAAGCTCTATATAAAAAGGATCGTATATTACAACCAAGAAGGACTTATTCTGAGAACATGATGTTGGGTTAACATTTGGTAATCGAGCAATGTAATTTAGTAATTAATAGAAAATAAGGAAAGAAATATGGCTATCTCAATAGAGGCAGGAAAAGCATTTGGTAAAATTCAACACTCATTCATAATAATGTCTCATAATACACGAGAAATAGAAAGGTCTTCTTTATCTGATAATAAGCATCTCAAAAGAATACAAATAGTACAAATACAAACAATAGAATCATTTCAAATTTAGAGGTAAAACTTCAAAAGTTTTTATCATAGGATTGGGAATGAGACATGGATGCTTGCTATCACCACTTACCATGTAGGGCAGGCATAACAAACCCAAATACCTACAAGGGTCATAGCAATAGAGAGAGGTGGGCTCTATGGAATTTGAAAAAGAATATGCTGCCAAAAGTCATTCAAATTCAATTACAAAACAGGACCAAACAAAACCAAGACTAAACAAAACAAAAATCACTGGCCCAGCCAAACAAAATATCTGCAGGCCAGATTTAGCCTGCAGTCTGCAAATTGGTGAACTTGGTTGGGGTTACTTTAGGCCCAGCCTTTAAAGATTCTTTCATATAACCAGCTGATACGATAGGATACTAAACTTCACATCCTAAGTGAAAACAGTAATCAAGTCTATTACGACCTGAAGGAGACCTTGTGTTTTAATAGATGTCAAAGCCTAAGCTAAACTGTGTTATTTGGAAAAGAGAGCTGAAAAGGCAAGTCACCTAATAAAAAGAATAAACAATACTAAAGATATAATATGAAAAGGGAGGCTTAGACTGTGGGCCATCAGGAGTAGTGAAATAACAGCAAAACCACTTGGTTATGAATTATTCTAAGACATCCCCAGGGCACCTCTGCCTGAATTTGTCATATTGTACAAGTGTGAAAGGAAGATGGACAAAAATTGCAGTTTTGAGTTGGCTGTTTTTGTTTGTTAAACCCTTTCCTACACTTCACCACTAGAAGTGCTTTGCATGTAATACGTACTGGTGAAGTCTTTGAATTTAATAGTTTTCTCTTCTGATGTTTTTTATGCCTACAGTGACTAGGAATGGTCCTCTATGGCCCTAGACGGGTGTCATCAGCTTGCTCCTGGGCTCGTCATTGCAAACACAGGAAGGCAGAAGGAAGGAAGGCCATTTTGCTCAGGAAGAGCCACCTCTTGGGTGGTCCCTTTTGCACATGTGTTAAGAACCAGCTTGACCCAGAACCACTTCTCTCATTTCTTCAGGGAGAAGTTCATGGAATCTTTGGTGCAGTGACTTTCTGAATCTAAACTGAACTTGGTTTTTGTGTTTCCTTGGAAAACCTTCTCTCCGCTTTGCAAGGGGATGAGCTTTTTGCCTGCTTCCCAGAATGAGGTGGAGATTGCATGCAGTTGGCCAGAAGCCTAAACCCGATCCCCTCTGGTGCCTTTGGCACTTGGTGTGGGTTTCCCAGGTCAGCCAGTTAGGCGGCTCCAAGAGATCACCCAGAGTCCTCAAAGGAAATCTCGTCCTTGAAGCAAGATGTACCTCAGTGCAGCCTGACAGAACTGACCACCCGCCCAGAGGTCAGTCTGGGCTGTCACCCACACGCCCACTGCCAGGTCTGGTGCATGGAGGTAACTGTGTTCAGAAATGCCAGCGTTTGGAGGAGTTCTTGACTGTGTTTGTATTTATGATCACAACTCTATGTTTAAGATGATGTGACTTGGATTCTTCCAGTTATTTTCAGGCTTTCTTGCCCTTCAGATAACTAGCTACACTGGCAGCCACCAAGAGCCTAAGCAGGTGACACTGGGGACAATTGGACAATTCTCCAATTAAAAGCTGTTTCCTACAACCTCCAACTTACCTTTGCACTCCATCCTTATAAACCACCTCCAGTTGTCTCCAATTCACTAAGCTGCCTTTTGCTTCTTCCTGAACAAGAGGGATAACAGAAGAAAAAAAAATGTTTTTCTTTTATTATAAGTTGTTCTAAGAACAGTGCCTGGCAGCACCACTTTGGTTAGAGTTTCTGACACATAAGCTAGTTTTCAGGAGTTTATCACATTCACTATTTTATTTGTTAAGTTGTAGAAACCTTAACTGGGGGTCAGAGTTCATACACATGCTCCGTTTACGGAAACATGACTCAACTGCAGCTGGCCTGTTGCTGTTTGCTATGAATAGTGTCATTTGTATCAGACCACACTTATTGGAATCTGTCTTCAAATACAGCTTTGGTTAAAATGAAATACTGAACTTTTGTTGAAAAAAATTTAATTTCTTACATGGGGCCAAATCTCAGATTAGAGACAGAAGATATAGCTCTGAATCTGGGTAAATTAGATTCATTATGATGAATCTTGTGGACAGAGACCCTAATTTACTTGTTAATTAATATACCTGTGCCTAAATAGAGCGCAACTGGCAGGCACATAATACATGGCTGCTGAATGACTTAGTTGGAGGAAGTTTATTTTGGGAATTAAGATATCTCATTAAGAATACTTTGGAGGATAGAAGTGGCTCAAACTGTGAGCCAAAAAACTATAAACCACATCTTTAAAATACACATATATTAAATACTTTATTAAAAGGAAAAACGATGACTTGAAAAATACCACTGGTTATTCTTTTTAACATCTTAATTGGAATATAATTGCTTTAAATGTTGTGTTAGTTGCTGCTTTATAACAAAGTGAATCAGTTATACATATACATATATCCCCATATCCCCTCCCTATCCCACCCCTCTAGATGGACACAAAGCACCGAGCTGATCTCCCTGTGCTATGCGGCTGCTTCCCACTAGCTATCTATTTTACACTTGGTAGTGTCTATATGTCCATGCCACCCTTTCACTTCGTCCCAGTTTACCCTTCCCCCTCCCCATGTCCTCAAGTCCATTGTCTACGTCTGCGTCTTTATTCCTGTCCTGCTCCTAGGTTCTTCAGATCCTTTTTTTTTTTTTAATTCCATATATGTGTGTTAGCATACGGTATTTGTTTTTCTCTTTCTGACTTACTTCACTCTGTATGACAGACTCTAGGCCCATCCACCTCACTACAAATAACTCAATTTCATTTCTTTTTATGGCTGAGTAATATTTGCATATATGTACCACATCTTCTTTATCCATTCATCTGTCATGGACATTTAGGTTGCTTCCATGCCCTGGCTGTTGTAAATAGAGCTGCAACGAACATTGTGGTACATGACTCTTTTTGAATTATGGTTTTCTCAGGGTATATGTTCAGTAGTGGGATTGCTGGGTCGTATGGTAGTTCTATTTTTAGTTTTTTCAGGAACCTCCATACTGTTCTCCATAGTGGCTGTACCAACTTACATTCCCACCAACAGTGCAAGAGGGTTCCCTTTTCTCCACACCCTCTCCAGCATTTATTGTTTGTAGACTTTTTTATGATGGCCATTCTGACTGGTGTGAGGTGATACCTCATTGTAGATTTGATTTGCATTTCTCAGATGATTAGTGATGTTGAGCATCCTTTCATTTGTTGGCAATCTGTATATCTTCTTTGGAGAAATGTCTATTTAGGTCTTCTGCTCATTTTTGGATTAGGTTGTTTGTTTTCTTGATATTGAGCTGCTTGTAAATTTTGGAGATTAATCCTTTGTCAGTTGCTTCATTTGCAAATAGTTTCTCCCATTCTGAGGGAGAAACGTTTATGGTTTCCTCTGCTGTGCAAAAGCTTTTAAGATTTATTAGGTCCCATTTGTTTATTTTTGTTTTTATTTCCATTTCTCTAGGAGGTGGGTCAAAAAGGATCTTGCTGTGCTCTGTGTCATAGAGTGTTCTGCCTATGTTTTCCTCTAAGAGTTTTATAGTGTCTGGGCCTTACATTTAGGTCTCGAATCCATTTTGAGTTTATTTTTGTGTATGGTGTTAGGGAGAGTTCTAATTTCATTCCTTTACATGTAGCTGTCCAGTTTTCCCAGCACCACTTATTGAAGAGGCTGTCTTTTCTCCTTTGTATATTCTTGCCTCCTTTATCAAAGATAAGGTGACCATATGCGTGTGGGTTTATTTCTGGGCTTTCTATCCTGTTCCATTGATCTATATTTCTGTTTTTGTGCCAGTACCATACTGTCTTGGTTACTGTAGCTTTGTAATATAGTCTGAAGTCAGGGAGCCTGATTCCTCCAGCTCTGTTTTTCTTTCTCAAGATAGCTTTGGCTATTTGGGGTCTTTTGTGTTTCCATACAAATTGTGAAATTTTTTGTTCTAGTTCTGTGAAAAATGCCATTGGTAGTTTGACAGGGATTGCATTGAATCTGTAGATTGCTTTGGGTAGTATAGTCATTTTCACAATGTTGATTCTTCCAATCCAAGAACATGGTATATCTCTCCATCTGTTTGTATCATCTTTAATTTCTTTCATCAGTGTCTTATAGTTTTCTGCATACAGGCCTTTTGTCTCCTTAGGTAAGTTTATTCCTAGGTATTTTATTCTTTTTGTTGCCATGGACCACTGGTTTTCAATCACTAAAATTTCCATGGGAAAAAAACATAGTATACCACAGGTTCCAGTGGTCTCTGCCCATCTGGAAGTGTAAACACCTAAAAAGGAGGCAGACTTCACTAGTGAAGACAACCCGACTGTCTTCTAAGAGCCAGGCAGGCGTATTGGCAAGACCAGTGATGTTAGAGGCATGGCAAATACTTTCTAAGCAATAGATGCTTATCAAAGCTCCATTTAGTGAATAATTATTTTGCAGTGGAAAAAATGTTCATTAGCACAGCACCACTTCGGGGAAACTCCCTTCCACATTTTTGTGTATATGATCCAGGTTGGACTGGCTCCAACCCCAATCATACAGGTCTGGACTAGAGACAATCTAAAGACTTTTAATAATGCCATCAGAAAAGGGATGTATTTGTTTTGGTGAAGTTGTGAAGGTGATAAGAATGAGGAATTGAGTTATTTCTGTCCATCTTTACCACTAAGTGGGAAGAGTCTTTCAGAGAATGAAGATTATGCAAAGAAACTTAGAGATGAGAGATGAATACAGAGAGTTTTCTGGTCATATTGTGAGAGCATCTGGATCCAGCTATACCTGAAGCTGATATCTGTACTTTCTGTTTAGTGGAAAACTTTTTTAAGTCCATTTTTTCCCCAGCATATTTCTCTCCATTGCTTTTCCTCAGTTCTCATCCAACAAGGTAATATTTTCCCTAAAAAATTTATATCCAAAATAATTTTTTATAATTTACTAATAAATGATCTATGTCTCTATTAGGTATCCTTAATGCTGTACTTTAAAAGTATCTTTCCAAGTATAAAACTATTTGAGACCTTATCATTTCAACATAATTTTTAAGAAAAATCTCTGAGAGCTCAGAATATTGTATACAGTAGTTCAGTGAGAGTCTGGTCTAGGTCTTTTCAGAAGGCAGAAGAGCTATCTGTAAGAATAAAAAAGATTAACCAGCCTGTAAAAGCAGAGTTTTTCTGAATCAAAAGCAGTAACACAGGCACTAAAAATCTTGCTTGACTTGTAATCAGCCTTTGTATTTTATCCCCTCCCACACAGACAGTTGGGTCAGGGAAACTCCATTCTCTCATATTCCTACATCCACACTTCTGGCATTTATTTAATTTCTAATTGAAAAGTCACCACTGCCAGTCTGGCAGGCACTTGGGAGACGTTCAGACTTTCCTTCTTCCAATGTTACCATGCCAGGTTCCCAGAGGTGGGACTTCCACTTGTGACACTTGGACCACAGCCTGTCCTCCCTTTGCTATTTCAACTTCCTTTTAAGACTTTAATCATCTTGTAACTTGGCTGGTTTATACTACCAGCACTTGGCTACCGGGATTGGGAGCTACTGGGAATCTATCTACTGCTCGTATCACATTATCTCTCTTTATCCCCAAAGCCCCACCATTTGAAATTAGGGGTTTAGTAGACAAGTTCAAGTGATATGACTTGCCCATAAAAATTTTCTCCAAAGACCCAATAGCATTTTGTCATTGGGCTGTTGTGTCTAAACATGGCGTACTGTGGTACCCCTCTCTGCTTGAGAATATTGGCATTTGTCCCCAATTCTAGTCAGACTGGTCTTCATACCAAAAACATGTGAAACAAGTGTCAGATGAGCTACAGAATTAAGTTTCTAGACAAAGGCACTAAAACTTAATGGAAGCAGGGTGGCCACACCACACAGAAGTAAGTGTGGCATATCACAACACATCTTCCCCTGGCCCCCAGACCCTCTAATCAAGAATCTGCCCATGCAATGTGGAGTCCAGCCAGATCTGAGAGCTGTATTTTGCAGTGGCAACTGTTCCCATATGGAGCAGATGATTTCTGATTTCTTTGGTCTATTTCAGATTTACATTGATCTATTTGCCTATTCATGCCCAGCACTACACTGTCTTAATTACTGTGGCTTTATAATAAGAACTGGCATCTGAGAATAAGTCTTCTCAGCTCATATTTCTTCTTTAAGAAAGTCTTGGCTACCTTAAGTCCTTTGTGTTTCTTTATAAACTTTATACTCAGCTTGTCAAATTTTTAAAAATCCATAAGAGTTTAGAGTGCAGGGTTTCATTGACAATTGGTATAAGACTGAGTTTTCCAATCCATTCATATTATATAACACGATTTAGATTTTCTTTAATTTCTCTTCGTGTTTGCAGTTTTTTGTGTAGAAGTCTAGCAGAAGTTTATTTAGATTTATTCCTAGGTGTATAACACTGTGATGCTATTATAAGAGCATACACTAAATTTCATTTCCTAACACTTTTTAATATATAGAAATGAACTGATTTTTAAATATTGATTTCATGTACAGCAGTCTTGCAAAACATTCTTTAAGTCTCATGATTTAAATGTAAATTATTTTAAAATATTTTATATATAATCATAGTATCTGCAAATAGAAGTTTACTTTTATTTTGTCATTTCTAAACCTTATGGCTTTCATGTGTTTTTTGTTGCCTTGCTGTATTACTATGAACTCGAGCAATTGTTGAATAGGAATGATAACATCCTTGCCTTTTCCCAATTCCAAAGAAAACAATTTCATTATTTCATCATTAAGTATATTTGCTGAAGTTTTGTTGTTTTGTTTGTTGTACATATTCATTATTAGATTATTGAATATCTGTTCTAACCTGGTTTGCTAAGAGTATTTGGGTTTTTTTCGTCATAAATGAATGTCGAATTTTATTATGTACATTTTCTGCGTCTGTTCAGGTTATCATGACTTTGTCCTTCAGTTAATTAATGCAGCATGTTACTAGAGCAATATACCACTCAGAGGTGAGGATTAAAAATTTTAAAGTTCTGTGAAGGGCAGGGGCTCAATTTTGTCAAGGAATATCACATTGTTTATACTAATAGCAGTTATAAATAAATGCAAGTAAATCAGAGAATAAGTTACGAGGTACTTTTCAAAGACAAAAGACTTGAGAGGAAGAGTATCTTAAAATATGTTATGAGAGCCTTAGCATTATTGCAACTCGTTAAGCACTTACCACATGCAGTATCTAACTTATCCTCAAAAAACCCAATCACTTCCACTTAAGAAAGATAAAACTGAAGCTCATTGTGGTTAAATAATTTGGCCAATGTTACACAGCTAATAAGCACTGATGAGGGCATTCCAAATGGCTCCAAACCCAAATTCTTAAGTCTCTTTTGGAGAAGGCAACATAACATTAGTGGGTGAGGATTTTACAGTGTCAGTTTTGATAAACAATGTTTTAAAGTGATATTCTTATAGATGAAATAAAATCAAGAAAAAAATTCTACTCCGAACCATTTTATAGGGATTATTCTTCATGTGAAGAATTATAAAATCTGCAATTCTTTTATTCTAGATACTCTCACATAACTTTCCCTAATTGAAAGAACTTAATTGTGTGTCTTTGGGTCTGTGGGTTGAGCAAAGTGTTGAATGTTTGCATGTCTTATGGTAAAATTCATTCTTCAGTTCCCTTCATTCCTTCCTATGTGAAAACTCAATGTACTCGTAATAGTCCCTAATATATTGTCTGTCACTTTTGACACTGTTAACTACTCCAATACTTTGATGACGCTCTATGATAACATCACATTCTTCCATTCTCCTTCTGCGCTTCCGTTCTTTGTTGTAGGCTGCTCCATCCATCTTTTTTTTTTTTTTTGCGGTATGCGGGCCTCTCACTGTTGCGGCCTCTCCCGTTGCGGAGCACAGGCTCCGGACGCGCAGGCTCAGCGGCCATGGCTCACGGGCCCAGCCGCTCCGCGGCATGTGGGATCCTCCCGGACCGGGGCACGAACTCGTGTCCCCTGCATCGGCAGGCGGACTCTCAACCACTGCGCCACCAGAGAAGCCCTATCTCTTAAATGTTGATGTTCATATTCACTTATTGGAAATCTCATATCTTGGGATCATATCTTATATCTTATCTACCTAGTAGCTCATGCCAGAAAATAAAAGTGATAAGTGATTTATACATCATTAATACTTCAATATAATGTCAGTATGATTATCAGTTTTTTCTTTTTGCTAATCAGACTTAACTTTTTAAAAATGAAGACTTTATATTTTTAGAGCAGTTTTAGGTTCACAGCAAAATTGAGGGGAAGGTACAGAGGTTTCCATATACTGTTTGCCCCTCCACATAGAGAGCCTCTCCCATTATCAGCATTCCCCACCAAATTGGTCCATTTGTTACAATTGATGTGCCTACACTGACACATTATAATCACCCAAAGTCCACAGTTTACATTATGGTTCACTCTTGGTGTTTTACATTCTACAGATTTGGACAAATGTATAATGACATGTATCCACGATGTAACATACAGAATATTTTCACTGCCCTAAAACTCTCCTGTGCTCTGCCTGTGCATCCTCTCACCCACCAAGCCCTGGCAACCACTGATCTTTTTACTTACTGTCTCCATAGTTTTGCCTTTTCCAGCATGTCATATAGTTGGAATAATACAGTATGTAGCCTTTTCAGATTGGCCTCTTTCACTTAATAATACTCATTTAAGGTTCCTCCATATCTTTTCATAGCTTGATAGTGCATTTCTTTTTAGTGCTGAATAATATTCCATTGTCTGAATGTACCACATTTATTTATTCATTGACCCACAGAAGGATATCTTGATTGTTCTCCAGTTTTGAAAATCATAAACCAAGCTTCCACAAACATCTATGTGCAGGTTTTTGTGTGTACATAAGTTTTCAACTCCTTTGGATAAATACCAAGAAGTGCAATTATTGGAGCCTATGGTAGGAGTATGTTTAGCTTTATAAAAAAGCACCAAACTGTCTTCCACAGTGGCTATACAATTTGGCAGTCCCTCCAGCAATGAATGAGAATTCCTGTTGCTCCACATCCTCACCAGCATGTGGTGATGTCAGTGTTCTGGATATTGCCCATGGTATGCAACTGTGCAGCAGTATCTCATTATTGTTATAATTTGCATTTGCCTGATGACATATGATGTAGAGCATCTTTTCATGTGCTTATTTGCCATCTGTACATATTCTTTGGTGAGGTGTCCATAGATGTCTTTGGCCCATTTTCAAATCAAGTTGTTTTCTTTATTGTTGTTTTAAGAGTTCGTTGTATATTTTGAATAATAGTCCTTCGTCAGATATATCTTTAGCAAATATTTTGTAGTCTGTGGCTGTTCTTCAGCATTATTTTTTATATTCTTCATTATATAGAATTCCAACATTGCAGAAAATATGAAGATAAAAATTACAAACAGAGGGCTTCCCTGGTGGTGCAGTGGTTGAGAGTCCGCCTGCCGATGCAGGGGACACTGGTTTGTGCCCCGGTCCGGGAGGATCCCCCATGCCGCGGAGCGGCTGGGCCTGTGAGCCATGGCTGCTGAGTCTGTGCTTCCAGAGCCTGTGATCCGCAACGGGAGAGGCCACGACAGTGAGAGGCCCGTGTACCGCAAAAAAAAAAAAAAAAAATTACAAACAAAAAAATTTTAAATTCACAAAATATATTACACATATGCACAGGGATAATAAAATATGATTTAAAAACATTAAAACATGGAAATGTGAACAGCAAATGAGGAAGGCGACAGAGAAATAGGATCAGTGAGGAGTGTACAGGGCTTTAAAATTCAGATTAAATAGTTGTTGACTATAATATGGTAAAACTTTACATCAAGATTTTGAACCATGCTCTTCTCCATTCTTTTCTACGTGTTCAAAATATTTCATAATTTAAAGAGGAAAAAATAGAAATCAGAATGCATTCTATTGTTTGATACCTATGATGTTGCTGACCATATTACTTTAGTCTAACCTCTTTTTAGGGTTCAATTTCTTTATTTAGAAGATTCTCTTCCATTCCAAAATTCTAGAAACAGTTTTTTTCATTTATTTATTTATTTACTTACTTACTTATTGGTTGCACCGGTGCAGCATGTGGGACCTTAGTCCCCTGACCAGGGATTGAACCTGCATCCCCTGCCTAGCAAGGCGGATTCTTTACCACTGGACCACCAGAGAAGTCCCCTAGGAATGCTTTTATGATGTTATGTTTCACTCCTTTTCTAGGTACATCTTAATTTACAAATATGAAACTTCAAATGTTTGCTTAAGAAATACCTTCAGATTAGTTTATAAGGGGAATGTAAACACATTGTAACCTTAGTGTTTAATGTATTGAAACAAGTGCCCTCACTTGAATCTGGACTCTGCTATTAGCTGAGTAAATGAACTCAGTAAATGGTCAGCAGCTTGTATAAACATCACTGGTCTAAATACAGGATGTGTTATACCATGCCCAGATTGGGTCAACATCAAAAGGAGGTATGTGCTAATGAATTTTTCCCACTTCTTTTGGAAAAGCATATATCCATTGAGCTCACAGATCAGGGTTTCCCATATGCAGTGCATTTAATGCTAAGCTAAAATTTAAAAAAAATTTTCCAAAATGATTTGACAAATCACAACCACCACATTTCTAAACGGTCCTTGGGGTGGACCAAAAAGAAAACAAGGGCTTTCAGGCTTTTCCTGACTGAGGCCTGCAGCTGTACCCCAGAGCAGTTAGAGCAATGATCTGGGCAGAACTTTCCTCCCTGACATGAACCAAACCATAATCATCTACAGCAATCGAGTCCTTTAAAAATATTCTCCAAAAGTGAAAGTTTACAAAATAAAGCTGGGACTTCAAATATTTGCATAGGCCCTAGATGTGAAGAATTAAAGAACTTCTGACCCTGCTCAGTTTCTCAGTGGATAGGCCAGTGTCAGGGCCTCCAAGTTCTGCTAGTTGTAACTTGCTTTCCACATGGACATGAAGAAGGAACTGGTAAGACTCTTAACTGCCTACATGAAGGAAGTCATTGAGGACACTTAGGCTGATAAAAGAGAGAATGAGGAGTAAGAGAGAGGCCATGGCTTGAAAGCTGGAAGGATTCCTTTTACTCTGCTCCCTACATTCACACTCACTCCAACATGGATCTGAGATGACTAATGTGTGGACTTCTAATTCTGTTCGCTCATCGTCTAAGTAGGAACAAGCCCGTTTGAAGTCTCCTTGTTTACTCTTTCATCTCATTCTCACTTCTTTTTTTTTAATTGAAGTATAGTTGATACAATGTTGTGTTAATTTCTTCTGTACAGTAAAGTGACTCAGTTATACACATACAGACATTCTTTTTTTATATTCTCTTCCATTATGGTTTATCACAGGATATTGAATATAGTTCCCTGTGCTGTACAGTAGGACCTTGTTGTTTATCCATTCTATATAAAATAGTTTACATGTGCTAATCCCAAACTCCCAGTCCTTCCCTCCCCTACCCCTTCCCCCTTGGCAACCACAAGTCTGTTCTCTATGTCTGTGTCTGTTTCTGTTTTGTAGATAGGTTCATTTGTGCCATATTTTAGATTCCACATATAAGTGATATCATATGGTATTTGTCTTTCTCTTACTGACTTACTTCACTTAGTTTCTAGTTTCTAGTTGTTCACTTAGTTGAAACTAGTTGAAACAACTAGTTTCTAGTTGTTCACTTAGTTTCTTCATTTCTAGTTGCATCCATGTTGCTGTAAATGGCATTATTTCGTTCTTTTTTATGGCTGAGTAGCATTCCACTGTATACATGTACCACATCTTCTTTATCCATTCAACTGTTGATGGACATTTAGGTTGTTTCCATGTTTTGTCTATTGTGAATAGTGCTGTCATTCTCTACTTCTTAAATTCTCTAAATCGTCAAATGTTGACTCTATCAAAAATTTGGAGTGCCATGGCAGTTTTGGGATCTGTTGTAGGAGAATCTGTCTTACTTCTTTTGAATTGGGGTTGGAACTAAAGAAGGGCAAAGACACAGGATAATTAAGATAGAGGTTGAAACACATGGGTATGTTATATTTGTTTGTTGAATTTGTTATAAATTCAAAAACTTGAATTTTAAACATATGTAACTTCCTTGAACCCTAAATGGTTGTCTGCCCCAGGAGCTATTTTCTAGGGAGGCCATGCCTGAACTTCTGATGGGAGGTCGTTTTTATCAGGTTCCTGCTTGAAGGTCTGTTGATCTCAGTATATGTGTGCAAAGTGAGCTGTGTGAAAAAGACCAAAGGCAGCACATGTTCTGATATATCTGGAGGTAGGCTTTGTGGGTGGTGGGGGGAGGGGGGAATGTGGGCATAGAGTTGGAGAACAGAAATGAAGATCAAGCACAAGGTCAGGGGCTTCCCTGGTGGGGCAGTGGTTAAGAATCTGCCTGCCAATGCAGAGAACATGGGTTCGAGCCCTGGTCCAGGAAGATCTCACATGCCGCAGAGCAACTAAGCTAGTGCACCACAACTACTGAGCCTGTGCTCTAGATCCCACGAGCCACAACTACTGAGCCCGTGCACCACAACTACTGAGCCTGTGCTCTAGAGCCCGTGAGACACAACTACTGAAGCCCGTGTGCCTAGAGCCCATGCTCTGCAACAAGAGAAGCCACTGCAATGAGAAGCCCGTGCACAGCAACAAAGACCCAACACAGCCAAAAATAAATAAATAAAATAAAATTTTAAAAAAGCACAAGTGTCAGTCAGCTGGCCTGAAAAATGGCAAAGAAATCAAGGTTTTGTTTTGTTTTTTTTCCCAAAGAACACTGTCAACATGAACTTTGAGAGTAAAAAGAACTAAGTCCTGAAGGAATCAAGAATAAAGTTTGTGACATTAGTCAGAGCTTAGAAGGGGAAAAGATGAAAAACAAGACCACTATCACCCCATGAGGGAAGATGGGCTGGAATAGTGGGGAAGCATGACCTGGGAGGAGGACAGTGTAGCTCTGCTCAGGGGATGCACCTGAAGGGGACCAGATACTTACGAGTTGGGAGCTGGCCTGGCCTCTGCCAAACAGATCACTGTTTATCTTGAGCCGAGGCAATAACTGCAGAGTCCACTGCATTTGGGACAGCTCCACACACCTCTCTAGAGGAGTACCTTGGTTGTTCTTCTGGTTATCATACAGGGAAAGCTCCCATCTGGAGATGTCCGCCTATCTCCTGTTGATCATTTGGCAGAAAGAACGCCTGTGCCCCAAGACTGCACAGTCCTATCTGAACTGTCCTCAACAGAACTTCCCTATTTCCAATGGCCCAAGATAGCCGTAAGGCTTTTTTAAAAAGAGGTTGGATCCTTGACATCAAGAATGTATGAGGTTGGAAGGCGAACACCTCTGTGACTGTACCTGGGTGGTACTAAAGAGAACAAGCTCCAGGTGTCCACTTGAGCCAAGAGACAGATGCAGCTCTACCCTCCAACTACAAGGGTCTTTTATCCTGCCTCCAGACACCCACCACCTCACCATGCTGCTTGACTCAACCTCATGGTTCTTTGGGTTTCTCTACATGGATTGTCTTTGCTATAAGCAGTTAATTGCATTTAGGTAAAACAAGCCAACCAACCAACCTGAGCATTTCTCTCTCCCTTGAGAATACTAGCATGTCTTTAATTCTTTCTTGGGAGTCTATAACTTTCTTTCCCAAAGTAAATAGCATGAAAAAAAATTTTCTGTCAAACCCAGTTAATTGGTATCTTTAGGAAGTCCCACAGGATAACTGTGAATGTAGCCTGATTCTATTTTTTAAAAAGATGATTCTATTTCCTAAAATATTACCTGGAAATAGTTCTATAATTCTTCCACTGCCACCTTTTGCCTCTGCTGGTTCCTTCTTTTTCCTTCCTTCCTCCCTCCCTCCCTTCCTTTCTTTCTTTCTTGTCTCTGCTTTCAGGTATTCATTCCTAGTCAGCTCCTAGCAATTTCCGTACTGACAGATCGTCTCCGACTCTGGTTTGCCTTATTCTTGCCCTGCCTTTCCAACTGGTCCTAGTGTGTGTTCTCTATCCCAGCAACGACTCCTGGCAGACTCCCGTTTTTGAGTTGCTGGTGTTTTGTGGCCAGTACATCGGTATAATTTTAGCAAAGGCAGAAATGGGAAAAGTTGTGCAATTCTTTTATTCTTCCTAATCTCTCCCCCGGGAGAAATAAATCTGGGGAAAAGGATAGGGAGGTGCAATGGAAAAGGTCAGCGCAGATTGCTGTGCTTCTGAGAAGAGTGAGGACAGCACTCTTCAGACAGCCGGATTGGGCTGGAGAAGTTGGCCCTTGAGTGAACCATGAGGAGCCGAGAGCCTGTGACCCCTTCCTAGGCCACTGCCCTCAAGCTGCTACTTGTACTGACTGATAGAGTCAAAGGGATCCATGGCCCTAGTCAATCATATTCTACCACAGGACACTGCATCAGCCCAGACCTAGAAAGCCAGAACAGATTAATAGCTTCCTTACATTTCTTTGGGTGGTAATACATAGCTATTCTTGGCTGGTGGATTAATTCTGATTTCAAATAAGTTAGTATAAACTTTCTAGCTCATATACAAATTGGCCACTCTTCCTTTGTACCTATACTGCCGTCAAAATAACACCAGAATACATTGTTATTCTCATCTCTGTTATTATTTTTGTCGGTAAGATACAGTGTCTAATAATAGCCAAAAATATAGCACTTATTATGGGCCAGGAGCTGTTCTACGTGCTTCATATATATTAAGTCATTTAATGCTCATAATAACCCTATGAGGAAGGTACTTTTATCATTCTCATTTTACAGAGGAGAAAACTGAGCAGAGAGGTTAAATAACCTCCCAATCTCTTGCCAATAATCCATGGTGGAGCGGTGATTCAAACTGAAATAATCTAAGTCTGAAGTCTAGATTTCCAATCATTAAATTATTAAGTTGTCTTTATACAGTCATCAATACCTAGCACACCATTAAACAAATGAGTGCTTAATAAAAAAAATCCAAGTTCATTATTTCAATTGGGGATATTAAATCAAGTGCTTTAACATGATAAATATTTTATTTGATACATTTTCCACCCGCATTAGGAAACTAAGAGAGTTTAAGAGCCCTGACTTATTGGGTGGGGTCAGGATTCTAAGTCATCTGACTCTGAATCCAGGGCTCTGCCTACCCTGCCAAGTGATCTTTCTACTCGGCTCATGGAACTACAGGATCTCTTGGTCCTCTTGTGGCTGCAAGGGCTGTTCTCTGAGGCTCTCACACCAGTGGATCTGCAAGGGAACTCACTGGACCATTTTTGCACAACCAGGGATAAGTGTGGAGGGAGACCTGTGGTACCCATGGAACCGAGATGTCTGCTGCCCCTCAGATGGCCCTGCCTAAGCCTCGTCCAATAGCTTGATTCTCAAATCAAAGTGGGAAAGTCTGGGTTCTGTTCCTGCCTCACCAATAATCCTGTGCTATTGAATCACTTCCCTTCTGTGTTAAGAAAAGGGAGAGAAAAATCAGGGCTGGCTCTTCAGTCCCCAATCCCGTTTTCCAAGAATGGGGAACTGAACTACCTGGATTCCTCAGGAAGGCTTGAGCACAGAAGGTGAGATGCTCTTTCTCCTCTTGGGATCCTCCTGAACACCACTGAGGTAGTTGTCTATTTAGAATACTCCTTTTGCCTTTTGGCTTTAATGACACATCTCACCAGGCCTAGAATTAAGATATAACTTTAAAAAATGTTTTAAATACAACGACTGTTGAATGTCGTCAACAGACACAGCAGAGAGAGTTTTGGTTTATGAATAAAGCCACAAGGGTTCTAAGCTACCACTTTTCGTGAGTTTTGCGAAGTAATGTCACTTAACTATTCCAGTGAAACAAAAATTTACCCAGTATATTTCATGTGACTTCAAAGATGATATGAGGTGATGCATTTAGTTAGTTATCCTTTCACATAAACTCAGGTTTATATATATTTGAGTGCCTCTCTCGGCACTCTTTATTCTCAATCGCCTTTAGTAAAACGTTCCACTTTTTTCTTTACCCTGTTCTCCTTAGGAAACAATAAAAGGTTAATTCACAATCTTTGTAAAGTAGAGAAAAAATAACTTTGGGGAATTTTACGAGGTGGCTTTCTAATCCAGGGACAGGACTCCAGTCTGAGTCTTTGTTTAGAGAGGAGCTTTTTGCAGGCCGTTTCTCCACAGATGGCACTTTGGTCACTTTACAGTAACCAAACCTCTCCGTAACCGAGCTCTGTGGGGAGACGATCATGCCCCGGCTCTTCCAGCCAGCAGTTACATTTCTGCGCTTCCCTTTGATTTCCGGGAAGGAGACTCATGTTATAGCTCAGTGTTTTCTTTTCAATCTCAGCTCCTTACAGCCCCATCATGTGCAGTCTAATAATAAAAAGCGGTAAATTTTTAGTTCCTGAATGTTGATTATATAAGAGCCAGAAACTATGTAAGCATAAAACATTAATCACCTAGATTCTACCACAGATGGGATACACTGTTATAGTGTTGGTGATTATCTCCTTAGATAGCTTTCTATGTAGACAGTATTTAGGGTTTATATTTAGTATTTATATATGTGTGTGTATATAAAGCATTTACATATATATAAAGTGTTTATGTATATATATTAAAAGAGGTTTTTTATATATATATATATAAAACCAATAATATGAATCTCAGAGATCCAAACTGTAATCTCAGTGACATATATATATATATATTTGTATGTTTTTTAAAAATATGAAACCATATGAACTATCTTGTTTTGCGGTCTTTTTTTTTTCATTTAAGAGCACGTTACATGTTTCCTAGCCCAGGTGATCATAAACATGAGAAGAGATAAACTGTGGTACATTTATACAATGGAATAGTATTCAGCAATAAAAAGGAGTGAACCATGTATACACAAAAAAATATAGATGAATCTCAAAAAATAATACTGAGTGAAAGAAGCTTTAACCAAAAAAGTACTTATTGTTATGAGTTCATTCATAAGAAGTTTTTAGATCAGGCAAAGCTCATCTGTGGTGAAAAAAAATCAGAAAAGTGGTTGCCTTGACAAAACTTGAGGTAGGAAATGAAGAAGGGGCAAGATGGAGTGGCTGTAATGTTCTATTTCTTTCTTTTTTTTTTTTTTGGCTGCGCCTTGCAGTATGTGGGATCTTGGTTCCCCAACCAGGGATCGAACCCGTGCCCCCTGTAGTGGAAGCATGCAGTGTTAACCAATGGACCGCTGGGGAAGTCCTTGTAACGTTCTATTTCTTGATAGGGGTTTGGGTTACACAGGTGCACGCATGTGTCAAAACTCATCTAATGGTCCACTTAGGATTATGTACATTTCATTGTACGTAAAGTTACCTAAGACAAGAACAAGAAATAGAGAACTCTAGTTAATAATACGCATGCTAAAGTATTTAGGGGGAACTGAACTAATGTCTGCATCTTACTTTGAAATGCATTAAAAAAAAGACAGTTGGAAACAGGGATGGATAGATGGATAGATGAGTTACAAAGCAAGCATAGTAAAATGTTAATTATAGCATCCAGGTAGTAGTTATATGTGTGTTCTCTGTACAGTTTGTTCAACTTTTCTGTATGTTTGAAAATTTTTCATATTAAAATGTTAGCAAGAAAAAAAGACCATATAACATGTTCCCATGTCAAATATGCTTCCACAACATTTAAAGGGCTGATTAAATCAACATCTGTAGAATGGAATACAATTCAGTCACTGTTGAACATTTAGGCTATTTAAAACTTTGCAAAATAAGCTATATTACAACAATTATCCTTATACTTAGATATTTAAACCCTTATCTTATTATATCCTTAGGACAAATTCCTATGAGCATAGTTGTTAAGTCAATAAAGAATTAAGGATTTGGCTTCCTATTTTCATCCAGAAGACTTGGGACACTTTTCTCTTATTAAATAGAAGACTTCATATTTCCTTTTAAGATTTCCATAAAGGTTGAGTTTTGTTCTTTTTTCATCTTTGCTTATCAGTTTGATATCCTGAATGGACTCTTCTTATAATTTATTTTTGGCTTTCTCCCTCAGCATTTCAGAATCAAGGAAAAAAGGACTTAAAAGAGAAGAGAGATTATTCAACACCCAATGATGACCTAACAATCTGAATTTCAGAGATCCAAAAGGTAATCTGCCTCAAACCTATTTTCAAGATTTGAAATGGAATTAGTGTTTAATCAGAGATTGTCTGACTGAAAGTGAAAATAGGTTTCTAGGTTTTCTATCTAGTCTTTTCTCTCTGTGAACACCCAAAGAATGTGCACTGAATATAAGAATACAGGAGGCATTTACCCTTCATATCATGATATCACTGTGCTTTGGAAAATCATAAATTGGAGTTGTATGTGCTAGCGCCTTTGGGTGATCAGCAAGCTGTATAAAAACCCAACGAAAGCCAAGGTTGGATCACTTCTATTTAAATGATGATTAAAAGCCCATGCAATCTGTGCAGCAATTCAGTGTGTCAGAAGAGGCAGCACACAAACAAAACACTTGGCTACTGGTCCCGCTCATTGTGGTGTGGATTACAGTCCCGTTTTATCCCTTTCTCTTGGCTCTTTCAGCAACAGATGAAACCGCTGAAGCCACTCAGCAGACAAACACGCCAGCGCACGGGCCAGAGGACAATTTCCCTTTCCCAGCAGCAGCTCAGGGCCCTTCCCTGGACTTTCCAGATGACTTTTATAGCAGCGGCTGACTTCTTGAATAGTTTTTATTTTGATAGCCTAGAGCAAAATAACAATGCAACATTGCCTAGTGAAAAGACTGGGATTCAAACTCTAGATCTATGTCTCTTTTGGTTTTGACTTGAATACAAGAGACTTCAAAAAGGCAACAACAGTGAATATGTATGTGTATTCACTCCTCATGGAGGTTTAACCAGTTTCTGAGCAACAGGTGCATTTTACAACTTCCAAAAATGATATTGTGTTGAACAAGTTCTCTACTGTATTCCAATATCAGCTTTCAAATGGGTTGGCCCATTTCAGGCATTTGAAAATGGATTCTCTGTAGAAGTTGATACTGTTGATGACCTGTTGGAATTTCATTTCCTCTCTGATTTTCTTGATATTGCACCTTCTAGGTTCCCACCTACCTCCCTGAAAGTCTTTTCTCTCTTGACTGGCTCATTTCATTTATCTCAGACCCTATAAATAGTTGTCACTCAAACTTCAGTCTTTAGCTGTATATTCTATCTCTACTTTTTCCTATAACGTTAGGAGAAGAAGTCAGTTCCAAAATTTGGATGGGTTCCAAAAAGTGGAATCAAAATTTAAAATTCTGGTAATATGTATCTAAATTGGTATAACAGTCTGGTATATCCTGTCAATTCCCACCTCCTGAAGATAATAGCAATTTTCTTGAATGCTTGTCAAGCAGGTTCCTACCATTCCCAGTGGGTAGACTGATGGATGAAAAAATGACATCTTACCCAGCCAGTTTTATGAATGCTCATGTTCCTCGTCTGTTTTTAAACAGTAATGTTTATCTTTTTCTTATTTATGTCTGTTTCCTTTATATTACAAATAAGCAATTGCCTATTATGAATATTAAAATTTTTTTCCAGTTTCTTTTACATTTTAGTTTTTTTTTTTTTTTTTTTTTGCGGTACACGGGCCTCTCACTGTTGTGTTGTGGCCTCTCCCGTTGCGGAGCACAGGCTCCGGATGCGCAGGCTCAACGGCCATGGCTCACGGGCCCAGCCGCTCCACGGCATGCGGGATCCTCCCGGATCGGGGGACGAACCCGTGTCCCCTGCATCGGCAGGCGGACTCCCAACCACTGCGCCATCAGGAAAGCCCTACATTTTAGTTTTTAATGTGTTGTTCTTCCATGTGAAGAACATTTCATATAGTCAACTCAACTGAGCGTCTTGTTTCTTATGAAGTAATGGATAAACATAGAGCCATAATGAGTAAAAAACTTGATGGTGAGGGTATAAAATAATTATTGTGAGTATGAGAAGACAGAGTTAACTGCAGAAGTGTGGAAGAAATGGCAGACAATATCGAGACCCCAGATGACCACAGATACCCTGAATTAGGCACTAATCTGTATTTTTAACCAGGTAGAGCCAGTAGTCTAGGTATATAACTACCAATTGTAGACAGTTGTGCTGATCTAAGGTATAGTTTCTGGAGGCAAAAGGAAGGATTAGTAAGTGAGGTAATTGAAAATGTTAGCAAGATAATTTATATAACAGATTATGTAGTCTGGTATGTACTACTGAATTAGCTGCTGTTTCAAAATATAGAGCAATATGGGGTAAGTGACAAAGGACCAGATTGTGACTGAAACAGACTAAAGTCAGTTGACCATCACACTAGAACATCTTAAGAGACTATTTTTCAGAGTTATGGAGATTTTCCATTTCATTGAACTTCCTGTCCACAAATCTTTATAAATTAATGATAAATAACAACCAGGAAAATAAATGACAACAATGATGACAGGTAGAAACTGTGCTATAATAAGAGGCCAAAATCTCTTATTTTTACAAAAGATTTTTGTAAATTTTTTTTTTTTTTTAGAAAAAAAAAAGGAAGAACAGTAGTTTCTAGGTGTGCTTGTGAAACGAGGTCACCCATATCTTTTGGGATGTAGAATGAAATTGTGCTGCGGAAGCAGAGTTCTGAGGTGAGAGAAAGCTTTAGTTAAGACAAGGAAGGAATGAAGTAGTTGAAGGAAGAGGTATACGTAAAGGATGAGGACATGATATATGGAGAAGGTATACCATGTATCAAAAATTGTTTTAGGGCTTCCCTGGTGGCGCAGTGGTTAAGAATCCGCCTGCCAATGCAGGGAACATGGGTTCGAGCCCTGGTCCGGGAAGATCCCACATGCTGCGGAGCAACTAAGCCCGTGCGCCACAACTACTGAGCCTGCACTCTAGAGCCTGGGAGCCACAACTCCTGAAGCCTGTGTGCCTAGAGCCCGTGCTCCACAACAAGAGAAGCCACTGCAATGAGAAGCCCATGCACCACAATGGAGAGCAGCCCCCACTCACCACACCTAGAGAAAGCCCGCGTGCAGCAACGAAAACCCAACGCAGCCAAAAATAAAATAAATAAATTTTTAAAAATTGTTTTAAAATTATTTTTAATCTCAGGTCAGTTTTGCTTTAATATCATTTATCCACTTGTGATTTGTTTTAACTTGTCACATTTGAAACCCAGCAAGAGCTTTTATTCTGAAAATTCATGTCTTTATTCTGGAAATTTCTCCTTAATTAACCTTTTGTATAAAGGGTATAGCATTCTTTCTATTCTTTCCCTATGAAACTCCTTTTAGACCTGAACTGATGTCTCCTATCCTATTATTTGCATTTATTTATGTCTTTTTTATATTTTCTATTGATCTATATTTATATAGATCTATATTTCTATTTATATAGATCTATATTTCTATTGATTCTATATTTTTTATATTTTCTATTGATCAATCTTCCAGTGTATCAATTCTCTTTAACTGGTCTCATCTACTCTTTAATTATTCCACTGAATTTTTAAATTTCAATTACTGTATTTTTCAGTTTTAGTTTTCAATTGTTCATTCTCCTGTTTGTTGTATTTATTGAATCTCCCTCATGGTGATCTGATTCCAAATGTAGTACCTCTCCAGCAGAGGTTATTCTACAGGTTTGAAGGTATTCTCAAGCCTTAGCACTTGAAAAAGATGGCCAAGCATGAATCCCACCTTTATGTAGGAAACTCAGTTCTAGCTTAAACTCCTACTCATCACTCTAACTTTGTGTTTCCATTCTTGGTTCAGGCACCTAAAATTTTTCCTTTCTTGCTTTTAAACTTTGTTATGTATTTTTTAAATATGTGTTGTTCCAGGCCAACATAAAACTGGAAAATTCTCCAAATAATTTTATGAACCCAGGATAACTTTAAAACTAAAACCTGATAAAGACAGTATCAAAAAATGATATAGATTGATCTTATTTATCAATATAGACATAGATGCATAAATTGCACCAAATATTAAAAAATAGGTTTTTTAACATGGAACCACCTTTGTAGTCCTACAATAAATCCTACTTAATTTGCATTTACTATTTTTTTGATACATTGCTAGATTTTATCAATATATTTTACTATATTAACAGATTAAAAGGGAAAAATCATATGAATATAACTGATGGTGAAAATATGATTCAGATTAAATAGTCATTTCTTATAGAAATTCTGAGTAAAATTAGAATGCAAGAAAAGACTTAAATATGGTTAATTCTTTACAAAAAAACTCAGTAGCAACTATTACCCCAAAGAGCAAAACCTAAAACTATTTTATTTAAAAATCAGGATCTATTCAGGGGTAGTGAATATATTAACATAAAATTTAAATAATTGGTTTGATTATTTGAAATAAAATGGTAAAACTATCAATTTTGCAAATAATATGATTATACAACTAGAAAATTCAAGGACATTTAGTTACAAGAGGGAAAAAAAATCTGTAAGAGTATTTAACAAAGTAGCTAAAAGGAAGCTAAGTATATAAGTATCGTTAGGTTTACTCTATTTTAGCAATTAGCACCTAAAACTGAAACCAGGGAGAAATATTCCATTTGTAGCAGAAATAATCTATAAAAATATTAAAAATAAATATAATAAAAAGTCACAAGGTCTATATGCAGAAAACCGTAGTATCTTAGTAAAAGACATGTCAAGATTTGAGCATACGGAACTTCCCTGGTGGTCCAGCGGTTAAGACTCTGCACTCCCAATGCAGGGGGCCCGGAGTTCGATCCCTGGTCAAGGAACTAGATCCCACAGGCTGCAACTAACAGCCTGCACGCTACCACTAAAAAAAAAAGGATCCCACATGCTGCAACCAAAGATCCCGCATGCCACAACTAAAGATCCTGCACACCACAACTAAAGATCCAGCACGCCACAACGAAGATCCTGCGTGTCGCAACTAAGGACCCAGTGCAGCCAAATAAATAAACATTTTTTAAAAAGATTTTTGAGCTTCCCAGGTGGCACAGTGGTTAAGAATCTGCCTGCCAATGCAGAGGACATGGGTTCAAGCCCTGGTCCGGGAAGATCCCATGTGTCACGGAGCAACCAAGCCCATGTGCCACAACTACTGAGCCTGCGCTCTACAGCCCACAAGCCACAACTAGTGAGCCTGCGTGCCACAACTACTGAAGCCTGTGCACCTAGAGCCCGTGCTCCGCAACAAAAGAAGCTACTGCAGCGAGAAGCCCACATACCGCAACAAAGAGTAGCCCCCTGCTCAACACAACTAAAGAAAGCCCACGTGCAGCAACGGAGACCCAATGCAGCCAAAAATAAATAAATTAATAAATTAATTAGTTAATTTTAAAAAAAGATTTGAGCATGTGGATATATTCTTGGATTGGTAGAATTGCCATCACAGAAATGTTAAACTCTCCAAGCAATATAAAATGTACTTAAAATTTCATTACAATTCTAATAGTTTCTTGTTGGAATTGGATTAAGTTACCTTAAGTTTTATGTGGAAAAAAGTTCATATAGTATAGCCATGACAATTATAAAAACAAAGAATAACAAAGGGGAAGACTTGTTTCTCAGGCTATCAGAACTCAGCACAAAGAGACTGGGAAAACAAATATGATATTGGTATAGCTATGGACTGACTTATTACAGGTCATAGAATTCAGAAATAGATTCTAGTATACATGATAATTTTAATACTTGGCTAAAGTTGTGGTTTTACAAAACGCAAAAAGGCAAGTAACTTAATACATGGTGCTATTGCTACTAGCTATCAAAATAGAAGATAATAAAATTGGATCCCACTCTTAACCATTAAAAGAAACCTTCTAGATGTAGTAATAATAATTATAATAAAAATTGTTTTAAAATACAATCTAAGAGACTATGTGTACAATCTAAGGCAGGGGAGATCTTAACCAATATTGGAAACCCAGAAGCTGTTAAGAATGTATAGATACATTTGAGCTTTTGATACTAAAATTTTATGGCAATAAAACCAAAGATAAGATAAAAAAGTCATGTAATGACATTTTAACGATTAATAGCTACAATATTTAAAAAATGAGCTCTAATGAAGAAAAGATAAATATCTCAAAAAGAAAAAATATATAAATAGGTAATTTAAAGTACAGATTACCAAGAAACGTGAAAATAATAAATTTAACAGTAATATGAAAATGCATATTAAAGTAATGATAAATCACTTTTCTCTAAACATACTGGGAAAAATTAAAACCCTTATCTCCAGGGGCTTCCCTGGTGGCACAGTGATTGAGAGTCCGCCTGCCGATGCAGGGGACACAGGTTCGTGCCCCTGTCTGGGAAGATCCCACGTGCCACGGAGCAGCTAGGCCCGTGAGCCATGGTCACTGAGCCTGTGCGTCCAGAGCCTGTGCTCCGCAATGGGAGAGGCCACAACAGTGAGAGGCCCGCGTACAGCAAAAAAAAAAAAACCCTTATCTCCAACTGTTACCATAGATGTGGGGAAATATATACTCTCAGATATTGATGATGGCAGTAGAAATAGCTGTAAACTTTCTAGAAACAAATCATTGAATAACTACTAAAATTAGTAAATGTATATATAGTGTATCTGTAATTTTCAAATTGTAATTCCATATATAATTATTATATATTTGTTTATGTATTTTAAAATATTTATAATGTACATTAAAAAATAAACCACGTGGTAAAGCAAAACTTTATTTACATATATATTCCATGGAGGACTTACAGATTTGGTACTCAAAATCCATGCCATTATACTTCTAGTGTGTGTTCTGGTTCTGCAGAGTCTGGAAGGTTAAAAAGCACATTTTTCAGACTCCCTTGCTAACTCTAGAATCCTGGATGTGATTTAGGTTTGGCTAATCAGATGCACTTGTATAAAATTTGGAAGGCAGAAGTCAGTCTTCTCATGAAAACATCAAGATTCCTTTGTCTTTAAGTTTTGGCAATTTGCATATGTCTAGGTGTCTTTGTTTTCTTTTTTATTTGGGGTATTTATCCTGTCTGGGGTTAGCTGAGGTTCTTGGATCTGTGTTTTGGTATCTGTCATTAGTTTTGGAAAATTCTTGGCCATTGTCTCGTCAAATATTTCTTCTGCTCTGTATTTTCTCTCTTCTCCTTCTGGAAATCCAATTACACATATATTAAATTACTTGATTTTTTTGCATACCTCTTAGATCCTCTGCTCTTATCTTTTCACTCTTGTTTGTCTCTTTATGTTTTTTTCCTTGGCTGTTGATGAGGTTCTTGAAGACATTCTTCATTTCTCTTACTGTGTACTCATTTCTAGCATTTCCATGTGATTCTTTTTTATAGTTTTCATATATTTGCTGAAATCACTCATCTAATCATGCATATTCCACCTCTTCCACTAGAGATTTAACACATTAACACTGTTATTTTAAATTTTATGTCTGGTAGTTAACAACACGTATGCCATGTCCAAGTATGGTTCTATTGAATGCTTTCTCTCTTAAAAGAGTGTTATTCTCTTGCTAAAAGAAAAAAAAAACTATCAACTAAGAATCCTATATCCTGCTTTCCTTCAAAGGTGAGGGAAAAATAAAGACATTTCTAGATAAACACAGCTAAGGAAGTTTGTTACCACTCAAATGAAAAGACAGTATCTCAAAGCCATATGTAAGATAAAGACATCAGTAAAGTAAATGCCTGGGCAATTATAACAGCTAGTATTATTTAACATCTTTTTTTTTTTTTTTTTTTTGCAGTACGCGGGCCTCTTACTGTTGTGGCCTCTCCCGTTGCAGAGCACAGGCTCCGGACGCGCAGGCTTGGCGGCCATGGCCCACGGGCCCAACCGCTCCGCGGCATGTGGGATCCTCCCGGACCGGGGCACGAACCAGTGTCCCCTGCATCGGCAGGCGGACCCTCAACCACTGCACCACCAGGGAAGCCCCAGCTAGTATTATTGTAACAACACTTTGTCACTCTACCTTTTGTTTTGTAAATGATTTAAGAGACTAATACATTTAAAAGATGTATTAGTCTACCAGCTAGTATTATTGTAACTTTGGTTTGTAACTCCACATTTTGTTTCTACATAATTAAAAAACTAATGCATTAAGAAAACAATTATTGGGTTATGTTTTCAGACAAAAATGTACAGTGATGTAATTCTGTGACCTCAGTAACTAAAAGGGATGGGGACCATGCTATAAATGAGCAGAGTTTTTGTAAGTTATTGCAGTTAATAAATTCAAATTAGAATGTTATAACTCTGTAGGATGTTAAATGAAATGCCCATAAAGAAAATAGTTACAGAATATACACAAAAGAAATTGAGAAGAAAATTAAAATATTTCCTACCAAAAATCAACTAAATATGAAATAGACAATAATGCAGTAAGAGAGGAACAAAGAATATTTAAGGCATATAGAAAACAAATAGTAAAATTACAGAAGTGAACCCCTCCTTATCAGTAATTACTTTAAATGTAAATGGATTAAACTCTCCCATGAAAAGAGAAGTTAGAAGAATGGATTCTTTTTAAAGTTCTACCTATATGCTATTTACAAGAGACACTTCAGACCCAAGGACACAAATGGGATGAAAGTGAAAGGACAAAAAAGATATTCCTGCAAATAGTAACCAAAAGATAGCAGGAGTGGCTATACTAGTACCAGACAAAATAGGCTTTAAATAAAAAAAGTTTCTAAGAGACAAAGAAGGACTTTATATATTTTAAAGACTTCAATACAGAAAGAAGATATCACAATTATAAATATTTATGCACCCAATAACAGACTATCAAAATGTATAAAATAAAAATTGAAGGAATTGAAGGGAGAAATAGGTATTTCCACGAAAATAATTGAAGACTTCAATACCCCACTCTCAATAATGGACAGAACAACCAGACAGAAATAAGTAAGAAAATAGATGATTTGAATAACACAATACCAATTAGATCTAACAAACATACACTGAACTCTCTACCAAAACCAACAGCATGCACATACTTGTGAAGTCTACATGGGACATTTTCCAGGATATACCATATATTAGGGGACAAATTAAATCTCAGTAGGTTTTGAAAGATACATGTCATACAAAATATCTTCTCCAACTACAATGGGCTGAAGTTAGGAATCAAAAACAGAAGGAAAACTGGAAATTTCACAAATTTGTGGATATTAAACAACCAATGAATAAAAGAAATCACAAGGGAAATTTGAAAATACTAAGATATGAATAAAAATGAAAGCACAACATACCAAAACTTATGGAATGCAGTGAAAGCAGTGCTAAGGGGGAAATTTACAGCTATAAATGTTTATATTTTTAAAAAAGAAAGATCTTAATTCAACAACCTAAATATACAACCTAAGGCACTAGAAGAAAAGGACAAACCAAGCCCAAGTCTAGCAGAAGGAAGTGAATAATAAAAATCAGAGCAGAGATAAATAAAACAGAAAATAGGAAAACAATTGAGAAAATCAATGAAACCAAATCAACAATCTTCAGAAGGATAAACAAAATTGACAACCTTTAGTTAGATTGACCAAGGGAAAAAAAAAAGAGAAAAAATTCAAGGTACTAAAATCAGAAATGAAAGTGGGACATTATTACTGATTCTACAGAAATAAAAGGTATTTTAAGAAATTGAACAGCAACAAATTATATAACCTAGGTGAAATGAACATTTTCTAAGAAACAGAAATCCTATCAAGACTGAATCACTATGGTAGAAAATCTGAATAGACCTAAAACTAGTGAGAAGATTGAATCAGTAATCAAAAACCTTCCAATGAAGAAAAGCCCTGGAACTGATAGCTTCACTGGTGAATTCTACCATTTAAAGAACTAATGCCAATCCTTCTTTTACTTTTCCAAGAATTGAAGAGGTTGGAACACTTCTTAATTCATTCTATGAAGCCAGCATTACCCTGATATCTAAGCCAGTAAGAGATGCTACAAGAAAACTATATAACAATACACCTTGTGAATATTGATGTCAAAATCCTCAACAAAATTATTGACTATATTCACTGTGCTGTACATTACGATCCTGTGATTTATTTATTTTATAACTGGTAGTTTGTAGTTCTTAATCCCATTCACCTATCTCACACATCCTTCCACTCCCCTCCTCTCTGGAAACCACTAGTTTGTTCTCTGTCTCTCTGAGTCTCTTTTTCATTATATTTGTTCATTTGTTTTGTGTTTTGTAAACTATTTCTACTTGATATAGAGACAAAAATCAACCATATTATAACTGGTCTGAACAGTTAATACTATGCAAATAAGTCCCTTCCTGGTCAACATAAAAATAAAATTTTATTGGAAACAAACAAAAAAATCTTCAGCAAAATACTAGCAAACTTAACTCAGCAGCATATTAAAAGGATTGTACACCATGACCAAGTCTATTTTCAAGTATGTGAAAAGATGCTCAATATCGTTGATAACTAGGGAAATGTAAATTGTAACCACAATGTAATACCATCTCCCTCCCATTAAGATGGCTACTAATAGAAAACAGAAAACAACTGAGGTTGGCAAGAATGTGCAGAAACTGGAACACTTGTACACTGTTGGTGGGAATGTAAAATGGTACAGAAGCTTTGTTTCTTTAAAAAATTAAACTTAGAATTACTATATGATCCAACAATTCCACTTCTGGGCACATACCCAAAAGAACTGAAAGTGTGGTCTTGAAGAGATATCCAAACACCCAGGTGCACACCACCATTATTCATGATAGCTAAAACAAGTATCTGTACAGGGATGAATGTAAAAGCAAAATATCATATATGTTCATAATGGAATACTATTCATCTTTAAAAAGGAAGGAAATTCTGACACATACTACAACATAGATGAACCTTGAGGACATTATGCCAAGTGTAATAAACCAGTCACAAAAAGACAAATACTGTCTGATTTCACTTACATGAGATACCTACAGTATTCAAAATCATAAAGTTGAATGGTGGTTGCCAGGGGCAAACACAAAATAATTTCCCATAAATTGTTGTGATTGGCTTAAAATGTTAGGCACAATTTTAACTGTCATCTTTGGCCATCCTCAGCAGAGGAACACACTACATAACTTCTGAAAGAAAAATGTCCCTTTAGGCAACTCCTTATGGGCTACCTCAAATCTTCAAGTTCCTTCAACACAGAAATATGCCACTTCATCTTCAAAACAGTACTGCTGTGAGATTAAAGGGTTAAGAGCTTCATAGTATATGGTTGATCTGAGTTTGTTATTAATGGCTGGTCACATGGCCTTTGGCAGGCCAAGTGGTAACACTGGCTTCCAGGAGAGAGGATGTTTTGGAAAATGATAATGTATGTGACTATCTGTTCCAGTCCACCCTGTGTTGGCAGAGCCTCCCATTCTACTGTCTGCTTCCTTTGGTTTGGTTTAACCTATTTTTTAGTATCGCCAGTTTAAGTTTTTTCCTGGACTCTGGGAAGGGAGTTTCATTCTTGCTTAGGATCATATGAGATTTTATTGCAAAACCTCAAACCATATTAAATTTGATTATTTTGAAATATGCCATTGACTTTGAGTTCCAGGGGTCTGCTTAAATATTGCCTCTTGGTCCAAACTTTTCCTTAAAGAAAGCAGATAACTTTTCAGCCTCCAAAATACCAGACCCAACTGGATAGATCTTTGTGAAGGGGCTGCTGTTTAGAGTTCCTTCCATAACCCTAAGATTTCTGTTAGTCGGAGACACGGTCTGTGAGTACAACATTCCAGTCACCAGAGTATAATCTGGAACTACAGGATAGAAATTGCAATATTTATAAGACCTTGCAATAATTTCCATTTCCTTATACCAAGGTTCATAGAAGATATGGATGAGAATCCATGAGACCAATAATGGATTGATCACCTGTCCAGTTTTCACTCACTAACTTAATGACAACCTGTACTGGTACCATCAGCATAAGGAAATAAGAAAGGCATAATTATAACTCGGTAGAAGCCCCATCATCTGGAGTTAACAATCAGGGCCCAGAAATAATTTATTTCCCCACAACTGCCATCGAGCTTCAATGTTAATAATGACAAGGCATCTCTTATCCTTAGTCCTCATGAGACAATATAAGTATATGTACAGACAGCTCCAACATGACAAGGCCTAAGAGCGACTGAGCATGACAGGCTGAGGCAGGGACTGTCATACTCGGGCAAGTTTCTTCACCTCATGGGATCTCATGTTCTTCAACTGTGATGGTACCTGTTATTCAAGCTTGTCAAAAAGATTTGGAATAATAAATATGTGATATATGTGTGGGTGTGGGGCATCCCAGCTTGAGTCAGAGACTGACACATATGCGTGGTTGCTCCTGATGAGTATGTGGGGTAGGACCACAAGAAACCTATTGCAACAGGACCGTAGTGCCTTAAAAAATGATTCTTAAAGGACTCTTCAAGAATAGTGAGCTTGATCCAGTAGGGCAGACTCAGAAACACTACAATTTTCAAATCACTTAGAATCATTGAGATATAGCTCCCACATTGAACTCATATCTAAGAACCTCACTGAGATGGAGGAAGAAAATTCAAAATAAACTCTAAATGACAATAGGAAATAAGCTTCTGTTGGCTCATATATCTTCTAGAAGGTATGTGTATTCCACTCCTGAAATACAGGTAGAGTACAGTGCAAATATGAAGCAGGCTGATGGTGAGTGCATCAGGGACACTCTGAAGACTCCCCAGATTACCTGCCAGAGAATTTGGATAGTACCAGGTCCTGTGTTAGAAAGGTAAGGGCATTAGCCAGTGAACTGTGGATTATCACTGTTTAATCTGATATTTGTACCCAGTAGCTAAAAGCCTGGAGTAAGTTTTATTATGTATATAATAGGTATAATGTAATACTTTGAACACTGCTCATGGTATTAAAATGTCATTTCCCATTAATTAACATAATATGTTTCATACATTAACTGAAAATATTTCTTTTTTTTTTATTTTAACTGAAAATATTTAATTGTGCTATGTGACACAAGGAAAACAAATGGGATGTATAAAACGTAAAAGCTGTGTTAAGCATAGATAATAAAAGGTAGTTTTAAGATGTAGGTGAGACTCATAAAATGTGTTCAATATAGATAATAAGTAATCAAATGTCTTCTATGACATGGGCAGAAGTCCTTAAATGTGTTAACATAGATAAGCAAGTTATTAACCTGTGAGGCATGTTAGACCACAGATAAACTAAATAGGAACTGAAGGACCAAGGGCACCTAACATTTGTGATACACTAATACTTGAGACATATTAATCCCTCAGTTATTCATGAGACCCTATATCGCTCACCCACTGTTGACAATCATTCTAGCCCCACCGGGCAACCCAAGAAGTACAAATAAAATGTGTAGCTGCTCATCGGGCTAATTGGTGAACTACAGCGGTGGCCAATACTTGTTCCTGTGTCTCTCTGCTAGATCAACTGTGTATATGGTTAACTCTGGGCACTTTCCATCTGCTTAGCCCACTTGCTTAACCTTAATTCTGGTCCTCATAATTCCAAGATCAACAAGGAATGCTAATGCAGCAGAGGGAGAGGCAAGCCATATAAACATTTCTTTAGCAATGATATAGGTAGTGTGATCCTTCTGCTCTGCTTGCAGTTATACCTAATGTGTTAACTTACCAATTCTTTTTCCTCTTTTTGTGTATTTTAAATTGATTTAGTAAACTGAATGATTCAATCATCTTAATTAAGCCTATGAGCCTCTTTGGGGTAATTGGATAGTAAAGTGAACTTGGACATTACCATTGCATCAAGGCAACTTCTCACATAAAAATTAAGTTTTCTGATATGCTTATGTATTTAGGAAGAGGGATTTAACTAGTAGATTAGAGAATGAACTACAAGCAATGAAAATCATAACCATTTGAGGTGGTTTTAAATCTTTGGAGTTGAAAGAAGACACTGTGTGTATATTGTCAAAATGGGACCAGATATGCTTGTTTTAGTACATATTGTTGGTTTTTGCTCATAGAAGAGTCCTGGGAAAAGCTTGGGGTTCTTGTCTGGTTTTAGAAAAGATAGGTAGCTCCAATCGTCTGATTCTATCTCCTATTCATTCATTCTCCCTCAGTTCAAGGCAAGCATTATTTCTAGGTATCTAATAACAGATTACAGCAACCTAACAGCAGATTAGAATTGGCCTCACACGGCAGCGAAGAGCAGCCCCTGCTCACCGCAACTAGAGAAAGCCCGCGAGCAGTAACGAACACCCAACGCAGCCAAAAATAAAAAGAATAGGCAACAAATATGAAAATCATTACTATACATTTTTTAAAAGAAGTCATTCCAGCTACCTGAATTTATTATTTTTGCAGGCTCCTAGTCGATATTCTTACCTCTAATCAATAAAATTATTCACTTGGTTTTTAAAATTGAGGTGAAATTCAGATTTAAAAATTAACCATTTAAAAATGTACAATTCAATGTCATTTAGTATGGGCACAATGTTGTGCAACCACTACCTCTATCTATGTGAATACATTTTTATCACCCCCCAAAAAACTCCATACCCATTAAATAGTCAATAATTTTTCCCCTGCCCCAGCCCCTAGCAAACGTCAATCTGCTTTATGTCTCTATGGATTTACCTATTCCGGATATTTAATATAAATGGAATCATATAATATATAACTTTTGTGTCTGGCTTCTTTCACTTAGCTTAATGTTTTCAAGGCTTGTCCACACTGAAGAATATATCTATACTTCATTCCTTTTTATGGCTGAATAATATTCTATTGCACATATACACCACAATTTGTTTAACCATTCATCAATTGCTGGATACTTGGGTTGTTTCTCTTTTTGGCTATTGCGAATAGTGCTGCTATGAACATTCACATACAAGTATTGAGTACCTGTTTTCAATTTTGGGGGATATATACCTAGGAAAGAAATTGTGAAATTATATATCAATTCTACATTTAACTTTTTCAAGAACCACAAAGCTGCTTTCCACAGTGATTGCAACATTCCCATGAACAATGTACAAGGGTTCCAATTTTTTCCACCTCCTTGCCTACACTTATTCTCCTTTTTAAAAATTATTGCCATCCTAGTGAGTCTGAAGAGGTATTTCATTGTGATTTTGATTTGTATTTCCCTAATGACTAATGATGCTAAACATCTTTTCATGTGCTTGTTGACCATTTGTATATTTTTTCTGAAGAAATGTCATTTCAAATCATTTGCATATCTTAAATTGGGTTGCTTATCTTTTTGTTTTTGAGGTATAAGAGTTCTTTATATACTCTGGATACTGGACCCTTATCAGATATATGACTTTTAGTATTTTCTCCCATTCTGTAGGTTGTCTTTTCACTTTCTAAATGTTGTTCTTGGATGCTAAAAGTTTTTAATTTTGATAAGATCCAATTTATCTATTTTTAAATTCTGTTGCTTATGCTCTTGGTGTCATTTGTAAATGAATCCATTGGCAAATTCAATGTTTGGAATGAAGATTTACCTGAGTTTTCTCTTAAGAGTTTTACAGTTTTACCACTTATATACCCCTTATATATTAGGTTGTTTTATCACTTATATTTGGGTTGTTTTCTGGATTCTCAGTTCTATTCCACTGGTCTATATGTCCATATTTATGCCAGTACCACACTGTCTTGATTATTGCAGCTTTGTAGCACGTTTTGAAATTGTGAAATATAATCCCTTCTTTTTCAATATTGTGTTGGTTATTAAGGGCTCCTTGAAATTACATATAAATTTGAGGATAGGCTGTTCCATTTCTGCAAAAAAAATAAAAAAGATCATTGGAATTTTAATAAGGTTTGCATTGACTTTGTAGGTGGCTTTGGGTATTATTGCCATCTTACCAATATTAAGTCTTTCAATACATGAATAAGGGATGTCTTTCCATTTATTTGTGTTTTCAATTTCCTTCAGCAATGTTGTAGTTTTCAGTGTACAAGACTTTCACCCCCTTGGTTAAATTTATTCCTAGGAATTTATTCTCTTTGATGCCATTGTAAATGGACTTCTTTTCTTAATTTCCTTTTCAGATTTTTCATTCATAGTTTATAGAAATACAACTGATTTTTGTGTTGATCTTTTAGGCTGCAATTTTATTGAATTCTTTAATTAGCTCTAGTATTTTGTGTGTGTGAATTCTTTGGGATTTTCTTTATAAGGTCATGTCATTGTAAATATAGTTTCACTTCTTCTTTTCCAATTTGGATGACTTTTATTTCTTTTCTTCCCCAATTTTTCTCGCTAGAACTTTCAGTACAATGTTGAATAGCAATGGTGAAAGCAGGCATCCTTGTCTTGTTCTTGATCTTGGGAGAAAACTTTCAGTGTTTCACCGTAAAGTATGATGTCAGCTATGGGTTTTTCATAAGTGCCCTTTGTCACAGTGAGGAATTTCCCTTTTATTCCTAGTTCTGTTTTTTTTTTTTTTTTTTTTGCGGTACGTGGGCCTCTCACTGTTGTGGCCTCTCCCGTTGCGGAGCACAGGCTCTGGACGCGCAGGCTCAGTGGCCATGGCTCACGGGCCTAGCCGCTCTGTGGCATGTGGGATCTTCCTGGACCGGGGCACGAACCCGTGTCCCCTACATCGGCAGGCAGACTCAACCACTGCACCACCAGGGAAGCCCACTGTTTGTTTTTTTTTAATCATGAAAAGGTGTTGAATTGTGTCAAATACTTTTTCTGCATCAATTGAGATGATCATCTAGTTTTTCCTGTTTGTTGTATTAATGTAGTATATATTACACTGATTAATTCCTTATATTGAAATATCTTTGCATTCCTGGAATACCTCTTGGTCATGGTGTATAATCCTTTCAATATGCTGTTGGAGTCAGTTTGTTAGTTAGTATAGTAGTTTGGAAACTATATTTGATTTTGGCATCTACATTCATAAGGATCATTGGTATTTTGTACTTTCTTTTTTTGTAATATTTTTGTCTGACTTTGGTTTTAGAATAATGTTGGCCTTATAGAACAAGTTAGGAGTTGTTCCTTTCTATTCTATTTTTTGGAAGAGTTTGAGAAGGATTGGTGTTAATTCTTTAAATGTTTGGTAGAAGTCACCAGTGAAGCCAGCTAGTCCTGGGCTTTTCTTTGTTGCAAAGTTTTGATTACTCATTCAATCTGTTTACTTGATATTGGTCTTTCCAGATTTCTCTTTCTTTCTTATTGAGTCAGTTTTGGTAATTGTACATTTCTGTCCATTATTTCTACCTATTATTGAAAATGGGGTAAGGAGTCTCCAATTAATATTGTAGAACAGTTTCTCCCTTCAATAATGACATTTTTTCTCTATATATTTTGAGGCTCTGTTGTTTGGTCCATATATGATTATAATTATTATGTCTTGATGAACTGAACTTTTAATCAATAGATAATATCTTCATATCATGTAACAATTTTTGACTTAAAGTCTATTTTTTTCTGTTATTAGCATAGCCACCACAGCTTTCTTTTGGGTACTATTTGTATGGAATATATTTTTACATCCTTTCATTTTCAACTTACTTGTGTAATTGGATCTAAAGTGAATCTTTTGTAGACAGCACTTTTTGGATCTCCAACGAAAGAAATTATTTTTTTATCCATTCTTCCAATCTCTGTCTTTTAATTGGTGAGTTTAATCTATTTGAATTTAAAGTGGCTAAAGGACTTACTTCTGTTATAAAGTAAGATAAAGGACTTCTGTTATTTTGCTATTTGTGCTCTATATGTCATACCTTTTTTGTGATCAAATCCTCCAATGGTGCCTTATTTTACGTTAGATCTTTTTTCATAGTCTATTCTTTTGATTCTCTCATTTCTCTTTTTGTGTATTTTTTAGTTATTTTCTTCATTGTTACCCTGGGGCACTACAAAGTTTTTTTTAAGACAAGTCCCTGCTTTTGGAAATATTGTCATTTTTTGGCTTTCATTATACATTGCCTTTGAATCTATTTATTTTATTTCTCTTAAAGCAACTGTTTCTTAATTGGAAATTTCATTCATAATAATAACAGTATATTAACAATTAGGAATTATTTTAGACAATAATGAAGATCTGTCTACAATGGCTTAAACACATAAGGGCTTATATTTATTTGTGTGTGTGTGTAATGGGAAGTCTAGCAAGGTTTGCAATGTTTTCTGGCATGATTCAGTAACTCAAATATATCAGAATCAAGGGCTCTGCTCTTCTTTTGATCTTTCCCTCATGACCCATGAGGATTCCTATAGCTCCAGTATGATGACTTTATTCTATGAAAGGAGGAAAGAGTAAAAAAAAAAAGCATTCCAACTAGCCAAATTAGCCCTTTTAAAGAACTTTCATAAGTTACATCTAACAACTTACATTTACAGATTATTTGCCAGCCATATCAATAAGGTAGATTTGGAAATGTAGTTTTCCTTTTACCTGACAACATTGCTACCCCTAACAACTGAAGATTTCTGTTACTAAAAAAGAAGGGCAGAATGAATATCAGCAAGGTAACTGGCACATAATTAACTGTTAACATTTATACAGCAAGTATTATGTGCCAGACACTATGCTAAATTCCCTATATATTAGCTCATTTAATCACAACAATCTTAGAGAATAGGTGCCTTTATTATCTCCATTGTATAGATGAGAAAGCTGATTCAAATACAAATAGTAACATTCTTAATTTCTCAGACTTACTAAATATTAGAGCCATTTAGAACCTGGTTATCCTCCAGATGTCATTTTCTTTCTTCATTTCTTTCTTTCTTTTTCTGGCTGCACCATGCACAGCTGTGGGATCTTAGTTCCCTGACCAGGGATTGAACCTGGGCCCCTCGGCAGTGAAAGCACCGAGTCCTAACCCCTGGACCACCAGGGAATTCTCAGATCTCATTTTCTAAACCATTCTGCTGTATTAAACAAAAAACAGATCCTAAATCTATACATACAACTTTCGCCTTTTTCCTTCCATAATCATCTGCTAACATTTAGATGCCACCTTAAATTCAATATGATTAAAACTAACCTTTATAGCTGGTTCCTTAACTGGCTTCCTACATCTGTAGCCTCCATTGTTATTCTCTGTTACCATCAAAGTTTGCTGCTCACAATGCCGGCAAGCAACAGGAAACGCATTTTAATGAAAACATGTGCAGGAAGGTGTGATTCATTGATCCTTCACTGTCATTGTATCTCTAGTGTCAATCCTAAGATTCGATCACTATGACAGCCTCCCACTGGGTACCCTCATCTCCATTCCCTGACACTGATGTTTAGAGCAGTCTTCTGTATATAGATTAACTGGTGAGCAGTGGGAAAACACTGAATGACAGTCTGAAAGTGAAAGACTTCAAATTTTCTAACATATTTTGAAACTGTCAAATAAAGTGGTTCTTTACTGCTCAGTCAAAATTCCTTGGATTGAAATTCAACGTTCTAAACTAGGTTCAATGTCATTACAACTTTATTTTCATGTACTTCTTTATCTCCAATATATTTACAGTCACCTAGCTATTCCTGGCAAAAGTAAAAAGGTAGAAATAAATAATAACATCCTCCCCTGTCTCCCCCTTTCCACCAAGTTATTTCCTGACACTTTCAAGTCTTACCACTTAAGCTCATAGCAAAACAACTTTAATAGAAATTACTAGAAAATCAGAAGACATACTTTTTCAAACTTATGGAAAAGTTATTAACAATAAAAAGCAGAATAAATTTTCTTACAATAGATGGATTTTCTTTTTCTCTATATCCTCACTAAGAAATACCAGTTTCATTAAGTACTATATGAGTATTGATTATTTAAATTTAAAACAATCTGTTTCAATTATCTACTGCTGCATAACAGAGACGCCCCCCCCAAAAAAAAAAGCTTTGTGGATTAAAAAAAATTATCTATTTGGTCATAATTCTGCAACTTGAGCAGGGCTTAGCAGTGATAGCTCCCCTTGGCTCCATGTAATTTTGACAATGGCAGCTTAGCTGGGGCCTAATCACATGATTCCAACTGGGGTAGTTAGAAGGGCTTGGGTTGACCATCCCTCTCTTTCTCTTTTTGTAATCTCTCTTCTTCCATTGCCTCTTTCTGTCCACATGGCTTCTTTCTCTCATAGCATATTTGACTTTTTTACGTCATAGCTGATATCCAAGAGGGTAAAAATGGATGCTGCAAAACTTCTTAACACCTATGTCCATGAGTCATATAAAATAATTTCTGCCACATTTGGCTGATCAAAGCAAGTCACAGAGCAAACCTAACACAAGGGGAGGAAAAAGAGACTCCCCTTTTACTGGGATGGGAGTAATCACTGATAGCCAGCTTTACAATCAACCACGTGAGTTTTTGCTTTTGTTTTGCCTCAGTAAGACATAACCAAAGTGTTTTCCAACAGAAGTATGGCATGAAAATCATTATTATTGTTCTTTTCTTTGCCTACAGCTATATAGCAGTTTGATTGCAAAACTACATCCCACTCTGTGTTTCTCAAAATTCCAAATATGTGGAATTTTAGCAAACACTAAATCAGGTGGAAAGGATTCTTTCATGAGTTATGGCTTGTCATGGGTTAAATGATGGTCCCTAAAATTATGTGTCCAAACCCTAACCCCCAGAACCCATGAATATGACCTTATTTGGAAAAGAAGTCTTTGCAAATGTAATTAAGTGAAGGATAAGATCATCTTGGATTAACTCAGTGGGCCCTAAATCAATGATGAGAGTCCTTATAAGAAGAGAAGACTCAGACACACAGAAAGAAGAATGTGAAGACAGAAGCAGAGATTGAAGCTGCCACAAGCCAAGGAATGCCGGCAGCCGCCAGAAGTTAAAGAAGCAAGCTAGGATTCTCCCCGAGGGTCTTGAGAGGGAGTGTGGCCCTGCTGACACATTTATTTCAAACTTCTGGCCTTAATAACTGTGAGAGAATACATTTCTGTTGTTTTTAAGCCAACCAGTTTGTGGTAATTTGTTATGGCAACCCTAGGAAACTAATTCATAGTTCTTTATCAAACTCTTATTAAAAATATATTATAATAATATTTTTAAAACTTCCATGCCTAGTTGCAGAAGAGGATGAAAGGGCCAAAAGAAGTTGCATTTAACAACAAAATTTAAACTTTAATTCCAGAATAGTGCAGATTTCCCTCATCAGTTTTGCATCTACAGACATAGTATTAAAGTGATCTCATCATTTATTTTGGCTGGAAAGTTATACTGATTCATCTATACCCTCACAACACTTTTTTTTCCCCATGTAGCATCTCTGTGCTCTCAGATACTTATGGCAAGAAATTAACACAAAAGTAAAATATTTAATCATTACCATGGCTTAAATCAGTGGCTCTCAAGCAATGGCACCCTTAACAGCAGCATCAACATCACTTAGAAACTCATTATACATGCACTTTCTTGAATCTCACCCTGACCTACTGACTCAGAAACACAGCGATCTGTGTTTGAACAAGCCCTCTAGGCAATTTTGATGCTACTAACATTTGAGAACTGCTGGGGATTCTGCTACTTGCTAAATATGTCTATCATTCCACTTATGCTTTCTGGAACTGAGGAAATAACCACAGAATGATTTCAGGGACCCACTGGACCCACTGTGAGATGAATTTGAACTAAAACTTCATTGATCACCTGAACTCCATGACCTCTGACTGGTGGACCACAGTGACATTTTATGTATCCCTGAATTAGTGTCAGTTCAGAGGCAGTGTCCAGTAATCTTCAAAAAACCTGATTATTTCCTTTCCTCAGTGCACTGTCAACCTGGGGCATGGTGTTATATTGGTGACTGAGTGTTGGTTTCTACTGCTGGTCAACCTGGACTCAGCATTGGCTATAGCCAGGTTGGCCTTAGTGAGTGGAAGTCCATGTTATTTCCAGGGATTACAAACTTCAAATCTTTGAGGTAACTAACTAGATTTCTTACTTGTGTTTGATGTGTTAGATTTCTTACTTGGATATGGTGAAGATACTTTTCCCCAATTGATTTCTTCTTCAGATTTCCTTCCCTTCTTAACCTGCCTCATCTAGCAAGTGTTTTTACTAAGATGGCTGCTGTCCAACATCTGGGTCTGAAAGGAAACTACAGAAATCCATCAAAAAACATTTGCTTGATTCCTGTGGGTTTTTGGGTGGGGAATAAATTTAAACTCTGTGTGAACCTAATGAGGATAAAATAAGAAAGGGCAGAAGAATGAAACATTGGGTTGGGACTGTAGAAAACCAAAACCATTAGGTTTTTTATGCCCTGATCCTTTCTTCTATGATAGCCATACTGCTGGGTCCAAAGGAACTGATCTGCTTCACAACCTCTCTAGGACTGCAAATACAGGTATTCATTATGTCATAGATATCCTGTCAGTATCCTTGAAATATTTCTTTTTGCCTCTTTAGAGTGGGAGAGCCACATTATTATGAACAGATTTAAACCCATTCACAGGGCATAGTCTACAAAATAGACTCTTTCTCTCTTTCTCTTTCTTCTCAATCCATGCTCACTACTCAGGGAATCAGACATCAGGCAGAATTTAACAGAAACTGGACTTTTAAATGTTGCATAGAAGTGTGACGAATTTACCAGAACATTCCAGAATAGTCTACCAACGATGTGAATTATAGAATTTTGTTCATCTCTCAACACTATATTCTCAATCTAGCTGCTCTGCTTATAAGAATATGTATATGGAAATCACACACCTGAAGAAATGAGAGGTTGGAAATAGAGGAATTCATCACTAAGCACTTGGTAAAATACTTACCTTGTCCCTTCCCATGATTAAAAAAGTTCATTGATGTGTAGTAATATATGGTAACAGAACAGCCTCCAAGTCCACAGCAAAGAAGAAGCACTTCATATTTTTTATGTTGCCAATGAACCACATTTTATTGAATCTATGATGCTATCAATTGTAAAATGCATCGTTTCATATACAGTTAGAAGGAAAAAAAGTAGCCAATTAAATCATCTTCTGTTTTTATTTTACATGTATTCAAAGAGCTCTTTTAGACATATTTAGACCTAGATTTTTATCATATATAACGCTCATGCTCTCATTAAAAGAAAAATGCTGGTAAAATAAATGACTTAATATTCCTAAAATTTCTTCCCATTGAGAGTTCAACTTTTCTGAATCAGAAGTGTTGATGTCCATGTTTTCCCCCATAATACCACCTTGGGGGCATCAGGAGATGCAGCCACATCAGGTATTAAAAACAGTGCTCCACTCCTATCTCCAAGCTTTTCTTCCAAGCTCCTGACACATGCTCTTCAAGTTTTGGTGCTGACATTAAAAAGTCTAACAGAAGAAGTCAATGGAAGGTTTTCAAACAATTAGGTCTCACATTACTTTTTTTTTTAATTTATTTTTGCTGTGTTGGGTCTTCGTTTCTGTGCAAGGGCTTTCTCTAGTTGTGGCAAGCAGGGGCCACTCTTCATCGCGGTGCGCAGGCCTCTCACTATTGTGGCCTCTCTAGTTGCGGAGCACAGGCTCCAGACACACAGGCTCAGTAGTTGCGGCTCACGGACCCAGTTGCTCCACAGCATGTAGGATCCTCCCAGACCAGGGCTCGAACCCGTGTCCCCTGCATTGGCAGACAGATTCTCAACCACTGCACCACCAGGGAAGCCCTCACATTACTTTTTAATGAGACTTAAAATATTTGTTGACTAAAATGTTCAGAGGTATAGTTGTCCAGTTATGCCATCAGAAAAATGCACAAAGTCACTATGCTTAATGATGAGCTCTTCCTCTAACTCTTCCAATGCATGTCTACAAAATGAAAGGAGAAGTAGCATAATTTGTCAGTAATGTAGTGCTCCTATCATCAATTTCCTATTTGGTAGGTTTCCCACTTCACTTCCTCTCCCACCATGAACCCTGGGAGAGTCTCTTTATGGTCAGATAATTACCTTGCTTGTTTCATGTTCCTCTGAGAAACTTTACTCTGCCTGTGACATTTTCCCCTCAGTGCCAAGGCTTTTGACAGGTGATGTATTGTTGAAGTGACAATGTGAATTGCTATGCTCAAGTGCATGCATGTGCAGGTAATTACAACCCCATCCCAACCGCAGCTTGGCCATCAGTAACTGTAAGTGCTAAGATGCCACCAACTTGGCAGCCCTTGACTACCAAGATATTAAACGTTAGGGCTTCCCTGGTGGCGCAGTGGTTGAGAGTCAGTCCGCCTGCCAATGCAGGGGACACGGGTTCGTGCCCCGGTCCGCGAAGATCCCACATGCCGCAGAGCGGCTGGGCCCGTGAGCAATGGCCGCTGAGCCTGCGCGTCCGGAGCCTGTGCTCCGCAACGGAAGAGGCCACAACAGTGAGAGGCCCACGCACCGCCAAAAAAAAAAAAAAGATATTTAACGTTAAAATGTGGGGAAAAGTGAATTTTAGAATACATGAAGAAAGGCAATTATTTTATCTTAGATCAACAGGACAGAATCATAGAGGCAGAGATTTGCACCTCTATATCCTAGCACCTAATAAAGACCTGTATATTATTCAGAGATCAGTAAATGTTTGTTGAATGACTAAAGGGCTCATCCATGGCCAGCAAAATGCTGATCATGCATATCAACAAAGCATGAACCCTCAGTTTTGTTTTCCTAATAACAGAAAGTAACAAGTATTTGAGTCAGATTTTTCTTTAAATAAGAATATTTATTCCCTGTAGCAGTCATGAATTACGAGTAGAGACATATTTATATCCTCAAAATGAAGGCTGTGGCATAGCAGAAAATTATATTTTATTAACATATAAAAACAATCTAGTTAAATATAATTTGTCAAAATATCTCATATATTCTGTGAACTTTCAAGCAGATTGGAAAGGGACAATTTTCTGTGGATGCTTTCTGTTAACATAGGAAGAATATTCATATATAACAATGTACTCTTACAAACTATTTGCCACTATGATGGCTTTCCAAATCTCTTATGTCAACATTCAATAGTTCCCTCACTTTCATTCTTAGTGAGCTAGTCATCTTCACGCTCAAATGAACCAATCTTTATCACTGAGTGTGGGGAGAAATTAATCATGTTAACCAAACTCTCTGCTCCATCCTACTCTCAAAGAATTTATTTCACCATTCAACCTTCTGTGAATGTAGATTTTAACTTATTCAAATTGCTACTTTCAAAGAAAACATTCTCAATTAGTGCAGTCAGGGTGCAGTAAGAAGGTAGAAACCACACCAGTAATGTCAACAGAAAAATGTTAACATAAAGAACTACTAATTAGTAACAGATAAAGCACAAAGAGAAGTAAAGAGGATGCTGAAGAATAAGTGTATATAAGGGGCAGCCGGTTGCCGGGGAACACTCAAGAAAGGAACAAACTGGGAAGAGCATGCCTGCCCAAGCACTGACTAGACTTGCCAGGAAGCCACCCACTGGGGTACACATCACTAGTCTCCAGCACACCTCCCCAACAAGGAAGCCAGCCTCTGGCAGATGCACTACAGGATCAAGAAGGAAAGCACCACCACAAGGAAAAGAAGCCCTTTCCTTTTACAGTGTCCCTCCAGCACTCTCTCCTGACAAGTTCTAATATTGTGCCAACAGACTAGAAGAAATGTTTACAGGGTCCATCCCCACTATTGCAAAGCAGGGAAAGAAGGGTGGATTGGGGGCTGAGGGACAATAAATTGACAACTGGCATAATTAGCTTACCCCCTTTTTTCCTATATCTGTTAAAAAAATTCTAACTTTAGAGACATCCAAAACCCAGCACATAAAGACTGATGGGGGAGAGGGAAGAAAATCACAGCTTTATAGATCACTGTCGCTTTAAATTAATAGTATCTCATTTCAACTGGGCCTTAGCTGCCCAGAAATGCTATCATGTTCATGACCATCTATCTATTCTCCATTCCCTAAAAATATCCATTTTAAAATTATTTCCTCATGTCTCTACTCTTTAGCCTTGCTCCTTATTCTTAGTAAATTATTTTATTGATTATTTTAAAGAGAATTATAGAAACCTTCAGAATGAAACTCACTCATTTCTGTGTGCTTACTACAAACATATATGCATCTAGAGCAAACCTTGCTCCTTCTCTCCTATCAGAGTGGGCTAAGTGTATTCTTCCTTTTTAATGCTTATTCTACCACCTACTCTCTGGACCCTAACCCCTCCCATACCTCTGTGGACAAGGTTTTATCAGTTTTATCCTTGCTTATTTTCCCTTCATTGTATTTCTAAACTGGGGTCTTTGCAATACCTACCTCACATTCACCTGGGGTAGTTGGTTAAACACAAACCTAGTGCTCCACCTCAAACCTACCTAATCAGCAACTCTGTAAGGCAGAACTCAGGAGTCCTCTTTATTTGAGTGTCCTTGATAATACTTATGCATGCTAAATTTTGGGAACCAGTGATATGCTATCTTTTCTGCATGCTTACTACTTCTCACTTATTAAAAATAACTTGTGACTCTTCCCTTCTCTAATTTTTATTCAGTCTTTCTTTGCCCCTTCACAACAAAGTTTTTTTAAAGCATTGCTCATAGTGGGTTGCACAGGAGATTAAAAATCACCATCCGGCTTTCCCTTCAAAGATGCTAGAAGTGTTCTCCCAAGTCATCATGACTTCTTGGCAATAAATTCAAAAGATTTGTTAAGCTTTTCATCTCTTCTGTAACTAGATTTCTGCAATGTTTGACACTGATATTTCCTTTCCCTTAGCTTTTGTTTCTTTTTAAATTTTTCTTACTGCTTTATCCTATCCCTTAGTCTTCTGCTCAGACTTATCTGCCTATCTCTTAAATATTGATTTATCCATGGTTCTGAATCTGACGGTTTCCTTCTCTTCCTACACGTTTCAAGTAATCTCTTGAACCTCTGTGTCTTTACCTACCACTTACATAATAATGTAAGCCAAGATCTCTCTCTCTCTCTCTTTTTTTTTTTTGCGGTACGCGGGCCTCTCACCGCTGTGGCCTCTCCCGCCGCGGAGCACAGGCTCCGGACGCGCAGGCCCAGTGGCTACGGCCCACGGGCGTAGCCGCTCTGCGGCACGTGGGATCCTCCCGGTCCGGGGCACGAACCCACGTCCCCCGGGGCACGAACCCACGTCCCCCGCATTGGCAGGCGGACTCCCAACCACTGCGCCACCAGGGAAGCCCAGATCTCTCTCTCTTAAACCTCATAACCATATTAGACCCAACTATATACTGAACAGCTTTGTATTCACATTAAATCCAACTCTACACTGGACAGCTTTACTTAGATTTCCACAAGCATTTTAAACTCAATGAGTTCAGTTTTAGGCTTCACTTTCTTCATTCAAGCTCCACTTTTTCTTTCTCCACCTTTGTGAATAATACTATAATCCCTCTAGATGTCAAAGTTATCATTGATTCTTTCCTTTCCCTCAGCACACATACAAGAGTCACAACAAGCTATGACTATCTTATATCTACTTTTTATCCATAGCCACAGTTTTATTTTAAGCAAGATCTTGTGCATTGTGCGGAAGCCTACTAAATTTTCTTGTCCCCAAGCTTGATCCTCTTTTAATACACTTCTCTATTGTCAACAAAATTTTGTTCTAAATATCAAATGTGATTATGTCCCATCCCCTTCAAAAAAAACTGTGTTTCCGTATACCAACAACAAATAGAAGATGAAGTTTTTTGAAAGCATACAATTTGGAATATAATTTAAAATATCAAATATCTAAAAATAAATATTCTGAATAATGTGCAATATCTCTACAGAAAAGAACATTATTTAGAGAAAAGAGCTAAGACCTAAATAAACTGAGGGTATACTATGTTAATGGGTTGGAAAGTTCAATGCTTTACAAATGTGTCATTTCTCCCCAAATTGATCCATATTTTCATATAATCCTAATCAATACTCCCAAAGTTATTTTATGAAATTTTACAAGGTGTTTCTAAAATTTATGAAAGTGCAGAAATTCAAAAACAGTCAAAGAAATCTTGAAGAATATGTCAAGATGAATTGTTCAACTTCTATTCAAGACTTACAGAGCTATGATAACAAGACAGTGGAGTGTTAGTCAAAGGACAGACAGGTATACAAAGATTTTTCAGTGGTGGAAACGCTTTCATTCTCATTCTTGATATTCGTTGTAATTGGTAGGGAATTTTTGTAATTTCTTGGGAATTGTTTTATAGTTCAGCACATGACCAATTTTGGTAATTGTTCCATATGCTGCTGAAAAGTGCATACTGTCATTTCTGCGTTCAGTGTTCTACACATGTCAATTAGTCAAAATGGTTAATCATGGTTTCAGACATTTATATACTTAGTGGTTTTTTTTGAGGTTGGTCTATCAGCTATTGAGAGAGGTGTGTTTAAGTTCATCACTATATGAATTTATCTTTTCTCCTTTAAATTATATCAATTTTGTTTCTAAAGCTATAACTATCAGATACATACAAATTTTGAACTGTTTTTTTCCGTCAAATTTACCTATTTAGCAAAATCAAATGTCCCTCTTGACTGTAGTAATATTTCTTGCCCTAAAGTCCACTTTATCTGATATTAGTAGAGCTACACATGAAATTTTTTTTTCCATCCTGTTGCAATCGTTTTATGTCCTTACATTTAAAATTTCCATCTTGTAAGGAGCAGATACTTTTGGGTTGTTTTCTTATTCAGTCTGAAAAATCTTGGTCTTTTCATTTGAATACTTAGTACATTAATAATGCAATTATTGATATATTGCTTTTATATCTACCAACTTATTATTTGTTTTCTATTTGTACAACTTATTTTATGTTCTGTTAATCAAATATTTTATTATTATAACTCTCCCTCTATTATGTGAGATACATAGATGTATATATATAATGTATATATTTAATAAATGTATTTACATATATATATTTATACTTATATGTATACAGAGAGATAGATATAGTTATACTATATCTATCTATATATATTTTATATTATATATATATATATTAGGGATTACAATATGAATCCTTTGCACACTTGACTTATTATCATCTCATATAATAGTAGTTTCTACTTAACAACCCATGATGAAAACTTATGATTTTCTTCACTTCTTTAAACCCCCTCTGACTTTTTATGTTCTCATTGTCATGTATTTTAATTCGACACCCATGTAAACATTATGAAGTATTTTATTTTTTATTTAGCATTATTTTATATTTATACATGTATTTACCAATACCATTGATATTTTTCCTTCTTGAATTTTTTGTTTTTCGGTTAGGCGTTATTTTCTTTCTATCTGAAGCACCCCTGTAATATTTGCTGTAATATGTACTCATGGTGAGTCCTCTTTGCTTTTGGTAATCTGGAAAGTCTTTCTTCCCACTTTCAATTCTGAAGTGTACTTTCACTTGCTAGAGAATTCTAAACTGGCAGTTATTTTCTTTCATCATTAAAGATGTCATAACATTGTCTTCTGCCTTTCATTATTTATGTTAAGGAATCAGCTGTCCATCTTATATTTACTGGTTTGAAAGTAATGTGTCTTTATATTTTGTGTACTTTTAATATAATTTTCTTTCATTTTCAGCAGTTTGATGTGCGAAAATGTGGTTCTCATTGTATTTACTCTGCTTGGACTTTATACACTTCTTGACTCTATCACTTATTATCTTTGGACAGATTTGGAAAATTCTTGAAAAAATTTTCAAATATTACTTCTTCCCCATCCTCTATCTCCTTCCCTTGCGGAACCCCAATTTCTTATATAGAAGACCTTCACTGAAACATCTTTTAAAAGATGTGCTTCCAGAAAAGGAAATGAAACCTAAAGGAAGAACTGCAAAGCAAGAAACAGTGGTAGATAAAGGAACTGACAAACATCAGGATAAATATAAACAAGAATTCATTGCATAAAATATTATTATAATTATTATTTACAACTTAATTGAAGAGTATAAAACAAGTTAGAGCTAAAATAGGGAAACACTAGACCTGAAGAAATGTGGTAAGTATTTAAGTGTTCTAAGAATTCGTACTTTTCAGGATTAATATATTGATTAACATTGGACTTTTCATCTACAAATAACAAATGCTGGAGAGGGTGTGGAGAAAAGGGAACTCTCCTACACTGTTGGTGGGAATGTAAGTTGGTGCAGCCACTGTGGAAAATAGTATGGAGGTTCCTCAGAAAACTAAAAATAGAATTGGCATCCAGCAGTACCATTCCTGGGCATATATCCAGACAAAACTATAATTCAAAAAGATACATGCACCCCAATGCTCACAGCAGCACTATTCACAATAGCCAAGATATGGAAACAACCTAAATGTCCATTTACAGATGAATGGATAAAGAACATGTGGTACATACATGCAATGGAATACTACTCAGCCATAGAAAGAACTAAATAATGTCATTTGCAGCAATGTGGATGCAACTAGAGATTATCATACTAAGTAAAGTAAGTCACAAAGAGAAAGACAAATACCACATGATATCACTTACATGTGGAATGTAAAATATGACACAAATAAATCTATCTATGAAACAGAAACAGAACCATGGACATAGAGAAGAGACTTGTGGTTGCCAAGAGGGAGGGGGTTGGGGGAAGGATGGAATGGGAAGTTGGGGTTAGCAGATGTAAGCTTCTATGTATAGAATGGGTAAACAACAAGGTCCTACTGTATAGTGCAGAGAACTATATTCAATATCCTATGATAAACCATAATGGAAAAGAATACTAAAAAAAAGAATGTGTATATATATATATATATATATATATAACTGAATTACTTTGCTGTACAGCAGAAATTAACACAACACTGCAAATCAACTATACTTCAATAAAAATATTGATAAAGAATTAAAAAACTGGACTTTTCAAGGTAATGTGTGTTTGTAAAATTTAAGACTATTTAAAGAAGAGAATGAGAATATAAAACTTTCAAAATATTATTGGAGCAATAGGATTCTTAAATAAAACTTAATCTACTAAAAGCTTGAATGGAGGGAAAAAATGGAGCATGGGAAAAAACAGGATAAACGAAAATCACAAAATGGGATGGCAAAAATGGATGATGAATGCATCAGTTTAACTGAGTTTGACAGTTAAATAATAACTAAGGTTGGATTAAATAAAATGCAGCAATATTCTGTTTTAAAAAGACACACTTAAAACATAAGCATACAGAAAGATTACAAGCAAATGGATAGTAAAATAAACACTATACATGCTGTAATCTAAAAAATGTTCTATTGCAGGGGTTGGCAAATTTTTTCTGTAAAGGGCCAGATAACATATATTTTGGGCTGTATGTCACAACTACTGAATTCTGCCATTGTAGTAAGAAAGCAACCATAGACAATATGTAAATAAATGAGCATACATATGTTATAAGAAAACTTTTTCACAAAAACAGTTGGCACACTATATTTAATCAACAGACCATGGTGTGCTGAGTTTTGTTCTATTGAAAGGTCATAATCATGGGCCGAACAGTTATGCAAAGGAATACTTTAAGATACAACACGATAAATTAGGACATCATGATTTTGTAGGAAAAGTCAATCTCAGAAGCTGGAATAGGTATTCAGTAAGAATAGAGAAGGATTTGGACAAAGATGGTAGATGACTTGATTTTTTACTTCCTTATCCGTCATTTACTCATCACTTCTTTCTTTTTCCCTCACTCCCACCTTATACCAGTTCTAGACAAGATAAAAATTAAGACATAGGCTTGGGAGAGTGATTTCAGGTAGCAGATGATCCAGAGTTTATGAGAATAGAATCTCCAGAAACTGCAAGATGGAATGGAAGTGATCTTACAGTTACGTTATTGGAGCCGCTCTTCTGTAGGCACTTTTGCTATGAGAGTGAAATAAAGTATGGGATCACTGCTTGTGATAAAAGAATTTCCTGAAACTAACTGATCCCACTAGCATTTATGAATAATTATTTAGGAAATTATTAAAGGACACCAATTACCTTTTATACTTAGCATTTTAATCACAAACTGTAAAATATCAATAGCATGTAAAAGTTACTTATTATCTCTTAATTATAATTCTAACCACTAGGTGGCACTCATCTTAATTTGTATCTACCCAGGAGGGTGACAGGGAGGTTGCAAACTGACAGGGTCTGATTCTGGCCCACGTGTGTTTTGATTGGCCAATCATGTTTTCAAAATTTTGTATTTCTGGTTAATGTTTAAAATTAGAGAATGCCACATTATAAAACTATTTCTTGCTTCTCTTGGAAAAAATTAATTTAATACTGAAATTATTTCAGAAATATAGAGGTAAAGTTAAAAGGGAAGAAATACAACAGGAATCAAGACCTGGTTTCTACATTATAGAATGAATCTTGAATTAATGAAAGTAAAGGGGCCTTAGAGCAAGATAAGCAGCACAGTATAAAAAGGTAAAAAATAATAATGTCCAGCAAATGTCAGTTGACTGGTTCCAGCACTGGGTTAAGCACTTTCTGTAGATTCATGCATTAAATTCTCAAAATCATTCTATGAAGTATGTTGTTTCCATCCCATTATACAAAGATAAGAAAAGAGAGACCCAGGGTTGAATAGCTTTTCCAAAGTCATAGACAGTAAGTGGCAGGACTGTGTTTAACCCCAAGTAGGTTTGAGGCAAAGTCCAAGTTTTAGCTTCCACTCTAAGGCTTTTGCTTCAGAGAGGTTATTTGGTGATTGGCTTGAGATGTAGTTTGGTTTGCTTTGCCATTCATACCAAATATTTCAGAGCCCTCAAGTTGCTTAGTCCTGATTTTCCCTGTTGAGTGAGAAGATAATTTCTGCAGGGAGACAGTAGATGAGCACTTCTCTTCCTTCTCCATTGTGATGAGGAGTGAAGTACTGGTTCCCTCTCAGATAGTGGCTTGGTCCATACAGACTGCAGTCATCCTTGCCCTTCTCTCCCTAGGATTCTCCTTCCTCTGAGAACACCAAAACTCCCCGGGATGCTTACTCCAACCAAAGAGAACCAGAAAACCTGCTCCGTCAGTGGCGGAGGCCATTCTTTTTCACAGTTGCTGCCACATGGTGTCACTGTTGAAACGTAGGGAACACAGCCACCCAGGTAGGGTTCCTGCTTCACACTGTTGTTGCTGAGCCCCAGGCCGGTATTGTGGCTGGTGACCGCTGCAGAGAGCCTTGGTGACCTACAAGCACCGCTGCCATCCATCATTTATCTGGCAGCAGTTTCTCCACAGGAAGAAGAAATCTCTCCGTGGTGTCATTGTCAACTATGGTAGTTCTATGCAGGCCTGAGCCTATTTTAGTCTACATTTACAGCCATTTGTACAAGATCCATACTTAATCCGCAAAGTGGCCAAATTTGGAAGGATTTTCAGTCTCAGCCATGCAATTGCTCAGAATTGCCTCTCCTCCCTCCCATCTTCTTTAACCAACCTCCAATGTGAAAGAACTTCCTCTCCATCTCTGACCCAGTGACCATCCCCATTTTTATTCAAGGAAGAGTAGCATTTCTTTGTGACAACACCTAACCTTACTGCAAAAACAAGCTACAACCTTAATCCCTGAGAATCTTTCTACACTCAGAGAATTACTCTGCATGGATTAAGACACCCTGTAGGATTAAAGCCGTACATTTTGGTTTCAGAGACTTGGATGTGGACTGACTCTGTGAAGCATACTCAGCATCTCATGTCAAGAGAATGATTCCCCAAATCCCTTCTTGTTAACAAATAATTAGTGTCATTATTATGCTAGGGATGCATGCAATTGAACAATAAATGATATCTAAATAAAGTTTCAAATTCAGTAAAAAAGTCTGTCTTTTAATTCCACTGTATGCCAATGTTCTTTCTCATGGAAATATTTTCTGTATCTTTAAGTAGAGATTAGAGATGAAGAGTAAATATGAAGAAAATGCTGAAGATGGATTTGAGGATCATGACATGATCATACCAGAAACAACACTGATAAATTGTCCATTTTGTCCTGGACATATAGTATTATAGATATATAGTCAACGCTCAACTAATTAGAGAAGAGAGAAGTGCACAACCCAAAATCAAAGCTGAAATAAACTATGCATCATCTTCTATTGCTTCCCAACTGCCTGCCTTCCCTGAGGTTTGGTTCTGGTTATCCTAACCCTACCCTGCCAGCGCCAGCCCTCTGGGGGAGTGGGGAAATTGTTCTAGTGAACATCAATGGCAACAAGTGATGGCTATTACCTGATTTCTGAGTCCTGCTGCGTTATTACCATAGCTAATTAGGGATTTGATTTACTCTACCCCAGGGTGATTGAGGAGTGCCTGTATCTTAGTCTCTAAAATCTTCCAGGAAGTAGAATTGCACATCCTTTCTTGTCAATAAGTTCTAGAGGTAATTAGCCAGGAAACCATTTTTTTTTAAATTAGTACAGTGTTGATTAATTTCCCTATAAATTAAGAAACATCATTTCTGAGAGGTTATTTATCTTTAAAACGGAGGGTATTAAGTAATAATTTTTACGTCAGTGATGGAATCCCTTCCAAAGCAAAAAGGAAAAGTTTAGAATTATAGAAAGTCTATAGATCATGAGATTCAAGCTTTTGACTTTTTTCGCTGACGTATAAGGAAGCTCATTGCATTCAGTATTAATCCTCTCATTTGTTAAATGAAGGACTCCAAGTGATTTGACCTCAATTGAAGAGTTAGTTACTTGGGTGGGGAAAAAAGCTAAAATTCGTGTCTAAGGCGCTTTCTATTATCCCATACTGCATTAAAACTAATCAGTCACTGTCTTCTAAAACCATTCCCTCCCTCTCCCTCCCGAAATGAATGATATTCCACATTATAATTCCAGGATACAGCTTTTAGAACACTTGGCTGGAACTAAGAAGGAAAGTTGCTGGAATTGTGGCTATTCTCTTGTGGTTTAGAGGCAATTCAAACATCAGTTGTGTGTTGTTATACTTCAATTCTCAAAGACTGTGATGGGATCCCATGTTTTCGTATGCTTCAAACAAAAACAGAGAGACCTCCTTTCTGAGGCTGTGGGATGACACGCAGTTTTGTGCCACTTCATCAGAACTCGGTCTTTTGACCAGAGAGTTTATTACAAAGTGCAGTAAAGCAGAACAGAACCACAGAGAAACATTAGAGCTCTCCCTCCCTTTCTGAATTAGTCTGAGGAGAGGATTTTCCTTCAGAAACAACATTTCTGCCTCAGTGCTCACTATGCCAATAGCTCGGTCTCACTGGATAAATTTCCCATGGGATTTTACAAAGAAGATACCTGAGTTTGGGAACTGGGGAAATGCACATTTTATAGCCTCTTTCATTGAATGTCCTCCCTTCTTTGAATGGAAACTATATTACCAAGTTATCTTTGGTTGTGGGAATTGAGCGGGCAGAGAAGTATTCAGATTACTCCCAACGAGTGAGGTGTGGGACAGGATATGTAAATGAATGTGTCCTTTGAGCACTGTAAAAAATAAATTGAGCAAGACTAAAATTTTGGAGTTATAAAAACTGAAACAAAGGAATTTTTGTGTGTGGAGTTAACTACATATGCAGACAAGGGTTCTAAACGTCCATCCCCAGCTTTCTAGTCAGTTCCTGTTATGCTCTGTTGGTTTGGGTTCATCTTGTTACCATCCTATTGGTTGCATCTCCATCCTTCTGTGATCCTGAGATGGTTAAGGTGCTGAGAAGGATTTCAACTCGATTTTTTATTTTCAATCTTTATTTTCCCTTATTCTTTAAAAAACAAACAAACAAATACTTAAGTTGGTTAGAACTTCTATTACATAGTTGCCTGAGGTCTTGTTGGAGCCGGAAAGTTGTACAATAAGTCAAAGCAAGCTGTGCTCTTGTGTTTCTGAATAATTAAACACTTACATCTGACTGGTCACACAGTATCTTTTCTCTAAATGTATATACCATTGATTGAGTGACAGAGTTTGGTGTCAATAATTTGGAGGATACCTCATTCTATCAGAAGGCACGTTTTAGGCCCAATTCAGCTAAACTTTGCCGATGGGATAGAAAATTTAAGTACAAGGGTTGACTTTTTAAAAAGTTTACACCAATAGAGTACATAAACACTCTAAACCAGCAAAGAAAATTATGTGTTTATGATGCTAATTACTGAACTTCACCAGCCCAGTTCAAGATATGTTAAAAAGTTGCTTAGACGGGCAATGGATCTTGTTTCAGTTGTTAAGCTTTTGCCTTATTTCCCTCTAAGGTCAGAGCACCAATCTTGAAGGAATGGCCTAGAAAATCCTAATAATATTATAAAGTGATCCAAGAATAAAAGAACATTATGATGATTTCTATTCTTTTGGGATTCTAAGGTCACATGCTTTTGAGGTTGAAAAAAGTTCATGAAGATAACAGACATGTAACCAAAACAGAAATAGGGTACAGTGTACTCTAGTTTCTGGGTGAGTTGTAGGTGATAATATTTAAGGCTACAATGGAAAACCAAAGTGAACTCTAATAATCTGTTCTGGAAGAAAAATCATTTAACTATTTCCTTGTTGACATTTTCCAAAGACACTTTTGTGAATATTCTACGATTTGCATACTTTGCAGATTGGGAAATATAGTGGTTATCCACAGTAGTTAATGAGAATAGCCCAAGATTTCCATTTTTTCCATAGTGCTTCAAAACCTCTAAGCTAAGTCATCCTCTTTGACGTATCTTTAAACACTGTACCTAGTATCAGATTATTCCATCACATAGCATTTTGTTAAAATATACTGAAGCAAGTATATAATATGATACTTCCTGCGGTACAGTATTCCCACCTTGCAAATATCCCCACCAGTGATTGCTCATAATCACATTATGTTTGAGTGGTGATTGAGGGAATGTCTAATAGATTAGCTTTCCCATTCTTCTGCATAGTCAGCTCTCCCCAGGCTCCCATAGATTGCTGCTTTTAACCAGATTTCCCTTAAATAATAAGATGAAAGGGGTGGGAATCAGAAAAATTGTGAGTCAATAACCACTGTGCTGCTTTTTACCTCAGTACTGATCTGGGGCATTGATGAAGAGATAGTTAAATGTGGTAGAAATAATCCTTTGGGTCTTCATATTCTGTCCTTAAGCCCAAAGACCAGACTGGTTCAGTTTAGGCCTCAGAAACATAGATTCCAATATCCTGTACTCTCACCACAACCTTCCACTTCTCAGAGGATCTCCTCGTTTTTACCCCACAGACCTCCCTCCTTAGTTCCTCATCTCCCCCTCACTTGAGCATATGCGCCCTTGTACCAGCAGCTTTACTACCTACCCTGAACCTCAGGCTTGATTTGCTCTCCACCAGCACCTCAGTTTACTTACACCCTATCCTCCTGCCTCACCCACTATGCATATTCCCTGACCCTTGGATAAAAGACAAGGAATAATCCACCTTTTTTCTCCTACTCTATGCAGGGGATTGGGCCTGCTGGAGCAAGACACACAACCTCACAAACTGATGAAACCACACTTTGAGACTCTGGCTTCATAAGCCACAGGCACCTCCTAACTGCACTCTTGCAAGCTAATGGAAGTTTTCCCCTCCATTCCATTCAATGACTCTTGTAAATCTAAACCATAACTTCTCTGCCATTAAATTCACAATCCAACTTCCAGTTTCCCAGCTTCTTGTTCTCACACATCTTCTCAATGTTACTTTCTACTGAGATTGTGCTTAACATTTTCAGTGGTTTGTTTGCTTGTTTCTTTGTGTGTTTGTTTTCACTTTGAACTTTCTACCCTATCTAGAAATATATTTTCCACCGGTCCATTTTTACCTTATTTCCTGTGGTCTAAGTTCTCCTTATGTCACGTGTCGACCAACCACTCAGCCCTTGAGCCTTCACACTCCCTTCAATCATTCACTGTCTCCCTTATAAATGTAACCTCTTCTGCCCTACTTCTTAACTGCCCTTCCCAAAACAAAATAAGAACAGATACCTTCCCCTGAATTGAATTCTTCAAGAGCAACATTTTCCTCTCTGAAGTTCAGATTAATAAGGGAGAAGAGACCAGTCTAGACTAGTTTATCAAGCATTTGTACTTCATCTGTTGAATTAATGGCTCCCACTCTCAGCACTCCACTGAAGTTACTCTTCTTGGGGTCCATAATAACATTTTCACCAAATTTAATAGTCATTTTCAGTTGCTCTCTTACCAGATCTCTCCACTTTACTTGGCATTGTTCATCCTGTTCTTTTAGTAACAGGGAAGAGCCAGTTCTGACTACATGTTGGATCTGTTTCTTTTCCTTTAACCTTTGCTTCCTTTGTAACCTTTGTTCACTAAAAGGATACTGTCTATACATAATGGCCTGCCTTGGGGGACCCTGCCCCTTTGTTTGAATGTTAAACCAAAGTGCCTTTGTTCAGGGAAACATCTGGACCCTGTCTACCTGTGGATGGCCGAAAGAAAGAAGAAATTAACACACCCCTCCCCGAGGCTGCCCATTCCAGGGGATATTTGCAAATTTTATGGCCTTTTTCCTTTATTTCCTCATCTCCTTCCCCTTTCTGTGCTATAAAAGAAACTGGCATCCAAACCCCAATAAGATGGTTATTTTGAGACATTAGTCTGCCATCTTCTTGGTCTACCAGATTTCTGAATAAAGTCATATTCCTTGCCTCAACACCTTGTCTCCGATTTATTGGCCTGTCATGCAGTGAGCAGAGCGAGCTTGGACTCAGTAACATTTTAAACATTTGTTCTGCCCTTGTTATCCAAGACACACTATTTTCTTATTTCTATTCCTATAAGTGAATAGGAATAGAATTCCTAAAATAGGAATAAAATCGAGTAACAATAATTTCTTACTTGTATTTCCATTTCTGTAAGTGGAATCTCTTTCTCTCACATATTTTTAAATTTTGGATTCTTCTCTCAGTTCTCTGCCTTCAACACAGACCAACCAAAAATATGTAAAATTATGTCATTTTAAACTATCATCACTATGCTTTTGACTTCCAAATTTTTATTTTCAACTCAACTCCCTCCCTTTCTTGAGATCTGAAGACATGTTTTCACTAGCTGGCTGGATCTGATTATTAATTTTTGAGAGGAACCTAAACCCAGTATTTCTAAACTAGTTTCTTCCCACTACCCTGCATCTCTTCCCAAAACCCATATATACACCTGTGATATTATGATGTATAAGAAAATATATTTGGTCATTCCGAGTACCAAAATATATATCTCATACATGTTTGGTCTTTGTCCACAGTTCCTGGCTCACAGCTCCCAAAATGCTTAGAATTTCCTAAGTGTTGAGAGTGATAAAGGTGTCTTTTGTTATGTGACTTTTGGAGGCACCTACGGATGGGGGTTGGTGCCAGGAGAACCAATATGTGATTAGAGGGTTAGAACTTTCAGACCCACCCCAACTCCCACCTCCGAGGAGAGGGAGAGGGAGAGGGGCTGAAGGTTGAATCAATCTCTAATAGTGAATGATTTAATCAATTATATCTATATAATGATGCCTCCATAAAACCCCAAAAGGACAGGGTTTGGAGAGCTTCTGGGTTGGTGAACATGTGCAGATTGGGGAGAGTGGTGTGCCTGGGGAGGGCATGGAAGCTCTGTGTCCTTTCCCCATACCTTGCCCTATGCATTTCGTTCATCTGGCTGTCCCTGTGTTATATCCTTTCATAAAATAGTGATCTAGTAAGCGAAATGTTTCTCTGAGTTCTGTGAAGAGCTATAGTAAGTTGGTTGAAACCAAGGAGGAGGTTTTGGGAACATAATGCACAGCCAGTCAGTCAGAAGTACAGGTCACAACTGGACTTGTGACTAGCATGTGAAGTCCAAGAAAGAGGTCCGGTCTGTAGCTGGTTGGTCAGAAGCACAGGTAACAACCTGGGCTTGCAATTGGGGATCTGAAGTAGTGGGTGTTGGGGCAGAAGAGGGGCAGTCTAGAAGGAATGAACTCTTAACCTGTGGAATCTGATGTTGTCTCTGGGTAGACAGTGTCAGAATTCAGTTGAATTGTAGGACATCCAGCTAGTGTCTGGAGAATTGTCGGATGTATGGTGAAACCCCCCATCCACACATTGGAAATTGGTCTCAGAACACCAAAAAGAATGTCCAATATCCACTGCCTATTTAAACAGCCACCTTAACTAAAGCTTGAAATTTGGTGTCTCCTTTTAGCTCTCTATTCCCTCACTGTTTTATATCACATCCTTAACTTAGTCATTTGTTATATATCAAATATTCTGGTCTCTGGAACCTTCATCTGCACTAAAACTGCCAGGCATCAGGCTGCCATCATAACCCTCTTGGAGATACAAAAGATGACAACAGGGCTTCCCTGGGGGTGCAGTGGTTGAGAGTCCACCTGCCGATGCAGGGGACACGGGTTCGTGCCCCGGTCCGGGAGGATTCCGCATGCCCATGAGCCATGGCCGCTGAGCCTGCACGTCCAGAGCCTGTGCTCCACAATGGGAGAGGCCACAACAGTGAGAGGCCCGCGTACCGCAAAAAAAAAAAAAAAAAAAAAGATGACAACATACTCTCTTTGCTGCTGCTTTTGTCCCATCGAATTCATTCTCCACAAAGCTCCCAATCACTCTTCTTAGATGAAGAGTGATTACATCATGCTTATATTTAATACTCACCAATTATTGTCTATAGAATAATGTCTGGGCAACTTATCGTGACACTTCTTCATGATCTAACCCTTGCCTACCCCTTCAGCTATAAATGTCACAATCCCCTGTCTCAAACTTGACGTTGCTACAGCAACATGGAATGGATATTTCCCAGATTCTTAAAACTATTTCTCCCCTAGTTGCCTTTGCTCATGCAATAACTTTTCCCTTTTTTGTTTTTGTCTTTGAAATGGAAGCTTTAAAGGGGGAATATCTGGTAGAAATTGTGATTGTGGAAGCTGTCCATAAATAGTGGGAGTTAGAGATAAATCTCCTCTCATAATATTTTCCCTTTTTTCCTCCAGGATTCAATTATATAGAAGCCCTGTTACTCTGTTATTCTTTTTCTATAAAATGAAGCTATTCAGCAAAAATTCACCCATAGTTTTTGTCAAAGAATAATTTCCCCTCATGGAGATAAATATATATATTCTGTTCTGAGATGTCTGGTAAAGTCCAGATCCTTTAGCAGTTGTGGGAAGATGCCGAAAATCACGAGTAAAGAGCTAAAGGAAACTACGGGAGACTTTCAAGGACAAAGTCCCTGCTGTAGGTGAAGACAGCATGTGCTACTAGCGACCCCCACATCATCCTATGATGGTCCACTTTCTCACTGCCATGTTGTGAATTATGGCAGTGTTAGGTGGATTCTGAAATTAGAAGCCAATGTCAAAAAGAGGCAATGGGAAGAGGGTTTGGTGTGATGTTTATATAGCTTTGCCTAAAATGTTTTCCTTTCAATCAGGTTTGAAGTGTTGTGAGGCTCATTTGAATGCCATTGTCCTTGTAAAGCCAGATAACAGGTAACGGCAAGCGGGATCTCTCTTTGCTTTTATTAAGTTCCTCCTGTGTCTCACAAGGACTATGACTCCAGAAGGAGTCTGTCTAACATCTTTTGCCTGAAATTTCCTACCTCCTTTTCTGTATCATATGCCACTAGTGCCTGTCTTAGACCTTCTCAGTCACACCCTTGATTCCATGGCTGTAGCAAACAGCTCTCTGAAGACTTTGTCTCATGTCATACTAACAACTAACACTTCAAGTGCCCATGCTCTCTGCCCAGGGTTTCCTGTTGCTGCAGCACGGGACACAGAAGACCACTCTGCACACATGCCTCTGCAGCCTAGAAGCTCTGGAGCTTTAGCAAACAGTGGGGGGACACTGAACCAATGGGGGTCAGGAATTAATGGATAACTGCTTCTCCTACTGCGCCTCAGGAGGCTAATCCTGAGAGGCATCTACACTTCCTTAGGGATCCAGCCCCAGTAACTCACGGAGATGGACCTATGCCATTTGAGCAGGCAGGAGTAGTATCTGTGCAAGAAAGAGTAGTGGGGATTTCTGCTAAGAATCAGGTTGGTGTCATGTTGGCAAAACATAAGGAGAGTGGGAAAAACCCAACATAAAGAAACTAGCTTTGAAGAAACAAGAAATGTCCCTTCCTCAGAATCAAAAGAGAAAGACTATAGTAAAAACATACTATGTCCACAGAGGGCTAAAAGGGAAACACAAATAAAGATGAGCACACAACCTGTAATCACCGTACACTTGAGGAAAAACGATAAAGTAATAGAGGTAATAGAGCAAACTAAATGAAGCTATAGAAAATGTATAAATGGAGACACCTCCCCTGCAGAGAGGTTCAGGAAGATTTTGCATACATCAAAAACTCTAAGAGATCTACAAAATTTAAAAATTGATCCAACTCTAGAGATTGGATTAACAGTAAAATAAACAATGCTGAAAGACAAATTGGTGAGCTGAAAGATTAAGCTGAGGAGTTCTCCCTAAATGAATTCTAAATGAACCAAGTGACAGAAAACATGGAAGAAAGGATAAGAGACATAGCAAGCATGTCCAGAATTTCCAGAAGCAGTTCCAGAGGAAGACAGCACAGAGAGCAAAGGGAGAGAGTGGTACATAATATAAAAAAAAGAAAATTAAAGAAGAAAGTTTAGTTCTAAGAAAATCCTAGAACTAAAAAGGGCTTGGTGTAAGATTAAAAGAAACTGCTTAAGTGCTAAACAGAGGAGATTAAAAAGAAATTATATAGAAAGCTCCAACTTTGGTATACATTAAAGAAAAATATCGAAGCATCAAGGAAAAATTCTAAAATGTAGAAAAAAAGAAAATAAAAAATATTACTTATAAAATGATAAGTATTAATTTTCCTAGATGTAATGAGAGGCTTGTGGATAATAGAAGACTACCCTATTCTTTAAAAAAGTATGTTAATATTAGGGATGAAAACTCATGATGGCTGCAATGTATTTTCAAATGGTTAAGCAAAAGAATGCACACACATATAGAGAGGGGAATATCATGCAAATATGGCTAAATGCTTACCTTGGTGGCAGATACATGGGTATTCCCTACACCATGCTTTCAACTTTCCTATTTGCTTGAATACTTTCCTACTATAAAGTTGGGAAAACTTCTCAGGATCTTGTTGACAGGCAGCTAACAACCAAAAATTATCTATAAACTAACAGGTGTCAGACTGAAATTAGGTATCTCACAAGTAACACTAGATACAAGCAGATAATGAAGTGCTATCTTCTAAGCCCTTAGAAGAATGTCTTTTGACTTTCCCAGATCCAAAAACTATTATGTAAACTAAGTAACTACAAGTAATAAAATTTACTAACTTCAAACTGCATTTAATATAATTACTAAAGGATATATTCCAATAAAATTACTAAATACAAGATGAATCCAAATTAATTAATTCCAAATATATGGAATCAGTCAACTGTTCATCTAATCACCCTCCTAGAAGTAACATTAAAGAGAAAAAAAGATGTAAACTGACAGATACAAAGAGAACATGAAAAGGGGGACGGCTAGAGGAAGAATCTCAATTTCTAGAAAACCAAACATATATGGATTTAATGATGCTGAGGAAGCCATGGCCACAATGAATGAAGAGTGATAGTTCACATGCCAGGACTAGGAGGGGCTCAGGACTAGGAGGTGCAAAGTACAGAGGAAAGTGATGAGGAGGCACAGGGCAAAATTGAAGTTTTGTAGACAGTACAAAAATTGTATACAGCTAACTCTTCCACCCTCCTTCCCACACTATGCATGGAAGAGTGATAGCTAAGCTCCTCCCATCTCTCACCATGGGCAAGAGATTGGCAGTTTCTTTTCTGAAGAACTTAGTGGTTCTTGGGATATACCTCTACAAATGGTATTTGCTGAAATAAGCAAAAGAGTCAATGAATGACCAGTCCTTGAGCTAAACCACACAGCTTCCAATCTGCTTTTCAGAGTCTCACTATGAAATATTAATGGAAATTAAATGTTATGAGACATTTGAGAAAAATCTCCCATATGTAAGAAAGATATGAAAATAGGAAAATACAGCCCTGGGTGTTTTTTTAAGGTTTTCTTCAAAACTATTATCTTTAATTAATATCCTCAGGACAATCAGAGAATATGTTGCATCTATAAAACAAGAACAGAGTGTTATGGAAAATTAACAATTGGAGAACAAAAAAGGACTCTTAGAAATATAACTTTTTAGGGGTTAATACAAGGATTGAAAGATAAAAATTAAGGAACTCTCCCCAAAAGTATGACTAAAAACCAAAGATGAGTGGGAAAATGTGATAGAAAAGATTCAAGAGGTCCAATATCTTATTAATAACAAGTTCACAAAAAAGTGTAGAGAAAAATGAAAAGGATGAAATTATAACAGAAGTAATGCAGTTAAATTTCCTGCAGAGATTTTACAAATCAAAATGGCCTACCAAGTATCTAGCATGACAGGTGGACTATTATTTACCTTATAGTTTATATTCAACTAATATTTAGTTAATATAAAGAAAAAATATTAACTACATTCAATAAGTAAATTTGAATCACTCTTTGTAACAAATGTGCCTGTGTCTCAAATTTGAGGATTATGGTACTTCAATTTTTAAACATCAAAAAAATTTCATTAAACAAATCTTTAATAGAGTTGAAAAACTACAACCACAGGCCAAATCCAACTTGCAGTTTGTTTTCATACATCCTGGAGCTAAGAAGGATCTTTACATTTTTAAAGAGTTACAAAAACCAAAACAAAATAAACGTACAATAGGTGACAGAAACCATATATGGCCCGCAAAGCCTAAAATATCTGCTATCTGGGTTTGCTGACTGACCATACTAAGCAAACAATGAAAGTTATATGCTGTCCTGCAATATGCTGCTCCTCTATTACGCTAATCCTCTTTCAGAGCATTAAAGCATTTCTAAAAGACTCCATCATTAAGAAACTGGGAAATGGAGGGACCTCAAAATCACAGAAGTTTTTGACAAGTGGTACCTTATATCACAAGGAGTTCCAACTCAAAGGATTTGGTGCCAGGCTAGTTATTTATATTAAGGTAAGAAACCAACCAGGGTTGTACGATGCCCATGAGCAGTGGAAGGGGCCAGTGAGGAACTAGAGAGAGCATGCCTGAACTAAAAACATTCCTATTGAAAACACAAAAAAATGTGCTCTTTATACAAATTTGTGTGATCTGTACTAAAATCACTGCAGGATGGATGAATATCATGTTCTAGAATTTCTGCTGCTTCTGTAATTTTATCATTTTCATAGCTATCTAAGAACCAAAATTTTGCTTATATTGAGGCAATCTCTTCTCTCTTCTGACATGTTTGCAAATTCCTTGGCTTAATGTATTTTAGTCCAAAGATTTTCTTGAGATGTGGTAGAAAACAGAGAAATCTTAAGGCAAAGGGGAAAGAAAGATGCTTCTGGGTTGATGCCTATAGAGACCTTAGGCCATAAATCAACTTCCAGATGACCCCCAACAATCCCTGCCTCCTGGTATCCACACCCTGTGTAATGCTCTCCTCTTAAGTGTGGGCTGGACCGAATGACTTGGGTCTAATGAGTAGAATACTTCCATTGATTAGGTTACAACAATTGTGACTTCTGTCTTGTTAGCAGACTCTTTTGTGGGCCTAAATGACATGTCTGAGAGGCCCACGTGGCAAGGAACTGGGGGCAACCTCTGGCCAATGGCCAGGGGAAACTAGAGCCTTCAGTACAACAGCCAGTGAGGAACTGAATCCTGCTGGCAAGCACCAAAGAAGCCTGGAGCAGATGAACCACTGAAGAATATTTAAGTCCCATTATACTATATTTTGACATAAAAACATGAGTTTGTTTTTCAAGAAATTTTCCTACAGTTTGCTTTTGTATTGTTTTGTGGGAAATTGTGTTGATTCATTATTTGTTTGCTCTAGTTAAACTTACTCATCACCCTTGTAAAGTCAACCCACTGTCTGTGACTTCATTGATGTTACTATAAACAATACAACTGCCAATACAAAAGCACTGTGAATTCTCTTGGAGTTAAAAGAAGCATTTATAAGCTTTTTCTTTCTTGTATACGTTATGGCAGATTTATTTTTGAAATACAACATGAATTCTCAAACTTTTCATCTCTGCTTAATTACTGACTTAGCTTTCTTAATAAATTATCTGGGTTGGTATACTGGTCCACCATATACACTGTGGTCATGAGAAAGCCTCTTTGCTTTTCTAAATCTGCTTCCCCATAAGTCAAATGGAAACTTTGCTCTGATTTGAAAACAGTTATATGGCATAGCAGCATACGCTTCTTGATAAGTGCTCAAAAAACCACCATTTCTTCCCTTCATATAAAAGGCAGATTAATTTTCCTTTTATTTCTACAGAACTGTTTTTTAAAAACAAATAATAACATAGTGTTTCATAAGCAATTACTTACAATTCTCATTTAGTTAAAAGATACTGATTGAGGGCTTCCCTGGTGGCACAGGGGTTGGGAGTCTGCTTGCAAATGCAGGGGACATGGGTTCGTGCCCCGATCCGGGAGGATCTCACATGCCGCAGAGCGGCTGGGCCCGTGAGCCATGGCCACTGGGCCTGCGCGTCCAGAGCCTGTGCTCTGCAGCGGGAGGGGCCCCAACAGTGAGGGGCCCACGTACTGCAAAAAAAAAAAAAAAAAAAAAAAGATACTGATTGGGCAATTCATGATGATGATGATATTATTATAGAAGATGAGGCAAAGGGGAAATTTCAGTGTTGCGAATCTGAAAAATCATCCTCCTCAAACTTAGAAAAGATTTAAGATCTCACCTGGATTTTCCTCACTTAAAAGACATGTTTAGTCAATGGGATAGTTATTTCCAAATGCATGTTATGATATTTATAAATTGAGTGCACTATTATTTTCCTTCTCCGAAATATTTCCCCATGTTTGCTCAGTGTTTCCAAACTTGCCTGATCATGAGATTCTTCTTAACTTAAAAATAGATGTTCGGAGCCCTTCCCCTGGAGAGGCTGATGCATTGTGGCTGGGGCAAAAATCTGTACATTTAACTGTTGCCCCAAGTGGTTCTTACGACAAGGCAAGTATAGAAAAAAAGTGCATCAGTTGATCTATCCATTTTGCTGATTGGGAGAAAGTGTATACATGCAAGTCAACCACTAAAATTACATTTTTCCTAAGTCATAACATGCTTAAATTCAATAATTTTTTCCTTAGAGTTAGGAGTTGATTAGTAGCCTGCAGGATTGAAAAGTTAATTACAGTGAAGGTTGAGAAGGTGATTTTGCCACACGGCCTTTTTGTGGCAGGATTATATTTCAGCGTTACTCTGTGTGTTTTCCAAATAATTCCCTCCCCACCCCACTTTCTCACTGGTACACTGAGAATGTCTATTCCTCCCTCCCAGCTTCCTTCCCTCTTTCCGTCTAGCCAGCAAACACCAAAGCAGAAATAAAGAATGAAAGAAGCTGTCTTAGTCCATATGGGCTGCTACAACAAAATACTATAAACTGGTTGACTTATAAACAACAGAAATTTCTCTGTCAGTTCTGGAGACTGCAAATCCAAGATCAAGGCACCAGTAGATCTGATGTATGGTGACAGCCCCTTCCTCATAGACAGCCATCTTCTCACTGTAACCTCACATGGCAGAAGGGACTAGGGATGTCTGTGGGGTCTCATTTATAAGGGCACTAATCTCACTCATGAGGGCTCCACCCTCATGATGAAAGCAGCTCCCAAAGGCCTCACCTCCTAACACCATCACACCGGGCATTACATTTCAATGTGAATTTTGGGGAGAACACAAATATTTAGTCTATAACAGTGTCTTTGGGTTCAGTGTCAGACAGTAAGGGTGGAAGACATGCTTGCCAAGATCAACATAGAAGGAACAGAGGAAAACAGAAACCAAAACGGGGTGGGGGAAAGGAGCGGTGGGCTGAGGGGCACAGAACATATATCCTCCCTGTCAAGATCAATTCATCCCTTCCCTCCATTCAATAACATGTTTTATGCATCAATTATCAGTCTGATTCCCCCATATCAGTAACATTTGTGTGTAGAGTTGACCCTTGAACAACATGGGTTTTACCTGTGCTGGTCCACTTATACGTGGATTTCTCCAATAAATACATACTACAATACTACACAATCCACAGTTGGTTGAATGTGCAGATACAGAATCTCGATATGGAGAGCTGACTGTAATTATACATGGATTTTTGACTGCCCTGGGGTCAGTGACACTAACCCCCTTATTATTCAAGGGTTAATTGTAAATGCCATATGTGTGTTTTGGCAAAATGCTAGATAGTCCTAAGGGACATACTGTATCTACTGTCACTGTACCTGTCCAGCTACTTGCCAGAGGACTTGGCACATAAAAGATGGTTTAAAAACTTTAAAGGATTATACAAAGTGATTCACAGCACTAAATATGAGATACAACTGTTAATGATTATCTGCACCTATCTGGCTTCCAATTTCTGTAATCCCCTCTCTACACCTGACCCCAATATTATAGTTCTAGAATAAATCCTAGCCTTAGCCACAATGCCTTATCTCTTTTGCTAACTGTCTGCTTTGGCAGTAAGTTATCCTTGATCTCAGCTTCATTCTGAGCTTTTGTTCTGATTCTTATAACTGGACTTCTGTCTTGTTCTTTGTTCTTTATAACATTTCTAGGTAATCTGACCACTACTACTCCCGTACCTCTACAACTGGGTTTAGTCATTGTTATGGGTTGAATTGTGTGTCCTATAAAGATACACTGAAGTCATAACCCCCCATACCTCAAATGTGTCACTTCCAAAGGTGACCTTATTTGGAAACAGGGTTATTGCAGATGTAATTAGATGAGTAGGATGGCTCCTTAATCTAATATGACCAGTGTCCTTATAAGAAAAGGAAGACAACTAAAGAGAGACACACAAGGAAAACACCATGTGATGACAGAGGCCAAGAATGTAATGATGCCGCTGCAAGCCAAGGAATGTCAGGGACCGTGGCCACCACCAGAAGCTATATGAAGGCAAAGAAGGATATTCCCTAAAGCTTTCAGAGGGAGCATGATCCTGCTGACTCTTTGATTTCAGACTACTAACCTCCAGAACTGTGAGACAATACATTTCTGTTATTTAAGGCCACTTAATTTGTGGTACATGATTAAAGGAGCTATAAAATTAATGCAGTCTTGTTGCCAGTATCCTTCCAGATATTATAGACAATTTCTTAGCATCAGCAATCACTACACCTACCTCACATACACACATCAGAACATGCAAGACTAATGAAATTTCAGTGAAAAGCTCAAATTTGTAGGTATACTAGACATCTACTGGTCAAAATATCTTTTCCACACTTCCACATGATTCTGTACTCCAAGTATCTAACAAATTCCATGGCAGAGAGGTCAAATTCTAAGTCCTATAAAATATTAAAATAGTGTCTAACCATGTGTCAACATATTTTTCTTTTAGTTTGCTAATCAGACTAAATGTTCCAACCAAAAGACACAGACTGGCTGAATGGATATGAAAACCAGACCTGTATATTTGCTGCCTACAAGATACTCACTTCAGATCTAGAGATGTATACAGACTGAAAGTGATGGGATGGAAAAAGGTATTCCATGCAAATGGAAATGAAAAGAAAGCTGGAGTTGCAATACTTCTATCAGAGAAAATAGACTTTAAAATAAAGACTGTTACAAGTGACAAAGAAGGACACTACATAATCATCAAAGAATCAATCCAATAAGAAGATATAACAATTATAAATATATATGCACCCAAACATAGGAGCACCTCAACATATAAGGCAAATATTAACAGGCAGAAAAGGAGAATTTGACAATAACACAATAATAGTGGGGGACTTTAACACCCCACTTACATCAATAGACAGATCATCCACACAGAAAATCAAAAAGGAAACACAGGCCTTAAGTGACACATTAGACCAGATGGACTTAATTGATATTTATAGAGGATTCCATCTGAAAGCCCAAGAATACACATTCTTTTCAAATGCACATGGAACATTCTCCAGGATAGACCACATGCTGGGCCACAAAGCAAGCCTCGATAAATTTAAGGAAACTGAAGTCATGTCAAGCATCTTTTCCAACCACAACGCTATGAGACTAGAAATCAAGTACAAGAAAAAAACTGCAAAAAACACAAACACGTGGAGGTTAAACAACATGCTACTAAACAACAAATGTGTCACTGAAGAAATCAAAGAGGGAATTAAAAAATACCTAGAAATAAAGGAAAATGAAAACACAGCAATCTAAAACCTATGGGATGCAGCAAAAGCAGTTCTAAGAGGGAATTTTATAGCATTCCAAGCTTACTTCAGGAAAGAAGAAAAATCTCAAATAAACAACCTAAGCTTTATGCCTAAAGCAACTAGAGAAAGAAGAGCAAACAAAATGTGAAGTTAGTGGAAGGAAAGAAGTCATAAAGATCAGAGTAGAAAGAAATGAAATAGAAACTAAAAAACAACAGAAAAGATTAGTGAAACTAAAACCTGGTTCTTTGAGAAGATAAATAAAATTGATAACCATTTAGCCAGACTTATTCAGGAAAAAAAAAAAAAAGGGAGAGGGCCCAAATCAATAAAATCATAAAGGAAAAGGAGAAGTTACAACCAACACCACAGAAATACAAGGATCATAAGAGAATACTACAAGCAACTATAAGCCAATAAAATGGACAACCTAGAAGAAATGGACAAATTCTTAGAAAGGTACAATCTCTCAGGACTGAACCAGGAAGAAATAGAAAATATGAACAGAACAATTACCAGGACTGAAATTAAATCAGTAATTTTAAAACTCCCAACAAGCGGAAGTCCAGGACCAGATGGCTTCACAGGTGAAGGAACACTTCTGAACTCATTCTATAAGGCCACCATCACTCTGATACCAAAACCAGACAAAGATATCACAAAGAAAGAAAATTTTTCATCAGGCCAACAGCAGTGATGAAAATAGATACAAAAATACTCAACACAATACTAGCAAACTGACTCCAACAATACATTAAAAGGATCATCCACCATGATCAGTGGGATTTATCCCAGGGATGCAAATATTTGTCAATATCTGTAAAGCAATCAATGTGACACACCACATTAACAGACGGAAGAATAAAAAGCATATGATTATCTCAATAGATTCAGAAAAAGCTTATGATAAAATTCAACATCCATTTATGATAAAAACTCTTCAGAAAGTGAGCACAGAGGGAATATACCTCAACATTATAAAGTCCATATATGACAAACCCACAGTTAACATCATACTCAACAGTAAAAAGTTGAAACCATTTCCTCTAAGATCAGGAATAAGACAAGGATGCCACTCTTGCCACTTTTATTCAACATAGTTTTGGAAGTCCTAGCCACAGCAATCAGAAAAGAAAAAGAAATAAAAAGAATCCAAATTGGAAAAGAAGTAAAACTGTGACTGCTTACAGATGACATGATGCTATGCATAGAAAATTCTAAAGATTCTACCAGAAAACTACTAGAACTCATCAATGAATTTGGTAAAGTTGCTGGTTCTGTACACTAACAACAAAATATCAGAAAGAGAAATTAAGGAAACAAGAGATTATCATACTAAATGAAGTAAGTCAGACAGAAAAAGACAAATATCATATGCTATCACTTATATGTGGAATATTTTAAAAAAGAGACAAATGAACTTATTTACAAAACAGAAATAGACTCACAGACATAGAAAACAAACTTATGGTTACAAAGGGGATAGTGGGGGTGGGGAAAGAGATAAATTAGGAGTTTGGGATTAACATATATATGCTCCTTTATATAAAATAGGTAAATAATAAGGACCTACTATATAGCAAAGGGAACTATACTGAATATCTTACAATAATCTATAATGGAAAAGAATCTGAAAAAGAATAAATAAATAAATAAATCTGAGTCACTTTGCTGTACACTTGAAACTAACACAACATTGTAAATTAACTATACTTCAATGAAAAAGACACTAGACAGCAACATGAAAATATACAAAAATTTAAAGTAAAATATACAAAAATTTAAAGAAAATATACAAAAAAATAAAGCTCTCTGGAAAAGGTAAATATAGAGACAAATACAGAATCCTCAAGTATTGTAATGTTGGTACATGAATCACTTTTATTTCTGGAATAGAATTTAAATGGCAAAAGAATTTAAAATAATTATAAATCTATGTTATGGATATACAATGTAAATGATGTAATTTGTGACATCAATAACAGAAAGTTGGGAAGTGTAAATGTAAAGAAGCAGAGTTTTTGTATGCGATGTAAGTTAAGTTGTTATCAGTTTAAAATAGATTGTTATAACTTTAAGATGTCTTATGTAATCTCCATGGTAACCATAAACAAGACCTATAGAAGATCTATAAGAGGAAATGAAAAAGGAGTCAAAGTATATTACTACAAAAAAAACACAAGGAAGGTAGCAAGAGAAAAAGAGACAGAACAGCTGCAAGACATCAAAAACTATTAACAAATGGCAGTAGCAGGTTCTCCCCTACCAGTAATTACTTTAAAAATGTAAATAGATTAAAATCCCCAACCAAAAGACATAGATTGATTAAAAAGATTAGAAAAAAACCCAAATAGATCCATCCAAACGCTCTCTTCAAGTGACTAACTTGAAATCTAAGGGCACATACAGGCTGAAAGTGAAAGAATGGAAAAAGACATACCATGCAAATAGTAACTGAAATAGAGCAGGGATGACCATAATTGAAGAGACAAAATAGACTCTGAGTCAAAAACTGTCACAAGAGACAAAGAAGGATATTTTATAAAGATAAAAGTGTCAATTTACCACAGAGACATAACAATTATAAATATATATGCAGCTAACATCAGAAATCCCAAATATACAAAGCAAACAGAATTACAGAATTGAAGAGAGAAATAGACAGCAACACAATAATAGTAGGAGACTTCATTAGCCCAATTTTAATAATGGATAGAACAACCAGACAGAAGATCAATAAGGAAACAGAAGACTTGAACAATAACAATACTATAGACCAATTAGACCTAACAGACATACAGAACATTCCACCCAACATCAGCAGAATAGACATTCTTCTTAAGTGTACATGGAACATTCACCAGGATACACCACATGTTAGGCCACAAAATAAATTTTAACAAATTTAAGAAGACTGAAATTATACAAAATATCTCTTCTGGACACAATGGGATGAAAGTGGAAATCAACAGCAAAAGGAAAACTGGAAAATTCACAAAATGCAGAAATTAAACAACACCCAAGAATAAATGAGTCAAAAAAGAAAAAAACAATATCTTGAGACAAATAAAAATGAAAAAAACCCCAACATACCAAAACTCATGGGGTGCAGTGAAAGCAGTACTAAGAGGAAAGTTTACGGCAGTAAACACTGAACTTAAAAAAGAAGAAAGATTTAAAGTCAGTAGCCTAACTTTACATATCAAGGAACCAGAAAAGAACAAATTAAGTAAAAATTTAGCAGAAGGAAGGAAATAATAAAGATTAAAGCCAAAATAAATGAAATAGAGAATAGAAAAATAGAAAAATCAAAACATAAGAATTAATTTTTTTGAAAAAACAACAAAATTGACAAACCCTTAGCTAGACTAAGAAAGAAAGAGAGGACCCTTATAAATAAAATCAGAAGCGAAATAGAAGCTATTACAACTGATTTTCCAGAAATAAAAAGGATTATAAGAGACTACTATGTAAAAAATAAAAATAAAAGAGACTACTATGAAGAAATATACCCAACAAACTAGATAGTATATAAGAAATGCATAAATTTCTAGAAACATAGAACCAAACAAGACTGAATCATGAGGAAATTAAAACTCTAAACAGATCTATAATCAGTGAGGAGACTGAATCAGTAAACAAAAACTTCACAACAAAGAAAAGCCCAGAACCAGACTGTTTCTCTGCAGAATTCTACCAACATTTAAAGAAGAAATTACCAATACTCCTCAAACTCTTCCAAAAAATTGAAGAACACTTCAAAAATCATTTTATGAGGTCAGTATTACCCTGATCCCAAAGGTAGACAAAGATACTGCAATAAAAGAAAACTACAAATATCCCTGATGGATATTGATATAAAAATCTTCATGAAAATAATAACAAACTGAATTCAACGGCATTTTAAAAGCATCCTACCACGACCAAATGAGGTTTATTCCTGGAATGCAAGGATGGTTGAACACATGAAAAGCAATCAATTTGTAGTGTTAATGTAGTGTATCAACACTACATTAATAGAATGAAGAAAAAAACTACATGATCATCTCAATCAATGAAGAAAAAGCATTAACAAAATTCAATACCTTTTCATGATAAAATCATGCAACAAACTAGGAATAGAAGAAAAACAGTTCAACATAATTAAGGTCCTATATGAAAAGCCTGCAGCTAACATTTTACTCAACATAGAAGAACTGAAATCTTTTCCTCTTAGATCAGGAATAAGGCAAGGATGCCCACCCTCATCACTTCTATTCAAATAGTACTGGAAGTCCTAGACAAAGCCATTAGTTAAGAAAAAAAGGCATCCAATTTGGAAAGGAAGAAGTAAGATTATCTCTGTTCACAGGTGACACATACTTATATGTAGACAACTAAAGATTACATACCCACACCCACACAAAACTGTTTGAACTAATAAACAAATTCAGCAAGGTCCAGGATACAAAAACAACAGGTAGAAAACAGTTGTGCTTCTATACACTAACAATAAACTACCTGAAAAGGGAATTAAGGAAACAATTCCATTTACGGTAACATTAAAAAGAACAAAATACTTAGGAACAGACTCACTCAAAGCACTAAGGAACAAACTCACTTAGGAACAAGACTTATACACTGAAAACTACAAAACACTGCTATAAGAAATTAAAGAAGATACAAATAAATGAAAAGATATCCCATGTTCACAGATTGGAAGACTTTATATTGTTGAAATGTCCATACTACTCAAAGCAGTCTACAGATTCAATACAAACCCTATGAAAAACCCAATGACCTTTTTAAAGAAATTGAAGAGCCATCCTAAAATTTGTATGGAACCTCAAGGGACCCCAAATAAATCTTGAAAAAGGACAAAGTTGTTGGCCTCATACTTGATTTTAAAACATTACAAAGATACAGTAATCATAAAAGTGTGGTACTGCATAAAGACAGGTATATAGACAAATGGAATAGAATAGGGAGGTCAGAAATAAACACTCACGCATATGGTTATATAATCTTGGACAAGGGTGCCAAGACCACACAATGGGGAAAGGACAGTATCTTCAACAAATGGTGCTGGCAAAACTGGGGATCCTCATGCAAAAGAATGAAGTTGGATCTTTACCTTACACCATATACAAAAATTAAAACAAAATGGGTTAAAGGCCTACACATAAGATCTAAATCTGTAAAACTGTAAAAGAAAACATAGGGGAATAGCATCATGACAATGGATTTGGCATTGATTTCTGGGATATTACACCAACACACAGGCAAAAAAGGGAAAAAAAGACAAACTTAAAAACTTCTGCGCATTAAAGAAGATAATCAACTAAGTGAAAAAGCAACCTACAAAACAAAAGAAAATATTTGCAAATCATATATATGACAAAGGGTTAATATCCAAAATATATAAAGAATACAACTCAACAACAAATTTTAAAATGTGCAAAGGACTTGAATAGACATTTCTCCAAAGAAGATATCCAAACAGCCACCAAGCATATGAAAAGATGGTTTATCATCACTAATCATTAGAGAACTGCAATGAGATATCACACACACACACACACACACACACACACACACACACACAGACATATACTCAGAAAATGGCAAGTGTTGGTGAGGATACAGAAAAATTTGAAGCCTGTGCACTGTTGGTGAGAATGTAAAATGATGTATCACTATGGAAAACGGTATACAGGTTTCTCAAAAAAAAAAAAAATAGAATTACCATATGATCCAGCAATCTCACTTTTGGATATTCATCCAAAAGAATTGAAAGCAGGATGGAAGACATTTTGCATAACCATATTTATTGTAGTATTATGCACAATAGCCAAGAGGTGGAAGCAACCTAAATGTCCATGGAAAAATGAATGGATAAAGAAAATGTAGTATATCCGTACAATGGAATATTATTCATCCTTAAAAAAGAAGGAAATCCTGTCATATGCTACAACATGGAAGAAACTTTAGGGCATCATGCTAAGTGAAATAAGAAATAAGTCAGTCACAAAAAGGCAAATAGTATATGATTCCACTTATATGACTTATCTAAAGTAGTCATATATACAGAAGCAAAGTAGAATCGTGGTTGCCATGGGTTGGGGTGAGGGGGAGATGGGGAGCTGTTGCTCAGTGGGTACAGAGGTACAGTTTTGCAAGATAAAAAAGCTCTAGATATCAGTTGCACAATAATGTGAATATAATTAATACTACTGAATGGTACACTTAAAAATGGTTAAGATGGTAAATATTGTCTTAGATGTTTTTTGTTTTTTAAAAAAAAAAACACAGTTAAAATAATACAAAACTCCCAGGCCCAGAGATCATGGAGCCATCTTACAAAATTACATTACAGTTAACACCTTTCCTACCTGCCTCCCATTCCATGTCTCTTTCTTCCCCATTCCCCATCCCTTTAGCTTCAACTTCAGCAGGGTCAAAATCACTGCTATAAATTTTTAAACAAACTAATTTTTTAAAAATCTGTTTAAAAAAACAGAAAAAAATACCTCACTAACTCTATCAGTTCCTGGCAATAGTGAATGAGTTCACTAAGAACAAATACTGAGCATTATAGTGCTGTCTGCTTGTATTCCTTTTCTTTTTTAAAAAAGCACTTTTATGGATAGTGTAATTTATGGAGAAATTTTATATCAGCATGGTGCTCCCAAAAGTTAAGAATTACTAACAATGTTTTTACTTGAATTCCTTTTTTAACATAGAAAGAAGATCAGATTACAGAGGCTTACAAAAAGACGAAGAAAACCCCGAAAAGTCAAAAAAGCAATGTGGAAAACTTTCTTTGAAAATAATTAATGATAATAGCAAACACTGTTTTCCTCAATATTCTGCCGTTATTTTGGCCCTTCCTCACATGCTACCACTAGAATCTTATAGAAGCTGATTCTTGCCAACATAAGCATTGTGTGAAAACTTTACAAACATAGCTGGGAAGAATAGCCAATAACCTCTGTATGACTTCTTAGTAACTTTGCAAGACGAAGGCCTAATTTGACATGTGGATTTGGTGGTTTGACCAGCCTTGGCTAACATCAGGTCCACATGTAAGGGGGGGGTACAGTGGTTCCCTGCTCCAGGGCACCAACTCAGTCTCATGTGCTGTGAGTCACAGTGGCAGAAGAAAGCCTCCTTCCTGGCTGTCTTGACTCACTCGGGAGCAGAAGAGGATGCTCATTGGGGTTGTGGTCCTGTGTTACATGAGAGACCATGGTGAGCTAAACGGCTTCACCAAAATGCAACCAGATCCCTCAAATTAGGAGAGAACAGGATGAGAATGAACAAATTCACTGATATTTTGGGTTGGCAAACTTCTATGAAGTTCTAACATTAGCTCTGGTCTCATAAGTTGGGTTTTACTTAGTCTTTTAGACTTCTAATACTTAAATTCCTGCAGCTGAAGTTGTCTTTTCAATAAATTCAATATGAATTTACATTCTGTTTTAAAGTAAATTAATATTTAAAGTCTATCTTGGATCAGACCCAAATGTCCCAAGTTGCCCAGAACCCATGTCACTTTACGTGGTATAGATACTGCCCTTCCTAACAGGTATCTACTATTTCATTCTTCTCCAGGATTGGTGTGCTTTTCCTTTTTTAAGTTGAAATCATCTATCCCAGGTTTTTCACATTTTTATTTATATAGTAGTATTACTTAGTGGGAACTAAGTTGCAGTGTGCATCAGTGATTTTGAAACCAAGCAGGACTTTGCTGAGCCTTCCTGGGGACAGAACCCCACATGCCCCCCACCTCTTGTTTGTAGAAAAACTTTAGCCTCCTAGGCTTTTCCCAAGTTCCAAAGAGTAAATATAATCAGAGAAGTGAGAAAATGCTGAAACAAACAAACAAACCAAAACAGTCAAGCAAGACAAAATAATAATTTACCCATAAAACAAAGTCAAGGACTTTTAGTTCCTCCTCAAGGGCCACAGATAATATCCTGAGCCATATCCTCGAGTTATTTTACAGATACTAAACCTCCACCAGGCAGAAGAAGTTAACTGCATGCTGACCACCAACATGTAGACTGATTCCAACCAGTTGGAATCAGAGTTTGATAATTCAGATTTCCAAAACTTCACTCTGTTACCTCACCATCAACCACTCAGAGAATAGTGCACGAGTTGATCACACATCCTATGACCCTCTCCCTCCCATTGTCTTTAAAAACCCTTTCCTGGGCTTCCCTGGTGGCGCAGTGGTTGAGAGTCCACCTGCCGATGCAGGGGACATGGGTTCATGCCCCGGTCCAGGAGGATCCCATGTGCTGTGGAGCGGCTGGGCCCGTGAGCCATGGCCGCTGGGCCTGCGCGTCTGGAGCCTGTGCTCCGCGACGGGAGAGGCCACAATGGTGAGAGGCCCGCGTACCGCAAAAAAAACAAACAAAAAAAACAAACCCTTTCCTGAAAGCCACTGGGGAGTTCCAATCTTTTTAGCACAAGCTACCCATTTTCCTTTCTTGGCACCCTGCAATAAAAGCTGTACTTTCCTTCACCACAACCTGGTGTTAGTGGATTGGCTTTGCTGCACTTTGGGCAAAGAGACCCAAGTTTGGTTTGGTAACAATGTGTCTAATTATTAAATTACTAAAAGGATTGTCCCTTTTGGACAAACTCCTAAGATTATTTTAGCTGCAAACTAGTGATAAAGGAAATATAAGAAGAATTTTAGGAAAAAATGCGTTAATCCCTCCTTTCATCATATTCTCAACCATAGGCCCTCTCAAAACCTTAAGTGACTTTTCAATTTAGATAATTCAGAGACCTATAGTTTCATGTACCATTCAATCATGGCTACCCTCAAGGTTACTCACACATTACTGCTGTCATTTCTCTTCCTATAACGCTTGTCCTCCATATTCCACTTATCGTCTTACAGGTTTATATCACTTATATCCTTAAAAATCCAAATTACAGTTTGTCTCTTTAAGTAAATATTTTCATATTTTTAAGACCACTGCAGTACCTGGGAGGGGGCTGGTCAAGGGCAAGTAAAAACACCCAAAACCCTTCTACCATTATAAAGTTGCCTTGTCTTGATTCAGCACTTGCTTGGTTGTTTGAAACCTTTGCCTGTTTTCCTGACTTCTGGCAAAATTGATTCTGACTGTTTCTGCTTAAGTTTTCAAAATTTCTGTGGAGGGATAAGCCATTGAACGTGCATACTCTGCCATTTTCACCACTGACATTCAAAAATAATTTTCTTATGGTGCACAGTGCTATTCTAGCCTGAGGTTCACTAAAATAATATTATTCACACCTGTCAACATGCTCAACCCATTTTGAGCTATAATTGAGTATATGGTATCAGACCAACTTCCCATCATGAATAACCATAGTGCTGGATTAACTTTGAAAAGGAAACAGTAGCATCTGAGGGTATCCAAAGCAGCCAAGAAAGATAGCTTAGGTATCTCATCTTAGATAGCCTGGTAGTGATTTTTGTCACCAGGAGATATGCTCTAAAACTTAATAAAGAATGAAATGATTTCAAATTTAATCCCAGAAATGCAAAAAGCAATGAAAAGCGAAGTAAGGCATTAATATAAGGATAAATCTAAACTAATACTGTCTGTTTAAAATAAATAATATTTTGTTGGGTTTTAAAATGATTAAACAGAATGAAAATAAGTGACAACAACTGCACAAAAATCAGGAATTGGGTAAATGAAATTAAAGTGTTCTAAAGTCCTTGCATTGTCTGGAAACTAGGGAAAGTACTAACTTGCAGAAGATTCTAATAAGTCAAAGATTCATTTTGCAATGAAAAAGCCACAGAGTAAGAAAAATATCTGCAATACAATTATCTGCCAAAGAATCATATCTAGAATATAGAAAACCTCTTAGAAATCAGTAAGAAAAAGACAGATAACCTAATTTAAAAATGGGCAGAAGATTTGAAAAGGCATTTCACAATATCCAAATGATATATAGACACATGAAAAGGTGCTAAACTCTTTTTGTCATCCAAAAAATGCAAATTAAATCCATAAGGTGATAGCCTACAGATGCATCAGAATGTATAACATTACCAAAGGTCCTCCGTGCTGTTTTCCATAGTGGCCGCACCATTTTAGATTCCAACCAACAGTGTACAAGGGTTCCAATTTCTCCACATCCTTGCCAACATGTGTTTTTTGGTTAATATCCTTCCTAACTGATGTGAGGTAATATCTCATGTTGGTTGATTTGCATTTCCCTGATGATTAGTGACATTAAGCACCTTTTCATATACCTGTTGGCCATTTGTATGTCTTCTTTGGAGAAATGTCTATTCAAATCCTTTGCCCATTAAATTGGGTTATTTGGGGGTTTTTGCTAAAGAGTTGTAGGAGTTCCTTATAAGTTTTGGAAAGTAATGCCTTATTAAATATATGGTTTGCAAATATTTTCTTCTACTTTTGGGTTGCCTTTTCACTCTTGATTTTTTCCTATACTGTGCAGAACCTTGTTGGTTTGACATAGTTCCACTTGTCTATTTTTACTTTTGTCGCCTGTGCTTTTGGTGTCGTATCCATGAAATCATTGCCAAGCCTACTCTCATGAAGCTTTTCCCATATTCTTCTAGGAGTTTTATAGTTTCAGATCTTTTGTTTAAATCTTTAATTCATTTTGAATTGATTTTTGTGTATGTGGTAAGATAGGGGTTTGTTTTCATCCTTTTACATGTGAATATTGAGTTTTCCAAACACCATTTGCTGAAGAGACTATCCTTTCCCCACCGTGTATTCTTGATGCCCTTGTTGAAGATCAGTTACCTATATGTGTATGGGTTTATTTCTGGGATCTCTATTCTGTTCTATTGGTGTGTATGTCTGTCTTTATCCCAGTATCATACTGCTTTAACTATGGCAGCTTTGTAATATATTTTGAAATCAGGAAGTGTGATGTCCCCAGATTTGTTCTTTCTCAAGGTCACTTTGGGTATTCTGGGTCTTTCAGCATTCCATATGAATTTTAGAATTGTTTTCTATTTCTGTAAAAAAAAAAAGCCAGTGGAATTTTAATGGGAATAGCATTGAATATATAGATTCTTTTGGGTAGTCTGAACATTTTAATAATATTAAGTCTTCCAGTCCATGAACACAGATGTCTTTCCTTTTATTTGTGTTTTCTTTAATATCTTTCATCAGTGTATTGTAGTTTCACATCCTTTGTTAGACTTATTCTTAAATATTTTATTGATTTTGATGCTATTGTAAATGAGATTATCGTCCTATTTCTTTTTTTGGTAGTTCACTGTTAGTGTATGCAAATGCAACTAAATTTTGTATATTGATTCTGTATCCTGAAACTTTCCTGGATTTGTTTATTATGTCTAACAGGTATGTGTGTGTGTGTGTGTGTGTGTGTGTGTGTGTGTGTATAATCTTAAGGGTTTTCTATATATAAGATCAGGTCATCTGCACATAGGGACAATTTTACTTCTTCTTTTTCAATTTGGATGCCTTTTCTTTTTCTTGACTAGTTGCTCTGTCTAGGACTGCCTATGTTATACGTTGAATATAAGTGGTGAGAGTGGATACCCTTGCCTTGTTCCTGATCTTAGAGGAAAAGCTTTCAATTTCTCACCATTGAATATGATGTTAGCTGTGGGCTTCTAATATTTTGTCTTTATTATGTTGAGGTACATTCTGTCTATACCTAATATGCTGAGAGTTTTTATCATGAAGGGATGTTGAATATTATCAAATGTTTTTTTTGCATCTATTGAGATGATCATATGATTTTCATCCTTCATTTGTTAATGTGGTATATCACACTGGTTGATTTGTATATGTTGAACCATCCTGGTATCCCTTAAATAAATTCCATTTGATCATGGCATATAATACTCTTAATGTAGTGTTGAATTCTGTTTGCTAGAATTTTTGTTACAAATTTTTGCATTTACATTCATCAGAGATATGGAGCTGCAATTTTCTTGTAATGTCTTTTTCTGGTTTTGGTATCAGGGTAATATAGGCCTTGTAAAATGGATTTGGAAATGTTGCCTCCTCTTCAATTTTTTGGAGAAGTTTGAGAAAGACTGGTGTTAAGTTTCTTTAAATGTTTGGTAGAATTCACCAGGGAAGCCATCTGATCCTGGGTTTTTCTTTGTTGAGAGGTTTTTTTACTACTAATTCAATTTCCTTACTTGTTATTAGTCTGTTCATATTCTCTATCACTTTTACCATCTGATCCAGTAATTCCACTCCTGGATATATACCCAAAAGAAGTGAAATCAGGATTTTAAACAGATATCTACATTACCATGCTTATTGCAGCATGATTCACAACAGTCAAGATTTGGAAACAACCTAAATTTCCATCAACAGATGAATGGATAAAGAAAATGTGGTATATACATACAACAGAATGTAATTCAGCCTTAAAAAAGAAGGAAATCCTACCGTTTGGGACATCATGGATGGACCTAGAAGTAAATATTATGTATACCTCTACATTATTATCAAAATTAATTTTTCATTTTAAATGCCCTTTTATCTAAGTAACAACTGCTTTGACTGAAGCAAAAGCTAAAGTGCTACTCCATGTATTTCTTGCCTTTCAGATTCAATTGGGTGACAAATAATTGCACCATCGAGTTCTAATTGCTTAAAAGGCATGTGATATAGATCAGTTGCACAACCAGAGACATCTTCTTACTCTGACATTGCTTCATTCGGTTCAATCACCACTTTCTCTTTACAGCATCTGTATTTTCTAGATAATTCCTAAAGATTTCTGGAATACAAAATTCAGGGCTAAAACCTCTCATGGGCTGCTTCAGTAGCTGTGGTGTCCCAAAGCCCAAACCTGGAGTGGGCAGAGAAGTTTTTGGGCTCAGGCGCCTGGCCTGGGGGAGTGTGAGGTGAGCGCTGAGTTGAGCTGTACTTGGGGATGGGGAGAGGGAGATCTGCAGTTGTAGCAGCACCTCTTACCTGCACACACGTGGCCCTCTTATGGCACCAACCATCTGAAAGGCAGACACCAAAGTCCAGCCTAGCCCGCGGCTCACACAAAGTTCAGAGGGAGGAGCTGGTGATGCAACATCATCATAGAAAACATTAGGCCTGGAAATAAGTCAGTCACAGAATAACAGATACTGCATGATTCCACTTAAATCAAGTATTTAGTACAAACTCATAGATGCAGACAATAGAATGGTGGTTGTCAGAAGATGGGAGAGGAAAAGATGGGGAATTTTTCAATGGTTATAAAGTTACAGTTATATACAAGACTAATAAGCTCTAGAGATTTGCTGTACAACACAGAGCCCATGGTTAACATAGGTTGTTGTTTACTTAAAAACTTAGGACAGTAGATCTCTTGCTATGTGTTCTTACCACAAAGAAAAAAGCAAGGGGACACAAGAAATATTTTAGTGGTGATGGACACTTTTTTTAAAATTTTATTTTACTGAAGTATAGTTGATTTACAATGTTGTGTTAGTTTCTGGTGTACAGCAAAGTGATTCAGTTATATATGTGTGTGTGTGTGTGTGTGTGTGTGTGTGTGTATTTAAATACACACATATATAAATTTTTTTTAATATTCTTTCCCATTACGGTTTATTACAGGATATTGAATAGAGTTCCCTATGCTATACAGTAGGACTTTATTTTTTAACCATTCTGTATATAATAGTTTGCATCTGCTAATCCCAAACTCCTAATCCATCCCTCCCCCTCTCCCCTCCACCTTGGCAACCACAAGTCTGTTCTCTATGTCTGTGAGTCTGTTTCTGTTTCATAGATAAGTTCATTTGTGTCATATTTTAGGTACTACACATAAGTGATATCATATGCTATTTGTCTTTCTCTTTCTGACTTACTTCACTTAGTATGATAATCTCTAGGTCCATCCATGTTGCTGCAAATGGCATCATTTCGTTCTTTTTCATGGCTGAGTAGCATTCCATTATAGATATATACCACATCTTCTTTATCCATTCATCTGTCAATGGACATTTAGGTCATTTCCATGTCTTGGCTATTGTAAATAGTGCTGCTATGAACATAGGGGTACATGTATCTTTGTGAATTAGAGTTTTGTCAATGGATATGTTTATTACCTTGTTTGTGGTAATGGTATCACAGGTCTATGCATGTGTCCAAACTCATTAAAATGTATCCATTAAATCTTTGCAACTTTTTGTATATTGTTTGTCTCAATAAAGTTGAAAGCAAAAAACAAACAACAAAAAAAGATGAACACAAAAATGAGAATATCGAGTGCTGGCAAAGATGTGGAGCTACTGGAATTTTCATTCACTGCTAGTGGAATGTAAATTGACAAAACCAAAAAGCTATTTGGCAGTGTCTACTAATACTGAATATATGTACATCCTGTGGCACAGTAATACTACTCCTAGGTATATATCAAAATCAAATGTGTAACTATGCACATCAACAGACAGGTATAAGAATATTCATAGCAGCAGCATCATTTGTAGTCAATGACTACATATTCATCATTTGTAGTCACCCCAAACTTTAAACAACCCAATGTTAAGCAATATTAGAATAGATAAAGAAATATGGAGATATATACAAGTATGAAAATGAATAAACTACTAATATATTCTTTACTATGGATCAATCTTACAAACATATTATTGAGTGAAAAGAGCCACACAAGAGTACATACTATGTGTGGCCATTTATAACCATTGGAAAGCAGGCAAAACTAATTTTGGTGATAAAATTCAGAACAGTGACCGTTTCTGTATGGGTTGCAATGACTAAGATGGAGCACAAGGAGAGCTTCTATATTGCTGGTAAACATTTAACATCTTGGTCTAGGAGGTGGTAACACACGTTCGTTTACTTTGTTACCAAGATACCTGCTCGGGATTATTGCACTTTTGTACATGTTATCTCTTAACAACTTTTCGCACATCCATTCAGAAAATTTTAAAAACTATATTTCATCAATTTTGGCGAGGGTGCAGGGAAGGGGTGCTCATTTATTTATGGTAGTAATGTTAGTTGTAACAGCTACTTTGAGGAGTAAATAGAGGGAAATCTACTACTGAGATTGAAAATGTGCATACTCTATCCAGCGCACCCACGTTAGTATCTCTACCTAGAGAACACTTGGATATATGTGCAAAAAGGCACAAACACACGTTGAAGGTAGCAACGCTTCTAACAAAAAACCAAAAAAGAAACAAACTATGGATAGAGGGTAAGGGAATCATAAATTAAATCTATTGGTTCTGCGAACTACTACGTAGTATTTTAAAAGAATGAGATAAAGTTATATAGAGATATGGAAAGATCTCGAGGATATAATGTTGATTGGGGGAAAAAATTACATCTGCACATATTTAGATGCAGAGGAACTAGGAGTCACCATATAGGGACTGGTTTGTAATTCCTGCCTGAAAAGGATTAGCCTAATGTGTGATGTTTACATTTATGGTTATGTGTAACTTAACATGAATTAATATCAGCAACCCGGACTCAGGCACTAACTTCAACAGGCGAACCGAGTGCCCGAGGACCTGGAAGCGGAAGGAGAACGTTCACTCCGTAAGCTCCTATTGCCTCCTGTATTTGGACGATGTAACTGTAGCATCTATTGGAAAAAAAGGTTCATTAAAATATAATGTGAAGTCAAACAATGATTAAAGGATGCCAATTTCGTGCGAAAACCGATACAAATATAATTGAATGTGACTACTATATTAAGACTGAGGTGTTAGTTAAGCGATAGAGCGCAGAGAAAGGGTGTGTCCTAAGTCTGGAGGGGTCTGAGGAGAAGTCAAAGCTGAGGTGACTCTTGAACAGAGAAACTGAAATGTCCTACTTTTTCATTCCTGGAGAGCCCGGAGGCCCTGAAATCCAGTCCCATGATTATTTTCCAGAGCTGGAGCCTAAATCCCCACCGAGCGACTGGAGGAAGGCGGAAGAATGGTTGAGGAGGGAGAAGCGACGTGTCACAAAACGGTGTGGTACGGGTTTACGGCAAACCCAACCAGTCGGAGTTCCAGATTCCCACTCTCTCCTCAGGGCAGGCCGGCCCGCCCTCTCCCGCCTTCCCGCGAAGCTTACTGGGCAGTAGATTATTGACAGAGTCACTCACCAATCGCTGCTCTGCTACGGGGGGCACTCAGGCCCTTAGCCTTGTCTTTGGTCTCTCCGGCGAGATGCAGCCTCTGTGCGTCGACGTCAGCGTGCTGACGTCACGGGCCGGGCAGTCGAGGAGCCGGGGGCCGCTGTCCGCGGGCGGTGGGCTGCGCGACGTCTGCAGGGCTCGATTCCCGGTCCAGCCCCGCCGAGCTCCGCCCCTCCGCCCGCGAAGAGTGCGGCGGGCGCAGCCACAGAGCCGCTGTCGCCGGGCCAGCCTAGGGCGGCCGGCCCGGAACCACCCGATGAGGTAGGCTGGGTTTCTCGTCACCCTATTTGACAGATTGGAAAACTGAGTCATCCGGGATCAGATGATTTGCCCGGGACTCACTGGAGACCCGCGAACGGAGGCCAGAGCCGAGCGTCCGGTTGTGTTTGTTGAGTCCTCGCCGTCCTCCGGGGAGGAGGAGGGGCTAGGCAGGCTGTATTTATAAAGGATACGAAAGTGAAGTTGCAGATTGCGGAGCCCCTTTTCATCCAGGGTTTGGGCTGGGATTCAGGGGATGGATGCAGGTAGCGAGGTCTCCATTCCTTAACCCTGCGGACCCCGAGGAGCCCTCGGTGGGGTCCAGACTGGTGCTGGCCCCTTGGGCCCTACAGAATGACCAAGAATGGTTACTGGGGTGATGCGTGGATTATACAGACAAGGTCGGTTACTGACCTCTTTTATTCATCAAGAAAAGCTGTGTTCGAAACAAAATTGAAAAATTAAAGCTCAAGTCCCGAATGTTCTGGCTCTGGTTTCAGTTCAATGCTTTGCCCACTCGTGGGTATCTGGCCATATTTTGAAATCTCAGTAGCATGCTTATTTTTGTTTTAGGATTAGAAAGGGATTCTCCCTCTCTCTCTCTCAGTTCAAACATGAGTTAACATTGTGGAACTTTTCTTATCACTCTCTTCATGTGCCAATTGTTCACCATGTCATGTGTCTTCTATTTCACAGATGGAATCACTGAATTCATCACTTGACTCAGTAATAGTTTGGATAAGTTTAGCAAGGTAACAAAGTAACAGGTCGAACCTCTCAATACTAATACTGGAATTAGTTGTTTGTTTCTCAGAATTCTTTGTTGAGAAGGGTTCTGAAAGATAATTCGTACACACACACACACACACACACACACACACACACACACACACACACACACACAGTCTACCCATACACCCTTACAAAACAAAACAACTTAGGGTACCGGTGCTTTATTGATGGGTTCTAATAAGGTGGGGCATAATTCATGCTCATAAAGTGAAAATGTGTACTATAGGATATATGTATCCATATGTAGTATTTTGTACTGTGAAGAATTTATTCTCTTTAAATCTTGCTGTCTCAGACATTGACCTTTTAAGACTGCATTATTGCATAAAACTGCATTAAAGAAATGAAATTAAAGCCGCTTCAGGGGACTTTTCCTTACTTAGGTTCACAGAAGAATGGTTATTATCGTTTGACTTTAGTCTTTGGAAAATTTATCTGATGAGTGCCTCATCTATGCCATGCTTTGTTTTAGATGTTGGGGATTGAATGCTGAAACGTTTAGATAAGGATCCTGCCCTCAAGACCTTCCATTTTGGTGGAGATACTATAAATATATAAATAAAAATGACAATTTTAGATAATGATAAATGCTAGAAAAAAATATTACAGGGGAAGGGGCTGGAGCGTGACTGGGATGTGGATGGAAGTTTAGATGTGGGTGATCAGAGGAGATTCCTTGAGGAAGTTTGGAGGAGACCTGAGTGTTTAGAATGAGTCAGCCATGGGAAGATGACTGGAAGTTTCCAAGCAGAAATTACAGTGCAAAGGAGCTGAAGGAAAAAGGAGCTTGGCATGTTCCAGGGATGGATAAAAAGCTGTGTGGTTGGAGTGAGGTGAACCTAGGGGAGAGGGAGATGGGGAGACACGGGGAGGAGATGACGCTCAAGAGGTAGGCAGGACTGAGGTCATCTGAACCCCAGGTAAGAATTGCAACCAGACAAAGGAAATAGGATTTAGATATAGTCAAAGCTCTCCTTTTTTTTTTTTTTTTTTGCAGTAAGCGCTCCATTTTTTTAAGTGACATTCATAGAAGCTAACCAGCTCTCTGCTTTATATTGGTTATGAAATCACATGTATGAAATCATTACAGGTATATATTTTTTACCGATGGTCCTCTTTCTTAATGGAAAAATGTCTTCTTCCCTCAAGCGCTGTGTCCCAAGCTGTTTCTTTCCTGTTCATTCTTGTTACTGGCAGGACTCTGAGCCTCTGCTTATCTTCCACTCCCTGCTTTTATCCTTCCTGCTCCCAAGCACGAGTCCTCTCCAGTGTTGATGTGCAGACATTAAGTCCCTGCACTTCCCCACGCAGAGTTCTAGGAAACTGCATTGTCAAGTGGATTACTGTTTTCCATTAAAACTTTTATTACTCACCAGAGACTTAACGTCTGCCTTTATTTAGTGCCTACGATGTACCAGGTGCATTATATACATTCTGATCCTTCTAACCTTCTACTGCAAAGGTAAATCTTATCCCTTCTTGGTGGAAGAGGAAGCTTCTGCCTCAGGCCACCCAGGTGGTACTGAGGGAGCCCAGGTTTGAAACCAGTTAGCCTGCCCCCAAAGCCCATTCCATGCTACTCCACCTCACCGCTTCCCGAGTACATAACAACTACAGACCTCTGTTATTTGAAATTAATATTTTATGAAATAGCATTTTAGGGATCGTGATTCAATCCTCTTAGTTTAAAGGTGAGACTGTGGAGGCCCATTGATATTCGGTGCTTTTCAGGGCAGAATTGGCACCAGATTCTCACCCTGCTGATTCGCAGCCTAGTGTTCTTGTTTGCTTGTTTGTTTGTTTTTCTGCTATACTTACTTCATGAAAGTCCCTTCACAAGGAGTTTCTGTATACACAAAAATATAATTTTTCAGCATCATGAATTTACTGTCCATAACCTCATACAAGGCAATTTTTAAAAGATGAAACAGTGCTGCTTCTTGGGCTAAAATAACCCCTTGTTTTATTTTACTTCTCTTTTTCAGCAGTGAGCAGGTGTAAATATTCTGGATGAATCTTGGTTCTCTTAGTAGAAAGTGGTTTCAAAATGACTTTAAAATTTAAGTTTTAACTTCACAAATCTTTGTAAGGGAGTTTTAAATTTACTGTTTTCCCAGCTTTAACCATTTGCTTACAAGTATGGGAATATTGCCGAGTGTTTGCTGGCTCAGAGTTTCTGCTGGCAAGTAGAGTTTCTTCCTATAATTGAGGAAGCTGTTGGGTCAGCTCAGGAATACAACTTCTCTTTCTTAGTGTAATGTATTATCATTTTTAAAAAATGAGTAAAAATCAGTTCCTAAATTATATGGCTGGAAAATGGGTTACTTTGTTTCTACAATTTAAAAATACCCATTCTTTATTTCTAAGGTTTGCTTATTTTATTAATTATGATGGGGATATGGTTGATGAAAAATAGTAAATTAACAAATAGCTAAATTTACTTTCTGGTGGCTTTTTGACTCTCCTATAACTTAGTGGAGATTGTCTTTTCTATTAGTCAAATCAGAATAATGTTATTAGAATTAGTAACACCTTCTTTCTTAAACGTTGGAAGATATTTAAATTTAGCCAAAAGAGAGCTTTTGCTCTTTAAGTCATCTACGGGCTGTTTTGACTGAGTATCTCTATCCTTTAAGATTGTTCATGCAACTGACCTCCACCTTCTGAAGGTCCAGGCTGTCATGATTTGGACTCAAGTTATAGTGCGTCCTTCCACCATGAACTCAGTGCCCCAAACTGGACTCCTGGCCTTTCCAGCTTTAGTGCCATTGCTTGTGCTCTGCCTACAGCCTGGTATGCCTTCTAGATGGACAAACCCAGACAAAGTTCTACCTGTGTCTGTTTCCATCTATGCTCCTTCCTCAATGAGATACTTCCTGTATCTCTTTAATGGAAGCCTTCTCTTTCACAGCATTTTTGGTAGTCTTTCTCGTGACAGTTTACCAATCTTGGTATCTTTGGTAATACACTGTATTGTATGTGGGTATTCAAATATATGTTGACTTGAGCTTAAAAGGGACTTAACAATTCATGTTAGACATGCAAAGTTTTTTTGTAGATTATAGAGCCCTGTAGTTTATAGTTTAGCCCTTTTAGATTTGTAGAGCTTTTATTGCCTCCTCTTTGTGGGAAGCATTGTTATGCTTTTCTTGGCTTTGATTCAGTAGAACCTCTTTCCTGTTTTCAGTTGAGGGTCTGACTGCTACAGCTACCAAAGGGTCCCTTGAGAGGAACTCACCTCTTTGGGCTGTAAATATTGAAGACACATTGTTGCAAATAAAAATCAGTGTTCTCTGTGTTTATGGCTTTAGAAAAAAATAACAGTAATTCCAGTTTTTAATAGTGAAGATGAGAAAACTGAAGCCCAGAGGACTAGCCAGGGGCTCCTGTAGTGCCAGGCAGGGGAGCCTGGTCAGCACTCCTGGTTCATGGCGGCGGGGGCCAGTGTGGGCCAGCACTCGTGCTGATGTTCTGCTGCAGAATTCCTGGTAGCCTATTAAGAGTGTATCAGGGCTTCCCTGGTGGTGCAGTGGTTGAGAGTCCGCCTGCCGATGCAGGAGACATGGGTTCGTGCCCCGGTCCGGGAAGATCCCACATGGCGCGGAGCGGCTGGGCCCGTGAGCCATGGCCGCTGATTCTGCGCGTCCGGAGCCTGTGCTCCGCAACGGGAGAGGCCACAACAGTGAAAAAAATTATAGCAGTACAGCTTAGGCCTTTTCCGGATTGTTACACTTGCTTTGCTAGTGAGTTGCCCTGGATCTGGGAGACACCTCTTGTTGTGACTCACGGTCAAAGCAGGACCTCTCACCAAGGATCCCGGACTGAGCTATTTAAGCCCGTGGGATCTTCCTGGGCAAGCATTGGCTGGTATTGGGTTTGGCAGGCTCTTTAGTTTAAAACCTCTCTCTTCTACTTCCCCTCTCATCACAGTTTTCCAAAAAATATCTTGGGACTGGTGGGCATCCTTTGTATTAAACTTGGAGTTTGGAGGAATTCAGTCTAGTGCCTTCTAAGTTGCGGTAATTACAGGTTTCCACGTCCCATATTTTCTAGGACAGTTTACTTTTCAGACACTGTGCATTGTTGCTCACTAGAGCATGTTCTTGTTTGCTTTTTATTTCAGGAAAATGTATTCTCATAATTCTTTTAATTAATCAATCACTTGCTGAATTAATGATGTAGAACCAGAGAATTTCAAGTTCATTTTCCTATCGGTATGGTATGTTAAATTCTTCCAAGGGAACACAAGGAGCTCTTGAGAAATTAGAATCTTCTCCAGCTGAGGTTGGAGCACCAGCCAGGACTTGCTTATGTTATTATTAATAAAAACTGACACTTAGGGCTTCCCTGGTGGCGCAGTGGTTGGAAGTCTGCCTGCCAATGCAGGGGACACGGGTTCGTGACCCGGTCTGGGAAGATCCCACATGCCGCGGAGTGGCTGGGCCTGTGAGCCATGGCCGCTAAGCCTGCGCGTCCGGAGCCTGTGCTCCGCAACGGGAGAGGCCACGACAGTGAGAGGCGCGTTCCACAAAAAAAACCCCTGACCGTTAGGGCTTCCTCTGTGTCAGGTGCTGTTTTAAATGCTGTGGGTCAGGGTTTCTCATCCTCAGCACTGTTGACATTTTGGGTTGGATAATTTTTTGTGGTGGGAGCTGTCCTGTGTGTCATAAGGAGTTTAGCAGCATCCCTGGGCTCTATGCCCTGGGTACCAGGGGCCCCTCCCCTAGCTGTGACAACCGAAAATGTCTCTCGACAAGCCAGCTGTCCTGAAGGGGGTAGTGAGCAGAGTCCTTCCCTCCACAGCCCAGACACCTTGAGAACAACTGCTTTATATAAACTAATTTATTCCTCTCAACAGCCCTCTAAGGTGGGTCATATTATTGTCCTCATTTTATGGAAGGAGAAGCTGAGGCATAGAGTGGTTAAGTAACTTGTCTGAGATTACACAACTAGTCAACAATCATACTGGATGTGAAACCAGGCACTGCTCTTCGTGAACCCTGGCCCAGCGTATCCAACAGACTGGGCGCAAACTGTTAGGAATCCAAAGACCCATGTAAACCAGGGGACAAAACAAATGCCAGTGGCATCAAGCAGGGCTGTGAGGTGGCTGGAGGGAACTGGGGAGCCTTGCCAGAATTGCCTGTTTTTCAAGAGAAGCTAGAAATCTGGATTTTATTTGTGTGAAAAAATTCTTATCTTTTAATATTGGCAATTCAGTGTTTACAAAACATCGTGCAAGCCACTAGACAGGCAAAGAGTATCACCTACATATGGACAAGATTTGGTCCTGGGCCATTAAAGTTTGTGGTCTCTTTTTGTGGAGACTTTGCAGCAATATAACATTATAGAGAATTGTATATTCATTTGATGAGGGGCAAGGAGGTAGATTCTCTGTGGAGAGCGAAAGTTTCGCTTCTTGGAAGGCTCTGAAAATAAGGATGGGTGGGTGGAGCTTCTAGCTAGAAATGGTTGTCTTGCTTTCTTATAAGCCAAAAGAGTGCGAGACTTAGGCTGGCCATCTGTCACACTTTGAAATGTTAATGCTCTGCTGCCCAGACTCAGTTTGCAAGTTCTGTACTTTTATGTCCTCCAGCAGCATCACTCATAACAGTTTCTTTTATGACCTCTGCTTGTCCAGGTGTTAAAACCCATATCTTATACGACACTGAGAAAACATAAATTCTGGAATTCAGTGGCTATATCCTGGAGAAATGAACCACAACCATACCTCACTTTTTAACAGCCAGTAAGCAGTTGAGTATGTTTTCAGTCTCTAGGTAAGACCAGGCTGTCTGCCTGCTTTAGTAGCAGATGGAATTCTGCTGGCCTTTGCAGCATTTTCCTTGAGCCTGTGTGCCATCATGCCCCTGCTCTGGTGTGAAAAGCAAACTCCTTTTCTTATGCTGACTTTTCATGGCCTCCAGATCTGTCCTGTCCTTCAGTCCCCAGTACCTCCTAAGACTCCCTCACGTGGGCCCCTCCCCCACTGTGGCCCAGTCTCCAGAACTTGTTCCTGGTCCTCCTTTGTTTTTAATTTCCTCTAGTCTGCCTCTTCCTTGCTATATGTCACCTTTTCATTTCTTCTGAAGCCATACATTTTCTCTTAAGCCAGCTTTTTTTTTTTTTTTTTTTTTTTTTCTTTTTGCGGTTCACGGGCCTCTCACTGTTGTGGCCTCTCCCGTTGCGGAGCACAGGCTCCGGACGCGCAGGCTCAGCGGCCATGGCTCACGGGCCCAGCCGCTCCGCGCCATGTGGGATCTTCCCGGACCGGGGCACGAACCCATGTCCCCTGCATTGGCAGGCGGACTCTCAACCACTGCGCCACCAGGGAAGCTCTAGGCCAGCTTTTTCATCAAGCCTTTTCTAGCCACAAGAACTTAAAGTTTGGTCCTTTAGACTTATAGCTATCTTAGGCTTTAATTTCTAATTATTTGTATAAGCATTTTACCTCCTTTATAAAACTGTATTTTACTTGAGGATAGGGAACAGTCTTTCTCATCTCACTTTTTCCCCATGGCATCTAGCATAGTGTTTTACATAGGGTAGATACTTAATATGTTGCAGTTTATTCACTGGAGTCTGGTAGGTTCCCACTCATACAGTGATCTCTTCCCTTTCTTTCCATATATTTGTATCAGTTTATAATATAGTGTGTTGTTAGAGGGACTTCACTAAATAGAATTCAGAATATGTAGGAAAAAGTGATGACCACATTAATTTGGGGAGGTTGGAGCATCTTTATTAATTACATTGTCAGTGCCAGTAATCGGAGATGAAATATCCTTGGCTTATTTAATATAATGTATTAGAGCTCCAGACAACTGTGTAAACTTGTCTAACTTCAGGGAGCAAGCACCTAGACTCCATACTTTTATACAGTGATATTTGTAATTCATGAATTTAACAAACAAATTGAATGCCTAAAACATGGCCACGCATTTCCCTAGGTGCTAAGGGCACAGAAATGTCTTCTAGGAGCTTTTGGTATAGTACTGAGAATAAGACATGTAAACAATATGTGAAATACATATGAAAGATTAGAAGTGCTGGTAAAGAAAGATAATATATCAGTGGGATCAGAGAAGATTTCATTGAGGAAGTGATCCTTAAGCTTCCTTGAGCAATGAATAGGCTTCTATTGCTGTTAATCATTTGGCAGTTGGAGGGAAAGGCACTCCAGGCAGAAGGAGTATTAGGACAAAGGCACGGATGGTGCAGCCACCTCGTGGACAAGGGAGTCAACAATGAGTTAGTACATCTAGAGCCCTGGGTGTGAGGGAAATGGAGTTTTGAGTAGAGGGAGGAAATGGTTTATTCAGGCTTTCATTTTAGAAAAGCTAGCATGAGAATGTTTTGCAGATAGTAGACTGAATTACAGAGTAATGTGGATAAATGCTGATTGGGAAAACCATAGAAAAGACTGATGAGAGCTATTAGGAGGAATGACACAGTCACCAGTTAAGAATATAATGTTTGGAAGATAGAGCCAGTAGCAGAATCACATTTAACACATTGTCTTAATACAAGGTGTAAACGAGATCTTACTGATTATTATTGGTTAATTTTTCTTACCTTAAACATTTGTGAAGTATTTATAGGTAGTGTGTATATATTATACATCAATGTCAGTATTTTTAAGTCATTCTTAAAATTTTCTTTTTTGATTTTGTAATTGTTTATTTCTTATTAATTATTTGAGAGCAAATAATTTGAGAGCAATTATTTGGAGACATGCTAGTTTCAAACCTCTATTGAGAACCTTGTGAGCTTAAACAGGTCTTACTTTAGTGATATCCTCTGCCTCTGTAACATGTGTTCCCAGCCCATTCTCATTATTAGGCTGTAGTTCATACTCTATTTTCTGGATATATTAGCTTGTAGTTGTATTGACTCTTATAATTAGTGGTCTTTGTTTCTGTGATCCTGTTTCCTGAAGCACAAGCTAGATTGATAAAGTCCTCTGATGCTGATCTCTCAAGGCTTTGTGTTCCTTTGTGACCACCTAAAAAGTCTGATGAAGAAGGAGGAAAGGGTACTGGTTTAAATCTCAGTATCAAGATTTGAGATTGACTTTCCTTCCAAGTCACATGCACCAAGCTTTGAACCTCAAACCTTGACTTACGGTAGAGATTAGTGATTTTTTTAAAGAACTGTGTTTTACCCATGTCTCAAATTATGGGAGATAACGTATGTAACTTCTGCCTGTTGGTAGATACCCCCGCGCAAACATGCCAATGGCCTTCCCTTTTATTGACTTGCTCTAGTTTGTGAGATACGAAGTTGGCCTCAGATAACTCCGGGGGCAGTTGATGTTACATCTTCCCTAGCATTGCTACTAGTGTGCCACTTCTACCAGCTGTAGAGCCACTACAGGAGCAGTGAGTAGAGGATGGCTCTGACAACTAGAGCGATGCTTGCAGGAACCCTTATCCTGCCAGAGAAGGAGTCTTGTGTTGTTGAATAAAAAGAAATGCATCTTGCCTCTAAATATCCACCTTGGCTTTGCTGTTTGCTCATCAGCTAGCTACTTATAGTTTAGCTTCTGTTTTCTCTGCATAGAGAAGATAGGTCTGGGGAGGCCTGCTAAGAATGTGTTCATCCCACGTTCTTAATTCTAGTCTTTGAGATGAAGAAAGACAGTTACTAAAACAAGTTGTATACCTTTAGCTACCTTCCTATGGTTCCTAGGAGAGCAGTGAGCTCACTGCCTTGAGATATTATTGATTTTCAGATCTAGATCAATAAGATCATCAGTTCCACCCTGAGAATTGAAAGCGTTTGTTGGAAAATTGCTTGCAGTAAGTACTGAAGAAGTGGCATTACATAGTGCAAAGGTGTCCTTGTATGCACTGGAATATATTTCAAGTTTCTTAACTGAGGGACCTTCATCTGTCTAGATAGTAATATGATGTTGATTCCATTATTGCCAAGGCTGGCAACACATCTCTAAGAGGAAGGTTTAAATATTCATGAGAATATATGCACTAAGGAGCAACATGGTTCCTCTGAATTACTGTCAGCTGATGGTTGACTGGTTGACAGTATTAATGAGGTTAAAATTGGGAAAAATAGTGGTAACTCCATAATAACCATTCGGTATTTTTGTGATTTTTAGGAAAGCTAAAAATAGATTTAGTTCTATGGGAAGAAAAAAAAGTCCTGGAAAATGATAGACAGTCAGCAACCAAAAAAAAAATCAGCAGTCTTTTGACTTGTGGAAAAGACTGACTCATGAAGGAAAATGAGGTTATGTGTAGCTTCTGTGATTGGGAAGATTAAGACAAAGGAGTTTCCAGGTAAGCTGTGGCGAAAATATTTGAGTGTAGGAGTTAAAGCTGAAGCTTTAACAAGCTGCAAAGTCAATTTGAGCACCAGAAGAGATCTATTAGGAGGAGAATCAGAGGCTGGAGAGAGACAGTAGAAGCTGGAGGAAGGTAGCTATAGTAACTTTGTTGTTCCAGTGATTCCGGGCCACTTGACAGCAGCTTCTGAAAAAGATGAGAGACAAATAAAGTAGTGTTCTTGTTTGCCAGAGGCCATCTTGAGAGAGACTTTTGAAAAATGGTGAGGTGTAGCTATAACATTCCAGCCATCTGACTCAACCAGTGCTGGTGATGTAACTGGCTACCGAGTTGTTGAGCCCTGCAGGGTGATCTAACAACATGTACCACCCAACATGACTTTGACCACTGTGTGGCCTGTTTTCATTTTGCCAACCTATGATCTTTGGAAGAACAGATATACATTGTCAAAAGACCTTCCTCTGTCCAGCTGGCCCATCCTCCCCTGGACCAAGCGACATCCCACTGGCATGGTTATTGTCAAGAGTATACACTTGATTTCTTTCCCCTCTCTCCGGTCGCTCCCTTGTAGTATTTATATATCTGCTTCCTTGACTGTTTGGAAGTTTTTGTGAGAGCAGGGAAACTCTTGCATTACCTTTTGGATCCTTTAAAATATCTGCTTGGAGTTTTACATTCTGTAGGTGTTCAATGCTTATTATTTAAGAAAATGAGAACTCTTAGAGGATTTAAATAGGGCCCGCC